>NC_133330.1:255119897-255448826 GCF_042186555.1 Aquarana catesbeiana
TGTATAAGGGGGCATGTTGATCCGGAATCCTGAGCTGGAATGCATAGTCTAATTAAATAGAAATAAGGATAAAGGCCTCAGAGCTAAGCAAGTTAAGTGTCTCAAACTTCTCATATACAGTCAGGTCCATAAATATTGGGACATCGACACAATTCTAATCTTTTTGGCTCTATACACCACCACAATGGATTTGAAATGAAACGAACAAGTTGTGCTTTAACTGCAGACTTTCAACTTTAATTTGAGGGTATTTACATCCAAATCAGGTGAACGGTGTAGGAATTACAACAGTTTGTATATGTGCCTCCCACTTTTTAAGGGACCAAAAGGAATGGGACAGATTAACAATCATCCATCAAATTTTCACTTTTTAATACTTGGTTGCAAATCCTTTGCAGTCAATTACAGCCTGAAGTCTGGAATGCATAGACATCACCAGACGCTGGGTTTCATCCCTGGTGATGCTCTGCCAGGCCTCTACTGCAACTATCTTCAGTTCCTGCTTGTTCTTGGGGCATTTCCCCTACAGTTTTGTCTTCAGCAAGTGAAATGCATGCTCAATCAGGTCAGGATACAGGTCAGGTGATTGACTTGGCCATTGCATAACATTCCACTTCTTTCCCTTAAATAACTCTTTGGTTGCTTTCGCAGTATGCTTCAGGTCATTGTCCATCTGCACTGTGAAGCGCTGTCCAATGAGTTCTGAAGCATTTTGCTGAATATGAGCAGATAATATTGCCCGAAACACTTCAGAATTCATCCTGTTGCTTTTGTCAGCAGTCACATCATCAATAAATACAAGAGAACCAGTTCCATTGGCAGCCATACATGCCCACGCCATGACACTACCACCACCATGCTTCACTGATGAGGTGGTATGCTTTGGTTCATGAGCAGTTCCTTTCCTTCTCCATACGCTTCTCTTCCCATCACTCTCATACAAGTTGATCTTGGTCTCATCTGTCCATAGGATGTTGTTCTAGAACTGTGAAGACTTTTTTAGATGTTGTTTGGCAAACTCTAATCTGGCCTTCCTGTTTTTGAAGCTCACCAATGGTTTACATATTGTGGTGAACCCTCTGTATTCACTCTGGTGAAGTCTTCTCTTGATTGTTGACTTTGACACACATACACCTACCTCCTGGACAGTGTTCTTGATCTGGTCAATTGTTGTGAAGGGTGTTTTCTTCAACAGGGAAAGAATTCTTTGGTCATCCACTACAGTTGTTTTCCATGGTCTTCCGGGTCTTTTGGTGTTGCTGAGCTCACCGGTGCATTCTTTCTTTTTACGGATGTTCCAAACAGTTGATTTGGCCACACCTACTGTTTTTGCTATCTCTCTGATGGGTTTGTTTTGTTTTTTCAACCTAATGATGGCTTGCTTCACTGAGAGTGACAGTTCCTTGGACCTCATATTGAGAGTTGACAGCAACAGATTCCAAATAGCACACTTGAAATGAACTCTGGACCTTTTATCTGCTCCCAGTAAATGGGAAACAGAGGGAATAACACACACCTGGCCATGGAACAGCTGAGCAGCCAATTTTGGTCCCTTAAAAAGTGGGAGGCACATATATAAACTGTTGTAATTCCTACACCATTCACCTGATTTGGATGTAAATACCCTCTGCAGTAAAAGCACATCTTGTTAATTTCATTTCAAATCCATTGTGGTGGTGTATAGAGCCAAAAAGATTAGAATTGTGTCGATGTCCCAATATTTATGGACCTGACTGTATATGAGTAAGAGATAAATTCAAAAATCATTAATGAAACAGTTCAAATCAAACTCTATATTCAATCCATGGGGTGTGAGGGTATCCGTTAGGAATATCCTAACCAAATCCTAACCAAATAAATATGCTATCCTATCCATTTTCCTATCCATTTTCCTATCCTATCCTATCCTATCCAATATCCTATCCTATCCATTTTGATTCCAATTGGCTAAGGGTTCTTATTTTGTGACTTCCACACCAGTGTTTTATACAGGGTTCAATACCCCAAAATTTCAGATGAATAGGGTCCCTATTGTGGACTCTGGCAAAATGTTTGGCTACGCTGTGTTCGTTGTATCCTTTTCGCATATTTTGGACATGCTCTTTAATGCAAATTCTTAGAGGTCAAATTCTTTTTGATTTGAAAACAGAACTTTTTTTGGAACGTTTGGTTCGTGTGCACGCATAGCATCTTTTGCACGGGTAGAAACCTTTTCCCACGAAGAAGGTGAAACCCCTCTTTTATAGATAAATTTGAGGTTTATTAGGTAATATAGAATGGAGATGTCGGTCTATCTGCAATATATGCCAATGGTGCTGTATAATCCTTTCTATTTTTTTATATTGTATGTTATAGTCCAGGATGATGGGTACTTGATCGGTATATAGTTCCCGATGTTTATTTTTCTTGACCAATGCCATTTTGTCAATTTATGCTACTTCTGTTATTTTGCCTTCTATGAATTCTTTATCATATCCTTTACTAATGAATCTGTGTCCTATTTTTTTAGCTTGTTCTGGGTAATCACCTATTTTAGTGCAGTTACATCTTAATCGCATAAGTTGGCCTTTAGGTATATTGTAGAGCCAATTATTGTGATGGCAGCTTTGCATAGGGAGATAGCTGTTTCAATCTACATTTTTGTGTATTGTAGATTTATGCAAAAATGTATTTTGGTAATTATCTTGTTATCTTCTTGTATAATTTCCAAACCTCCTTCACTCATGTGCGCTGATATGGCTGCACTGATGGGCACTGATAGGATACACTGATGGGCACTGATGGGAGGGCACTGATGAGATGGCACTAATATGCAGCACTGATGGGGACTGATACACGGCACTGATATGCAGCACTGATGGGCACTGAAAGCTGGCACTGAAAGGTGGCACTGATGGGCACTGATAGGCGACACAGATAGGTGGCACTGATGGGCACTGATTGTCAGCACTGATGGGTGGCAATAATGGGCACTGATAGGCAGCACTGATGAGCAGGCACTAATCGACACTGAAAGGTAGCACTGACAGGCATCGCTGATGGGCACTGATTGGCATCACTGATGGGCACTGATTGGCATCACTGGGCACTAATTGGCACTACTGATAGGGACTTATTGGTATTACTGCTGGGCACTGATGGGGCTGCACTGATAATCAGGGCATTGATGATCAGTGCCCTGATTATCTGTGCAGATATCCCCTGTGAGGAAATCCCGCTGATCGGCTCTCCTCTCCTCACATGCTGTCAGTGTGAGTTGAGGAATGCCTATAACTGACATTTCCTTGTTTACATGTGATCAGCTGTGATTGGACACAGCTGATCACATGGGTAAAGTGCCTCGTCATCTGCTCTTCACCAGAATCAGTGATGCTCTGTGTCCCAGGGACAGAGCACACCACCGATCACCGCGAGAGTGGGGAGATATCATATGACGTCGTCCCAGAAAGAGAGTGCTCCTGCCCGTCATTTGACAATACAGCGGGTGAGAAGCAGTTATACTCTAACAATGAACGTCTCTTAATTAATACGGTTTTGCTCTTACTGTTCTTATGGGAGCCATACACTGTATAAATTTAGCTGGTTCTTGTGGAATAGACACCAGGAGATTTGTCCATGGACTACAGATTAATTAGTCTTAATGTTGTGGAAATGTAGGAATGGTTATGTAGCTTAGCAAAAGTCACTGGGCAGAGCTGACAACACTCCACAAAAGGCTGTGTGCTGTCAGTCCACAACTGGGCTTAAGGGCTTACTTCACCTTTAAAGAAAAACTGTAAAAGAGACCTAATACCTGATCCCCTCCCTATGTCCCTGCTCCACCAGTTCAGGGATTTGAAATCCCCTCTGCTCTGCCCAGTGCTGCCAGGATGTACTAGATGAATTCTGATTGGTCAGTGCCATCACATTGACTGTGGAAGCCCTGACAACTGAGGATGACTATAGGCAAGTACAGCAAGAACCAGGGGTGGAGGGTGGGGAGGGAGTCTGGTGTTAGGTCACCTTTACAGTTTTTCTGTAAAGGTAAACTAAGCCTTTAAGAGCTGAGGCCATTTCTGGCAGATTAATATTTGTATTTGTATCAGTTTTAATTTTAGAGACTCTGTTACTTTAACCTCTTTGCAGCGGCCGTACGCAAATATGCGGCCTCTCGGTGCCTAGTCCTTAGTGCCGAGGGGCTGCATATTTGCGTGAATTGCTGTGAATACACCTGTGCCAAGAGGGTGCACGCTGCACTTTCCAAGCACAGATACTGTTACCTAACGGAAAGCTCCAGATTGCTCGTTGGGATCGGGGGTTTTGGACTACATGACCGCCGTGACAGCCAATCATCTGATCATAAGCCGCGTCACACCTCCTGGCCTCATAAACCTCCTAAAGGGCCGGGAGGCACCGACGCTAAAAGGGTAAAGGTTCATTCACCATTAGAAGCATGCTGGGGTGTAACATGTAATATGCTCCTATACACCCACCTGAATGAACTGCAAGCACTGCTGTCCACTGCAGCAGACAGCTTGTAGTTCTCAATGAACTGCAAGGGTGCTGGTGAGCACTCTCCTGTAGTTCATTGATTCCTCCTGCAGATCAGTAACTGAAGTGCCTGGAAGCACTGGTACCAGTTGAGCAAAGGTACAGCTGGTTGTACACTCAGTGGCATCACTAGAGTTGGTGTCACCTGGTGCCGTAACCCCCACCACCACCCCCACAGCCCCTCCCTCATCGGGCTCTCTCCTCTCTACCCCCCAACCCCCCCCATCGGGCTCTCTCTTATCCGCAGGACGCTGAGCAGGCTAGTTTTGGGCTAACGTGTACAGCCAACAAAGCCCCTGTAGATGATTGTGTCACCCCTCTGGCAGGTGTCACCTGGGTGCGAACTCCCATAGCAATGGCACTGTGTACACCATGGATACAACAAGTTTAGTTGTAAGGAGAGTCGATTCATAAGCCGGGTCCGGTAACAGCTGAGCAAGAAGGCATCAGATTGGAGTGAGGAACAAGTAGAAGTCCGCAATGTGCAGGCAATGAGATACAAGGTCAATGGGCAAAATCTTGGTCAGAAGTCCAGGATGAGGTTAGTAACAGAGATGGTCAGCAAACACTGGCAGACAAGGGTAATCAGAAAAGTCAGGTGGAAGACGGGCCAACAACAAGCTCAGTATAAGGATCAGGAACATAGGCGAAAAGACTAAAATTCCATTCAGCAAAAATCCTGTGCAGAGCTCAAATCTAAATAGCCAGCTTGGCGCCAGTAGATGTGCCCATGTGCCTGCTCATACATTGTGGTGTGCGCTTGTTGGTGCATGTACATGTGCGCAACAATGCTCATGTAGTCATGTAGTGCGTACGCACATTAGCCTGATGGCTGGCTCGATATTCCTGATAATTATCTGTATATCATCAAAACATTTACATATTATTTAGTGATATTCTGTCATTTAGCTGCTGCCATAACAATTATATTCCTCTTCAAAGTTAGGACGTATATCGGCGTGCGGTGGTCCGGAAGTGGTAATAACAGGGGCTTATGCATTTCGGCAGAAAGTCTTGATCACAGCACATAATAAAATGAGACACAAAGTATATAGTATATAACACAAGCTCCACCTCTCCATTATTTAATTCATCAATTATACACGTAAAAATCAATGGCAGGTGTAACACTGAGAAAGCAGTACTGAGACAACCAGTAAATTGATGTAAATGTAAAAGATTCAACAAACACAGAATAAAGGGATATAAGGAATTATAAACCTATGTTACAGATAGAAAAAAATGACATAAATTCAACCGGTACCCGCTTCTTTTTTAGAAAAAGATCCACATCATATCGAAAGTTCAAACCAGCAGTTATTCTGGTGTGAAGGTTAAAGATCCACCTCCTTCTCAAAAAGTTTACGATGGATATCACTTCCACGGGCGGATCGTTTAAATCTGTCCAAACCACAACAATTAAATGACTTCATGTTACCAGAATGAATATATTTAAAATGTTTGGAAACATTAGACTAATTTTTGTCATTAGTATAGGAAGCTCCATGAAAGTGCTCGCTAATCCTGGCACGGAGGGTCTTGTGGTTTAACCCATGGTTGGTTACAAAAAGTGACACGCAGAACAGCTGACGCGTTTCGGGAACAGCCTTAGTCATAGCATGTTGAATATAAAAATGGCAATACATTTATACTCATATAAGCTTCACTCCAAAATCAGTTTGCATGGTAAAGTGGAGCAATTACCTGAGCAATTGAGAGGTTAATATCAAGGTGACAAAATGCTGAAAAAGGATTAAGACAAAAGATATATATCACGTGACATGTTTCAAAAGATATAAAAGCACAGTGAAGTACTATACATGATCATCCTACACACACATGGTTCACAAAGAAAAAACATATCATTAAATCATAGAAGAAAAAAAAGAGTCTGTATGCTGGTGCATGTAGCCCATGTGTAAGGGTCCATATGGCATCATAGTAAACCACTGTGTATAAGACAGGAGAGACAAAAGACCTCATACACGTTTCAACAAATGTAAAAAATAATAAGTAGTTGGTGAGGACTAAAAGTTTAGGAACTGAGACAGAGAAGCATAATGTCGGAAAAGAATGGGGGAAGTGGATTGCATTATTTAAGGAATAAATCCATATCCCATCTGTAATTCATTCCAGCAGGGATCCATGTCCCCAAGGAAAGGCTCCATCTCACTTCCTGTTCTAGAATTCTTCTATGTGTATCCCCTCCATGTGCCACGTATTTATTTTTTTGCACTACACAGAAGGAAAATGAGGCCATATTGCCATAATGCATTGTTTTAAAATGCTTTGATATGTTAGACAACTTTTTTATCTTGCTTGATGCAGTACCAATATACTGCTCACTTATCCTAGTGCACAAAGACCTTGTAGTGCATCCTACATACTGTAACCTGCAGAGGCTGCAATCAATAACACATATCACATATTGTGTACTGCGATTAATAAAAATGCTTAATAGGAAATGTTTTAGCTTTGTCCTATGATATAACGTACTTATGATTATTGTTATGTTTACTGCAATATCTACAGGTGTTTAGACCACAGCTGTATGAGCCTGTGGTACTAATCCATGTTTTGGGAGGTAAGGCAGACCTGTATAGGTTGGGGGACAGCGAATTACCCAGGGTGCATGCAGGCGGAAGAAAAAACTGCAGCCTTTAGTCAAAACCTTTGCCAAATGGCCATCTCCATTTAAAACAGGGAGATATTTATTAACTATTTGTTTACTTTGATCGTATTCCTTGAAGAAGGTAGTTATAAATTGTTACAGGGCGATCACCATTGCTTCTCATATATTTAGTCTTAGAATTACCATATTTATTCAGCGTATAACACGCGCCGGTGTATAACACGCACCCCAAGGGTATTTCCTGCACTTGGTTTTCAAAAGGTTCTAGTATAAATACTTCCTGTTTCCTGGCTGCCTATAAGTGTGATGTCTAAAAGGTTCAGAGTATTGTCGTTCAAATACGTCACAATTGAACATAGAGCAGCATCTGCGTGATTCCATATACCTCCCATACCAAAAGATATGGGATGCATATAGATTCTGATACAAAAAAGAAAACACTCCTCCCACAAGCCCATATAGTGGTTGGCCAACGACAAGGAAAACTTAGCCCCATCGAAGCCCCACAGCACTGCAGACAGTATATCCCATCGAAAATGAAATAATTGTGTAAAAGCAAAAATGCCACTGATAAAGAACTGAACCTCTATTATTCCTATTGTTCCCATGAGATGCACAGTTTGGAAGGGTGGATCTACCCTTTCTAGAGGCCAGGGACCGGTCTGTCAATATGCCAGTTATTGTACACTCGTGCTCTGAATCTAAAGGTGATAATATCACACTCTATAGAGAAATTCTGTGTACTAGCGCAATTTTACCAGGCCCTAGTGTGTGGTATGGTATAGGCTGGTTGACAGTTGGTTGCGAAGAGTAAAGCATTTCCAGCACACTCCTTACAGAAGGTATGAGAGTGTACAGTGCCACTAGCACTGTCTCCCACAAGAGTGATGTCCAAACAATTAATGTTTCTGAAATGGCTGTCAAAACTGTACCCTAATTTAAGGCATTCTCATTATTGTATGAAATGAAAAACATGAGGTCCATGACAGTGCTGTCCCAAACAAGAATTAAATTGTCTATGTACTGCACATACCCTTTTATGGTACTCGCACATGGTGTGGGAAAACAAAAACATTTCCTCTCATCAGCCTACTATGTACAGGTTCGCCAAGGAGGGAGAAAACTTGGCACACATGGAGGTACCTCTACATTGTAGATAATATGTTTGATCAAAGATGAAATAATTATGATCCAAGAGAAAACCTACTGCCATTACAATAAAAAGTAGAGGGACTTAATGTCCATAGTTACCCAAAGGTAAGTATCCTGCCATTTAACATCTTGTATATGTGCCAACACTGCAGAAGTGTCTCTGATATATCCTGGTAGACTTAAAACCAATGGTTGTAAATATTGATTGATCCACTGGCCCAGTCTTTCAAACAGAGACCATATGCACGCAACATTCGGGCGACTTTGTACCAGAAACATATTTTTGTGAAATTTTTGTAATTGGTGAAATACTGGGAAATCCCACCAATAGAAATTTAGCAGTTATAGGGGTAATACCCCTATCTCTATTCCAGCATGCAAGATACTCAACAATCGGTGTTTTGAAAGTGTTAGTACAATCCACTTTTAAAAAGCGGTATGTGGAAGTATCGTTTAATTGACGTAGTTTCACTTCTAAGAATAAAAAAATAATAAATATTGCTGTGAACAAATTCTCTAAAACATGATAATATGAAAAATTGAGTGGTGTATCAAAAAACAAATAGTCCATGTGATATAAAAAATGAATGAATAAAACCAAAAGTGAATTTATCAAAAACAGAATATCCCAAAATGATCCTTCAAAATTTAGGAGATGCAAAAGTTCTTCACTTAATCTCGAAAAGCAGGACACATATTCATTCGAATCATCTGGAATACGGAGCATAAAATGCAAATACAAGCGCTTGTGCATTAGCCTGCCGGCAGGTGAACTCACAGTGATTGAAAGCAGAGAGGAATCCACCTGTTTATCCAGGAATCAGCAAGGACAAAACTTCACTCTCCGGGACACTCTCATAAAAGCCAGGATCTGGGTATTCTCATGTAAGGAGGAATACAAGAGGGCTTCATGGTGCAGTATGTTCCAGCAAAGGGCAAATAGGTCACCCAGGTCCATGAGGTGCTCCAATGACCAGCGTCCCTAGAACCCCAGCAACGCTAACTGACATCCACATCGGCCCATCCAGCCCTGGTTTTCCATCTCCTTGAGGTCTACATCGTTTTGGGACACTCCCACACAGCTGGGGTTCACATCCATTGGGCTTTAGATGCTGTGAACCTATAGCGTCATCCACACTGCAGCAACATGGCTCTCTCCCTTCCACCTGTCAGTACACCAGCGGACTTGGCATCTCAGCCACGTGCAGCTTACAGTTAGGGTCTCCACCTTCCCACTGTCAATCATCTCATGCTTGCTACGTTTTTGAGCAGCGTTTTTCCAGCGTTTTTGCTGCGTTTTTGCCGCGTTTTGCGTTTTTTTTGTTTTTTTTTTTACAGTTTTTTTTAGACTGTCTACAGTCTAGAAAAAAAACAAAAAAAAATGCCAAAAACGCAAAACGCGTCAAAAACGCATCAAAAATGCTGTAAAAACGCTGCAAAAACGATGTACTTGCGTTTTTGATGCTAGTCCATTGAATTCTATTACATGCAAAATGCTGCATTTTGCATGAAAAAAAGTCCTTGACCCTTTCCAAAAACGCAGAGGTACAAAAATGCATTGATGTGAACATGTTCCATAGGAACCCATGTTAAAAAATTCCCATGCATTTCTGCAAAATGCAAAATGCATCAAAAAACACGCTAGTGTGAATGGAGCCTAAGAGAGAGAAATAAAAAAAACCTGGCAGGTGTTTTATTCCCTCTCCACTCTATCCAAAAGGTTAAAAAAAGTTTGTACTTTAAGAACTGCTTCTCCCTCCATAGAAGTCTATAGGAGTATTAAAGTAAAAGCAGTCTGGATCAGGCCAAATGCTGGTCAGAAGGAAATCAACTGCAGGTCAAATGTGCCTGCTATGAATTTATAATACTTTCAGAAGTGTCTCAAAATGTCAAGCGTATGCTACATTAATATTTGTCAAACCAATTCTATCACAGAAATCATGCTAAAGTCAGAAAATGTATTCAGTTTACTTTAATCTGATTTTCATACATATTGATTATGGACAGATTTGGAAAGATTATTACAGGCCTTCTGCCCTCTCTTTATAATAGATTTATCAGCAAGACGTGGTTTCTGCATAGCCAATATAGGCCACAGCCTTGGGTAACAAAGATGCTAGGGAGTGGCACACAGCATTTCATGCAACATTTGCAGGAATTGTATAACCCAAAAACTGTACTCAATAGTTGCTAGAAAACAAATACTAATTGTATAAAAAAAAATAGTTGTGCTGTTCTTTTGAAAATATATCAAGTGACACAAATAAACAAATTCATGAAAACCACACCAAATTTGCATCTAAATATGCAAAGTGCAACTATAGGAGGAACCTGAAAGGTAAATTGTGGGGAAAGGAGAAGTCCAACTGCACCTCCTTTTTGTCGCTAGATCTGGGTGAGTGAGTCCAGTGGAGGCCACCATGAGTTTCTCTTAGATTGTGAGCTCTAACAAGCAAGGCCCACTGGTTCCTACTGTATTAAACTGTATTGTATTTGTTCTGTCTTTCCTTATATTGTAAAGCGCTGTGTAAACTGTTGGTGCTATATTAATCCTGTATAGTAATAATGTGAAAAAAGGGCAGCTGGAGAGGCAGTGTCGGATTCCTGGAGCCAGATTTCAGTAATAGTGAGCAGGTTGATGGTATTGGAGAGAAAAATTTAATCAACAGAGGCAAGTTTGTTTGAGACATTTCAGAGGGCACAAAAGAGTGTGTGTGTGTGTGTGTGTGGGGGGGGGGGGGGCGACTGGCTTGGAAACAGAGGGATTGAAATGAGAGAGAGAGGATTCCGACTCCTGCCAGAGAAGGGAGACTGCCGGTTCCAGGGGTGAGAGTTAGTTGGTAGAGGGCTAGGGTTAGTGCCAATAATCCAAGAAGAGTAGTAAGAAGGTGAGGGAGTTGAGAGTTGAGGTGGGAGCAGGATTTGTATAAGGGCAAATGCTAATTTGGAAGTGGTAACACTGTATGGGCTCAGAATGAGTAGGCGATGATAAGCACAGTGATATTGAGAGTGCAAAAATTAGGGTTTTATATATAGTGGAAAGGAGGGATAAAGCAATGAGAGTTTGAGGAGAGTGGGCAGTATTGCAAAAAAGAAAGGTTAGTGAGAGCATGATGGAGGATGAA
Organism: Aquarana catesbeiana; assembly: GCF_042186555.1. Lineage (NCBI taxonomy): Eukaryota > Metazoa > Chordata > Amphibia > Anura > Ranidae > Aquarana > Aquarana catesbeiana. The sequence goes on from NC_133330.1 coordinate 255,131,337, forward strand.
AAGGGGGAAAAGCAGGCTAAGGGAGAGAGATAAAAGATGAAAAGGCACTTGCAGACTGTTAGGAGTGGGGCAATAATGTTTGTACTTGCCTTTAATGATGTGCCCCAGGTAAAGTGCTGTGTTAACCGCTTCAGCCCCGGAAGATTTTACCCCCTTCCTGACCAGAGTGTTTTTTTGCGATTCGGCACTGCGTCGCTTTAACTGACAATTGCGCGGTTGTGCGACGTGGCTCCCAAACAAAATTGACGTCCTTTTTTTCCCACAAATAGAGCTTTCTTTTGGTGGTATTTGATTGCCTCTGTGATTTTATTTATAAGAGCGACAATTTTGAAAAAAAACGCATAATTTTTTACATTTTGCTATAATAAATATCCCCCAAAAATATATAAAAAAATATTTTTTTTCCTCAGTTTAGGCCGATTGTATTCTTCTACATATTTTTGGTTAAAAAAAAATCACAATAAGCGTTTATTGATTGGTTTGCGCAAAAGTTATAGCGTTTACAAAATAGGGGATAGTTTTATGGCATTTTTATTAATAATTTTTTTTTTACTAGTAATGGCGGCGATCAGTGATTTTTATTGTGACTGCAACGTTATGGCGGACATGTCGGACATTTCTGACACATTTTTGGGACCATTGTCATTTATACAGCGATCAGTGCGATTAAAAATGCACTGATTACTGTGTAAATGACACTGGCAGTGAAGGGGTTAACCACTAGGGGGCGGGGAGGGGTTAAGTGTGTCCTAGGGGAGTGATTACTAACTGTAGGGGGATGGGCTAGCAGTGTCATTACTCTGATCACAGCTCCCGATGACAGGGAGCTGTGATCAGTGACACTTGTCACTAGGCAGAACGGGGAGATGCTGTTTACATCAGCATCTCCCCGTTCATCCTCTCCATGAGGCGATCGCGGGTATCCCCGCGGCGATCGAGTCTGCGGGACCCGCGACCCGACTCACAGAGCTCCCGGCCAGCGCGCGCGCTGCCGCCGGCGCGCACGCAATGGCACGGTGGGGAATTCAAATGGACGTACAGGTACGCCTATTTGCCCAGCCATGCCATTCTGCCGACGTATATCGGCGTGTGCCGGTCGGGAACCGGTTAAAGTTCCAAACACTAAATGCAGAAAGTGGCACTTCACACAAAAAATGGCCATGTCTAACCAGTTGTCTCCAAGAATCGTACCAAATTTAGACTTGATTAGTGTGGGGAAGGTTTGGGCAATTAATCAATTAAGGGCTCATAAAAAGACACATTGTGAAAGTTGAGGTTTTCTGCCCTAAACATATTGCAAATCAGGATTGGGACAACAAGATAAGGCTAGATGTTTGATCGAGGGCAAGGCACCAAGAAAATAAGTCTAATTCAATATAGACAAGTAAACAGCAGTTACAATAAGTCTTAGCAAGGCAAATGTCACTTAGAGTCATGCACAGTAGATTGGGGTTTGAAAAATGAATGGGGTCAGTGGTTACCGATGGCGACATCAGGCAGATGTCGCTTTTCATCATGTAAAGTAGCTTAGTGTTTCAGAGATGAGAAGAGTGAGTGGTTACCTGAGGGAGCAGAGTAGAGAAGACATGATGAGAGGATGATGAGTTGTGTCTTGTGTTACAAGTGCCAAATGTTTAACGCAGAAAATGGCACTTTAAGCAAAAATAGCCATTCCTAACCCCTCGCCATATGTACTAAGCCTTATCTTGACACTGAATAATTCAAGATAAAACCATATGATATCCTTTAAACAGTATTATACAGAATGGAGCTTAAGCCTCTGCTCAGCTAGTTCAGTTTATACCCAAACTCTGTAAGGCAAAGATCCTCAACTATGCATTTAAGTTGCCTTCCTTCTTGCAGCTGGCCGAACCTGAATCTGAACCATGTTATTTCAAACACTGCCTCTCTCAACTGAATGTTTCACTAATTCAAAGCAGAAACTCAGGAGACCTTAGACCTACATTGAATTGTCTGACAGCTCAGTGACTCAGCTGCAAATTTCAGTACCATGTGTGAAGACAAATATGAGGCAATCGGTGTGGGTGGGTCAGTAGACAATGAGGAATGGTAGCACTGTGAGGTCACTGGGAGATTTGCTGCCAGAAGCTCACTCTTAGCATCAACTAGCATTTCCTGCTGGATGATACATTCTTTAATGAACCCACTGAAGGCTCTGTGCCCCCTTTACTATACAGAAAACCTCATATTAAAAAGTTTGTTTATCTCAGATAGCAATCCAATGTATATCTGCTTTGGAATTCTGAATATGAATTTTGGGCTGGGAAGCATCCTCGCACAATTCCAGTTACTGCACATAATAGGCTGTTGCAGAAAATAACAGAGAAACCAGATTATAGTAAATTTTGAAATTTCAAGGACAAGTGCAATGTTTGTAATAATATTTGCAACTCATTGATTCATGTCATGTATTGTTTGGAATTGCTATTTGCTCAATTTAGTAGATTATGATTGAAAGAGGGTGTGAAAAAATTAGCTATACAGGAGAAAGAATTGCTCCACATTTCCTGTATTGTTGCTCATATAGCCAAAAGCCTACGTATGTATTCATGTGATCTTTTCTAAAAAAAAGAAAAGTATTTCAGCTGTTCTTACTTTTCATCGTTCCCATTCATTTGTAGCTTTAATTTCACATATGATTATAGGCCATCTGTAATAATTATTGTTTGGTGAGCTTAATACTATGTGAACGCGGCATCTTTGCTATTCAGTAACTACTACTATTTCTAGTCTGACATAGGTAATAGTTAATTTGTTATTGGAAATTATGTCCACACTTCAATGTCTATATTAATGCTGTAATGTACCTTATTGTATTCTCTTATAAACACACTTGATTTACTCAAATCAAGGTTATTGAAACTAAAAAAAGATACTCAAATTCACTTTCACTGTTTTGCTCTGCTGAAATGTCAAATTTTCAAAACAATTACTATATGAGTGTTGTGCATGAATCACTAAAATAGCTTAGTGCCGTACTGGTTATTTCTCTTCAGATAAAAGACTGATAGTGTTTTCAGATTATTACTAAAGGTTAAAATTACATGTAGGCAGCTGTGGTGCAGGGCAGCCTAGTTGGCTGCAAGAGGTAGTGGGTCCCCCCCCCCCCCTTGCAGCATGCCGCGTAATAAGTCTTTGACCTCTTGGAAAAGAGCCGGGGTATATTACAATACATTTCCCGAATAGGAGCTGTGTCTCCAGTGTGGATAGAATGATCCAAAGCATTAGTACAGCCGTAGTCTTCAGGGCCTTGAGAGAATGCCATCAAATGTCTGTGAACTAGTTGCTGGAGCTTGTTGCTTTGTTCCGGGGTAATCTCCTGCACCGGAAGTGCCAGTTGTGTTAACAATTTCGAGAGCTGGGAGTTATTCATCAACTGATTATCCCTCAATTGGAGGCCTTAGAGGTTTGTCAAGTCTTTCACCATATTGAAGGACACTTCTGTGCAGAACGGACGAAGGCCTTTATTCGTAAGTACGTATTTTGTCCGGAGTTATCCAAGTGGGTGCAGAAGGCATGTCAGAGGTGTAAGAGTTGTGCCATCCACAAAGGGAGAACAGAGAAAACTACCCCTTTGGTGGTGAGCACAGGAGAACCCTTTGAATTACTGACCATGGACTTTCTGACAGTGGCTGACACCTCTTCAGGGTATCGCTACGCCTTGGTGTTTGTGGACCACTTCTCTAAGTTCGCCATTGTGGTGCCAACTAAAGATCAGACTGCTGCCACCACGACTAAATTGTTCTGGACCCATGTAGTCCAGCCCTATGGGTGCCCAAAAAGGATTCTGTCCGACCAAGGGCCGAACTTTGAGTCTAGGGTGTTTTCTGAACTGTGTCGTCTTAGTGGTATTTGGAAGTCTCATACTACTTCTTACCACCACCAGGGAAATGGGGCCTGTGAACGATTTAATTGCACATTGTTGGGATTAATTCGCACATTAGAGCAAGAGCATCGAGAACGTTGGCCGCAGTATGTAGGAGATGTTGTTTGGGCTTACAATCAGACTGTGCATCGAGCCACTGGTTATACTCCCCATTTTCTGATGTTTGGGCATTGTGGCCGTTTACCGGTGGATTTACTCTTGGAAACTCCAGAGCCTATTATGTCAAAGACCCCAGAGGAATGGGTCCAAGATCACTGGCACCACCTGGATCAAGCCAAACAGATAGTACTGGGAAAGCACCAGGATTTAGCCGAGGAAAGTACTGTTCAATTGTTGCCACTTACACCGGGAGACAGAGTCTTGGTGATGAATCCTAAACACCTGAGGGGAAGCAAGTGGGAGCCTTGTCCATATCAAGTCAAGTAACAACCTTTCCCTGGGTGGCCTGTGTATGATCTGGTTTCAGAGAAGCCGGATGGACCTCACAAGAGACTGCATCGTAATCTTCTTCGTCCCTGTGTGTTCAGTGGTGATTCACGAACGGATAATCCTATTCCTGTCTTTCCCCCCATCTGCTAGATGGGAAGATGGGATAACAGCCAGGATGTCCTCAACAGTGACTGTGCAACCTGGTTACTGCCCCCTCTGCCGGTGGTAGAGACCTTATCCCTAGCTAGGGGAGTTACAGAGAACCAGGCTGCTGCTACTGAATGGGACTTATCTGTGAAGGAGCCAGATGTGCACGGTGCCCCCACTCTGGAGGAGGATGAGCCTCTTGTGGAATAAATAGCACCTACCGATCCTGTTGCCTCCGATGGAGATAGACATTTGGAAGACCTGGAGCCTCGCTTGCCTAAGCGTATTACCAGGGGACTGAAACCTGTCAAGTATTCTGACTATGTGACTTGAACTGTTATGTATTGCTTGTTTTCTTGCTTGCTATATTATTGCACTGTGTTAATTACCTCTCCCTAGGTGCATGCAAGGGATTGCAATTCTTAAAGGGGGGGGAATGTAGGCAGCTGTAGTGCAGGGCAGCCTAGCTGGCTGCAAGAGGTAGTGGGTTAGCAAGTGTATATTCTCATTTTCAATGCCTATTTGATATGTTTATGTGTATATATGTTCAGAGCTGTTTGGCCTCTATATTGTTTCCAGCACCATTTTGGAGAAGCCTGGTGTCCTGATAGGACAAGAAAATCTTGAGAGATTTGGTCGGCCATTTTTGGGGGGATACTTGATATAAGAAAGCCCAGCCACGTTTTTAGTTCAGTTCACGTGTGTGTATAGACAGGGACAGAGACCCCGCTTATCAGGGAGAGTTAGGAGAAGATAGGGAGAGTGTTCCGGCCTGTGAGGGATAGCTCAGGGTTGCTACAGAGTCCTGTATCAACAATCCTGGTCGGATGAAAGACTCCCCATTGCGGATAATAAATCTGGTGTCCTCGCTGTAAGGGAGGGACAAGTGTATCAGATGCCTATATCCATCTGCTGAAGGAATATCGCTGTTACCGGGTAATGTGTGTGAACATCAGCCTCTACAGATAAGCATTGTGTGCTTGGGTTTATACTGTGTCAGTCAGTGGAAAGTGCCTATAGTGCTGACGAATACAACTACCGCTTACATCAGATGTGACTGTGCCATGTATCTGTGCCTCCATGCTTGGAGTGAAACTACTTGCATTACTGCTGTAAATACTCTTTCTACTACCGTCCCTCCGGTAATAAACGTTGCCTAGTTTATAAAGTCAGTACGTGTGATTCCCTCTGTGAAGCCGCTACACCCTATCCCCGCTTTTACATTTACGATTAGTCAAACCTACCTATCTCAACACATATTGCTTGATAGTTTCTTGACTATTTTTGCACACAGTGAATGCCCTGTACACACAATCGCACATTCCGACAACAAAATCCAAGTTTTTTTTCCGACAGATGTTGGCTCAAACTTGTCTTGCATACACACGGTCACACAAAGTTGGTTGGAAATTGTGACGTAGGGCAGGAGGCGGAGCCTAGCGGAGCAGACATGCATTGTTAGAGCTCCACACCGCTGAGGAGAGAAGAGAAGGACAAAGCGGAGCCTGCAGGCTCAAAAGGTATCCATTTGAACCTTTTTGCCCCAGGGAACAAACTGTGAAAGTTTGGGCAGGAAATATGGTACTGGGAGGAAACCGTGGCAGAAATAAAAATCACCTCACAAAGAGCTCACAGGCACTCACTGCAGCTGAAGCAGCTCCAGTCACCTCACAAGATACAGCATCAGGGCGCTCTCACAGACAGAAAATGTCACAGCAAGACTCTCCATTTGAGTCAGATACAGAACAAATCCTCTCACAAACTTCTTCACAAGCCTCCTCAGTATCCCCAGTAATATTATTACAATTTGAAAAGATGCTTCATAAGGCTTTAAAACAAACCTCAGACCAAATAACAAAAAGCCTAACCAAAGAAATAAGAGAGCTGGGAAACCGCACCGCAGCCTTAGAAATAAAAATAGATGAAATTGAAATTACAACCCAAGAAAATATAACAGAATTGGAACAATTAAAAAAAGAGAATTTAATACTTCAAACTAAGCTCGAAGATTACGAAAATAGAGCCAGACGTTCAAACTTGCGCATAAGGGGAATACCTGAAACTGTGACAGACCTGCAATCTACTATTACTGCTCTATTACAAGAACTAAAGCCAGATATCCCTATTGAACGTTTAGAACTGGACAGAGTACACAGAGCCCTCACAGCCAAAAAGAAAGATGGACCCCCACGTGATATAATCACAAAATTTCATTATTACAGAACGAAAGAACAAATACTAATTGCTGCAAGAGAAAAAAAGGAACTTAATTTTCAAGGACACAATTATCAAATTTTTGCTGACCTATCCCAACTTACTATTACTAAAAGACGATCCATGAAACCCCAACTAATGAAACTGCAACGCCACAACATTATGTATCAATGGGGCTTCCCCTTTTCAGTCAGATTTAACTACCAAGGAACAATTTACAGAAGCAGATCAGCAGATGAACTACAACAAACCCTTTTAAAATTAAATCTGACAGAACCCACAAGCAGCAACACTCCCACACGCAGAAGAATGGCATCATCTTCACCTTCAGGCAGCACCCAGAAAATTTCAGAACAAAGTGGGAATCATCATTCTCACAAAAGAGGCCGTTATGCCACATCATCCATGGACCAAGAAGATTCAATGGACTGACATCCTAATTCCTGATATCTCTTCATTATACTAAGAGATGGTTCTCTATAAAAAACCTATATTTATAACTGAATGTAACTGCATTCTGATAGTCACACACAGTGTGGGATCATGTTACATTCCAGTTATATTTCTTATTACTTCTGATTCATATAGCCTTAGAATATATAAGTGAAATAAGGAAATTCTTGTTCAGTTATATATTATCAGGTAATAACAATAGATTTATTACTTTTTAGGACAAATATGTTCAATAATCCAGAAGTAATGGAAGCTTTTTCTTTCTTTTCTTAGAACAAATATATTATTACCTAACTAGTTCCTAGAATTATGTTTTTGTTTATTCTAATCTGAAGCAATACAACCTCAATTTTATGAGATAACATATCTAAACAGTTACATATGAATAATATATGTAATTGTTTACTCTAAAAGGGTTAAAATCCCAAAATAATTCAATACCAAAGTTATTAACAGTACCTTTCTAACTGAATTATTTAGCCTAGGGCAAGACTAACCATATACAACCACCCTGGAATAAATAATTTCAACAAAAACTATATTCTGCACTCCAATTAATGAAACATCATTTTGATGTCTTTTGACATAGCACTTCTCTCCTGTAAGCGGAAGATCCCTGTACCCCCATTAGCCCTCCTCATTCTCCCAACCATATTATGTGGGAGTGTGACGAAGGCACTTATTCCCCTGAGAGAGATATTTATTCTCTTTCACGGGTAAATTGTGATTACTTGCAAAAAATAATTTATACAATGTATCATCTAATCTCATATGTTTTTTGTTTACTCTTTACTCCAGAATTCACTGGTTTCTTTTCTATCTATTCATCTCTTCAGTCCACACAGGTTGATCTGCGCAGTCAGCACTGCATAACAAAAAGTAAGTCAAAACTATTTGATCTATTTCCATGGCACCACTGAATATACTCGTCCCTCAAAAAAGGACCAAAGCCTTCCGTACTTTCCATAACAAGAAGGCTCACATAGTATGCCTCCAAAAAACACACTTCACCAAAGATTCTACTCCAAAATATATTTCTCCTTTTTATCAACAAATTTACACGGCTTCTGCCTGTACCAAGCAAAGGGGAACTCTAATTGCATTTCACCGATCCACACCATTCACCTTATCATCAGAAATTAAAGACCCAGAAGGTAGATACCTGATACTCATGGGTTATATAATGGATCCAGCAATCACGGTGATTTCCTACTACGCTCCTAACAAACAACCTACACCATTCCTCTCACATATATTACAAGTGATTAATACACACAAAATAGGAACAGTGATAATGTGTGGGGATTCGAACCAGGTCCTCCTCCCATTTCTAGATAAATCACCTTTTACACCATCCAAAATAACCTCTAGATTACCTTTTTTCTCAACTTCTTTCCAAATACAATCTGGTAGATTCATGGAGAGAAAGTAACCCAATGAAAAAGAAATTCACTTATTTCTCGCACCCTCATCAAACCTTCACCAGAATAGATCATATTTTTCTAACAATAGGAATGATACCAGAAATTATTGCATCAGATATAATTCCGATTCCGTGGTCTGACCATAATGCAGTATACACTACTATAGCCTCAGCCATACCAAAAGCGCATGACCCAACGTGGTACTTACCGGACATAATGCTCAAACACCCACTACATCAGATGGCCATTGAACAAGCTTTAAAGGAATACATATCAATTAATAATACAACAGACATCTCCCCAATAACACTGTGGGAAGCTCATAAGCCTGTCTTGCGTGGTACAATGCAAAGACAAATGGCACTATTTAAACGGAACGCAAAAATCTAGCAAAAAACTAGAACTCAATTTTAATGCAGCCTACATATCATTTCAAGATAATCCATCTCAGAGTACAAAATCTCATCTGGAAAAATCTAGATTGGAATACGATCTATTTCTCACTGAGTCAGTTGATAAATCCCTCAAACGCTCCAAACACAATTTCTACATGAATACAAACAAACTAGGTACATATTTGGCTCGGGCATTAAATTCAACTAACAAATCTTTCAAACCAATACGTTTGAAATTATCAAAAAATGTTTACACTTGTAATCCAGTTAAAATAGTCCATAAATTTCACTCACATCTCGCAACTTTATACAAGACAAACAATGAATTTAATCCTACAGAGGCTGAATCCTTCTTCTCAAAAATAACCTTACCTGAGTTATCTCAGAATCAAAAAAGCAGTTTGGATGAGCCTATAACTATAGATGAAGTTGCTAACGCCATAAAAGACCTAAAACTTAACAAAAGACCAGGCCCAGACGGCTACTCAGCTTTATACTATAAAACATTCTCAGAAATACTCTCTCCCATTCTCACTGAAACTTTTAACAAACTTCTAGATGGACATTCTTTTCGGCAAGAAACACTAATGGCAATTGTTTGTATGATCCCAAAACCCCTTTCTGATGATACTTCCTGTGTGAATTATCGGCCTATCTCTCTGTTAAACCTCGATATTAAATTATTAGCAAAAATAATAGCAAAACGCCTCAATAGCATTATAGGAAAATTAATACATAGAGATCAAGTAGGCTTCATGCCAAATAGACAGGCAGGCGATAATATACGCAGGGCAGTGTTATTGGCACATATTGCTAAAAAACGGAAAATCTCTTTATGTTTTCTATCTCTCGATATTAGGAGGGCATTTGACACAGTATCCTGGCAATATATGCAATATTCATTACAAAAATGGGGTTTTGGACCCCACTTTTTAACATGGATCAAAGCATTATATAATAAACCCAAAGCCTATATAAAATATGCTGGATACAAATCTGAAGCCTTTAATATTGAAAGAGGTACCCGACAGGGTTGCCCATTATCTCCCTTATTATTTGCCCTTATACTCGAACCCATGGCCCAATACATCAGAACAAACCAAACTATAACTGGCATTGAAGTAGGAGGTATTACACACAAATTATGTATATTTGCAGACGATATATTACTTTTCCTATCATCACCACAGGTCTCTGGTCCTAACTTAATACCAGCTCTTGATGGGTTTGCAGCCCTATCCGGCCTTATGATTAATCCTAAGAAATGCCTAGTGCTTAATATTTCACTCACAAACATGGAATTGATCCCGGCTAGGGCTGCACTCCCATTCACATGGGCAGAAAAATCAATCCCATATCTTGGAATTCATTTAACAGCATCTCATTCTGACTTATTCTCAACCAATTATCCTCCTGTATTAAGACAGATCACAAATCTAATAAAACAATGGTCGCAACTTCCTTTATCCTGGATAGGGAAGATTAATGCAATCAAAATGACTATTCTACCCAAATTGCTTTATCTATTCAGAGTCCTCCCTATTCCAATTCCTTCCTATTTTTTGAGAATAGTACAAAAAAGAGCAACTTCGTTTATATGGGGCTCTTCTAAACCATGTATACCTATACACACACTACATCTTCCCAAAAATAAAGGAGGCCTGGGATACCCTAATTTTTAAGTCTGTCCAAATACCATGCAAAACAGGAAATCCCATTATGGGTATTTATAGAGGCTTCAGAAAATGACCCTCTATTAATAATCAAATTTATTATGGCTTGATCCTAAAGACCGCTTTAAAATTCATAATCCCATAACTAAACACTTCTTATCTCTCTGGGATAAACTAAAAACCAAATATCAGCTACAATCTCCACACAATCCTCTCCTTTCTTTTATCAGAAATCCGGCCTTTTATCCGGCATGGATCTACCCAAATTCTTTTAAAGCTTGGACAACATCAGGCATTCAGACACTAAATGACTTCATAGCATCTAAATCATTCCTTTCATTCCCATCGCTTAGAGAAAAATATGATCTACCAAACTCTGAGATATTTAGATATCTCCAAATCAAAAATTTCTATACACCATTCCTAAAGGGGGATACACCATTATCCCAATTATCCATTTTTGAATCAATCTGTACAAAAGATCCATTTGCTAAAGGTACAATTTCATCACTTTATAATCAATTATATGGAGTAGCAAATCTTAATAGACCCTCTTATGTTCAGAGGTGGGAGGAGGACCTGGGACGAACTTTAGAAGACACGGACTGGTCTAACATATGGCTCACATCTAAGTCATCTTCACCCAACATCTTAGCACTGGAGACAAATTATAAAGTCCTAACTCGCTGGTACCTTGTACCCGCTAGAGTGGCAAAATATTCACCTAATACCTCAGCTCTTTGTTTTCGAGGATGCCCAGAAATAGGCACATATTTACACATATGGTGGACGTGCCCAGTAATCCAAACCTTCTGGAAGGAAGTCTTCGTGATTGCATCTAAAATATTTAAAAAAATAATACAACCAGATCCATATTTAACTTTACTTAATCTAAAACCGGAATGGTTAACACTCTCTCAATTCAAACTTATGATCCAACTAATAACGGCTGCAAAACAAACAGTGGCCAAGGCATGGAAATCTCCTACATTGGTACTAGCAGAAACAATTCACAGAATGAATAATACAATGTCCCATGCTAAGATGGTAGCCATCGATCAAAATCAAATTCCAAAATTTGAAAAACTTTGGCATCCTTGGATAAAACAACAGTTCCTGTCAAACTTCAATGACTCTGTCCTGTTGCCATGGTAACAGATTAAATGACTTACAGAGACACCCATTCTAAGGCTTCAAAGAGAACTAAAAAGAATAATAAACTGATGAGCGGGACAACCTTGTGGACCATACCTCTACCTTTCAACTCTTTTTCTTCTTTCTCTTTCCTTTTCTCCACCTTACGATTAAAGCTCATTATCAGAATTTATTTGACCTATATACACTCTACTTGTAAACAATATGTATAGTAGGTATAAATCATTTAAATACCTACAAAAGTAACTAAGGAAATGATATATATCTTTAATTTAGGTTTACGTGAACCCAATGTTTAATATTTGAAATTTCATGATATTTACCTATATAAACCCTACTGTAAAACAATGAGCTTACTTTATATATCCTTGTAAACTTACTTTATGTATCTTTATAACATTGTATACTCAATAAACTTCTTTTGACAAGGAAATTGTGACGTACAACACGTACGATGAGCCGAGAAAAATGAAGTTCAATAGTCAGTGCGGCTCTTCTGCTTGATTCCGAGCATGCGTGGAACTTTGTGCATCGGAATTGTGTACACACGATCAGAATTTCCGACAACGGATTTTGTTGTCGGAAAATTTGAGAACCAGCTCCCAAATTTTGTGTGACGGAAATTCCAATGGAAAATGTCCGATGAAGCCTACACACGGTTGGAATTTCCGACAAAAAGCTCCCATCAAACATTTTCCATCGGAAAATCCGACCGTGTGTACGGGGTATAACAGTTTTTAATTTATGTGGCACCCAGCCTAAAAGTAAAATTATATGGATGATCCAAATCTCATATTACTGAGTGATTAAACTACTTGTTAGCTATTATATCCCCTGTAGCAGATTCAACTACAAATGAGGTTAATGACAAGAAAATAAATGACTCAGCTCCACATGAATAAAACACCTATGAAGTTTAGCTTGAAAGAGATCGTGTTTTTAATTTTGAAGTTTTGTAAAGTAAAAAGTGCTGCCTAAAGCTGGCCTGGTATAACCTTTATTACCCAGAAAAGATACTTTTGTGTACCACTCAAATTTGGATTCTATAGCCTGACTTCCACTGACATAATGGCTGAGCTCTCCCTACTTCCATTCCAGTGGCCAATGAGGGTGTTTCAGTGGCCAGTAAAGGCACATCCACTAGTCAGGGGATAGCAGTTGATAGAGATTAGGTATAACCACTAGACCTCCAGAAGATTTACTCCCCTTCCTGACCAGGCCATTTTTTGCAATATGGCACTGAGATACTTTAACTGATAATTGTACCGTCATGAGATGCTGTACCCAAACAAAATGTATTACCTTTTTTCGCACAAATAGAGCTTTCTTTTGGTGGTATTTGATCACCTGTGCATTTTTTAGTTTTTGCGCTATAAACCAAAAAATGCTGACAATTGTGAAAAAAAAAAAAAAAACAATATTTTTTACTTTCTGCTATAAAACATATCCAATAAAAAATTCAAAAAAATAATTTCTTCATCAATTTAGGTCAATATGTATTCTGCTACATATTTTTGGTAAAAAAAATCCCAATAAGCGTATATTGATTGGTTTGCGCAAAAGTTATAGCGTCGACAAACTATAGGATCTTTTTATTTTTTTTTACTAGTAATGGCGGCAAACAGGGACATTCTGACACTAACTGACACTTTTTTGAGGACCATTGACACAAATCAATACTAAAAGATATGCACTGTCACTGTACTGATGAAACTGGCTGGGAAGGGGTTAACATCAGATACAGCGTGTCACTTGTCACCACAGATACAGCGTGTCACTTGACACCACAGATACAGCGTGTCACTTGACACCATGGATGCAGCTTGCCACTTGCCACCATAGATACCGCGCTCACTTGACACCACAGATGCAGCGTGTCACTTTGTCATCACATATACAGTACACTTGTCACCACAGATACAGCGTGTCACTTTGTCACCACCGATACAGCGCACTTGTCACCACAGATACAGCGTGTCACTTGTCACCACAGATACAGTGTGTCACTTTGTCACCACAGATACAGCGCACTTGTCCCCACAGATACAGCGTGTCACTTGTCATCACAGATACAGCGTGTCACTTGTCAACACAGATACAGCGTGTCACTTTGTCACCACAGATACAGCGCACTTGTCACCACAGATACAGTGTGTCACTTGTCACCAAAGATGCAGCGCACTTGTCACCACAGATACAGCATGTCACTTCTCACCACAGATACAGTGCACTTGTCACCACAGATACAGCATGTCACTTGTCACCAGAGATACAGCATGTCACTTTGTCACCACAGATACAGCGCACTTGTCACCACAGATACAGCGTGTCACTTGTCACCACAGATACAGCGCGCTTGTCACCACAGATACAGCATGTCACTTGCCACCAGAGATACAGTGTGTCACTTTGTCACCACAGATACAGCGCACTTGTCACTACAGATACAGCGTGTCACTTGTCACCACAGATACAGCGTGTCACTTGTCACCACAGATGCAGCGCACTTGTCACAACAGATACAGTATGTCACTTTGTCACCACTGATAGAGCACACTTGTCACCACAGATACAGCGTGTCACTTGTCACCACAGAGCTATCTTTAGCGCAGCAAAATTTTGTTTATTTTGTTGACTGCACAGTGTGTCTGACTGTCTTTGCCAGCGGCTTCTTTGCATATGCCAGCGCATTTTCTACTATTAATATAACAATTGGATTAGGCCAATGCCTTACCTACATTTTACCTACAGTACATTTCAGCAATGCAGCCAATGCAACAAAATAAAATAATAGCGAACTTGTAAAATTTGCAGGTCCCACAGCTCAGTTTACATTTCGCAGAAGACTGGAGCAAGCAGTGGGTGTATTTTATTCCAGAAGAGACATTGCCTACTAACCTGCCTGCTCGCATTCTGTTGTAAAATGGCCACAGTTCCACTTTAATTGACATAACTGGAACAAAGAGATCTGGTGTTACTGTCAGAGGGAGAAGATGGTAATACATGATTGGAGAATCTTATTACAAAACTTCCAACTTGCCCCTCAGGTAGTACAAAAGTAAATATTACTGAAATATTGTTTCCTGCACCTAAAATTCCACTGCTTGGAGAGTGAAGCATGTTGTTTGTACATGTTGTTTGTAAATTTAGATAAAGTGAAAGGTCACCTAGATTTTGAGAGGAAGGAAACTGTACCAAATAAAGGGGACAAAAGAAGAAAATTTTAAAGAGATATATAGAGGACTTTGAAATGCAGGACATTTTTATTTTTCAAAAACTTCTGTTTAGAAAAGGGTTAATATCCATTTGGTGGTGGCAATTGCTCAGTGTTTTCAAGCATTGAAAAAAAATTGAAAGTAATATCAAACAGGGCAGGAAAAGTTTTAAAATAATACATCAAGAAGTAATTCTTGAATTTCTTAGAACAAAGAAACTGTTAATTTAACTGTGAGAACACCATATATCCCTACTAAGAAGAGGGTTGATTTTTTGCCCTTCTCAGGTGGGACAAGAAATTTACAGTTTATAGTGACATAAGAATGTTTTTGAGGCACGTACAATTGAAAAAGTGGCACATGATAAAAAGGAGGAGGCGATACAGACATGGTTATGGATTATAATGGGGAATAATTTGATATTGATTATTTAGATCAGTTGGAGTGGGAATTTGAAGAGATGGAAGCTGAAATGGGAGATTTTCCTAGTTATACAGCATTGAGAACCAAAACTTCGACTTTACCTCATCTGTCCTGATAAAAACATAGCCCCTGTTAATGGAAAGGGTAGAGAGAGTTTTTAAAGAGTTGGATTGGTCCTTTTACAGTGCTAACACATTGAAAGCAGAAGAGAGAAGAATATTGAGGGAATTGATGGTGGATGTAGTAATAAGATCAAGTGATAAAGGAGGTAATGTGTGTTAATGTACGAGGAACAATACAAAAATTAAGTGTTATGCCTTTTAAATAATTGTAGTAGGAGTGGATATCCTTTCCCTGGGGAAAGCTGGAGGAAGTAATATTTGAGAGAGAAAATATTCAGAATATACCATTCCAACCTACTACATAATTCCCAAGATTCACAAATATCCAACTCAACCCCCAGGACATCCTATTGTTTTGGGGGTGGAAGGTCCAATAGAATAGTAAACAAATGTTGTAAAAATTACAGGAAATAGAATAGAAATTAAGGGGGATTTCATTTTAGTGGGAGTGGAAAAGGTTTGTATACTTCCATCCCACATAATTTAGGGTTAGAAGCTTGCAATACCTTGTTGAATAAAGTGTATAAGGACACAGAGACACACAATAAATATCTAATGATTTAATTAGGTTTGGGTTGAATAACAATTTTTTGGTGTTTGTTTCGGATGTTCAACCATTAAAAACATGGTGTGGCTATGGGAAAGGCATTTGCACAAGAATATGAATGTATCAACCTAGTATGGTGGAAGGAGATATGTGTTTTTACATCAGCCAAATATAGTACACGTTGCCATTTGGATGAGTTATGGGGATGTGCTGTTGGCTTGGAGGCGGGAGGTATTAGAGTTGGAAGAATTTGTGAAAGAGTTAAAGGAAGTAAATTGTCATGCATAATTTGTACCTATAGGTAAGCCTATAATAAGGCTTACCTATAGCTACTGTAAATATCTCCTAAATGTGTGCCTTTTAGGAGATATTTACTGGATACTGTACCGATGACGTCATCAGCGCATGCGCTCTGAAGGAATGGCCGCCCGTGCCGTTCCTTCAGAAGCCTGTGCAGTGACCGGCGGCTCCCGCACGACTTCAGGCAGTCACACAGCCGAAGTCGGCTGAAGACGGGCGAAGATGGATGCGGTCTCCAGTGGGGACGACGAGGGTTTCATTTGCTTGTGTGGAAGATGGAATAAATTGTTTCCTAGGACCTTCAGGAAATCAATGGTGGGTAAGGCTCCATTCACACCAAAGCATTTTGTCATGCTTTTTGCAGAAACACAGAACCTTATTGTTAACATGGGTTCCTTTGGAACACGTTCACATCAATGCATTTTTGTGCTTCTACACTTTTGGAAAGGATTGGGGACTTTAAACCCTGCAGAAGATTGTGTTTTGCGTGTAATAGATTACAAAGGAGTCAGACCAGAAACACAAGTGTTGCGTTTTGCATTTTTTTCCCTTTAAAAACACTGTATATAGTTGGTTGCTAAGGAGCAGGCATGGAAGCTGGCCGCCTCGTCCTTAACAACCGATAAGTCATCAGCTGTCAGCGGGGCTCCCCTCTGACAGGTGAATGTGACACTGGAAACTGGATGTGACAAAATACTTATCTCTTCCGGCTTCCTATACCATAGAGATGATTTGAGACGCTCTGGTCCCCGATCACCTCTATGGTAAGTTGGCCTTAGTTCTTGGCTAAACAGAAGGTGAGGAAAAATGATCCCAAGAAAAGTAGGTATAATGCTCGACCTCAACAACTATACTTTATTTAGTGACTATGGTATAAAAATGAAAAACACAGACACATACGTGTCATAACACACCTCCACCCGGCACCATAAATAACAATGTTGTTATATACAAAAACTAGAACAGAGCCCAGACACAATCACAGTAAAATTAAAATGAAACCATAAATAGCAAAATCATTGTCACAATCACTTTAGGGTCACCAGCCAGTATACCTTTCCCCACAGGGAGCTTTTAATGGAAAAAGTTTGGGACTTTGAGTGAGGCATGGGGCTGTGCCTCCATCCCGAGTACAAGAAAAAAGGGGGGGGGGGGCGAATAGGACTTTAAATGAGGCAGTAGACAGATTGGGGTAAGGTAAAAAATTGTGTGTTCAAGTTTATTGTATAGAAAAATCCTGGTATATAACACATGTGAAGGGTTACGTGTGCATGTGTACAGGACATAGCCTACATAAATACATGTGTATAAAGACAGACATCATAAAGTCTAACAATAAATAGCTGTTACAAATATAATGTACAAATTATACATATATACTGGGAAGCACAAAACACATGATATAGAAGATGAGTATAAAAAATATAATATATAAGATGCATCAAGAAGTTAATCAGGGTAAGATCCTATTTAAAGCCCAATTGCTGCATCCATGGTGCCCAACTCGTTTCTGTGAATACACTTCTTCAGGGGCGGATGCTACAGGATTTCTGAAATTACAAGATATAAATCAAAAAGTAGAAATAGATACAACCAGAAAGGACAATGTGTCAGTTTCTGGGTACTCACGATGTAACCAAGCTGTGGTATAGGGCAAGGACTGGGCGAGGAAAAGTGCCCTCCCCCAGAGCTGAGGTGGCAAGCAATCCAACGCAAAACAGGCGCACACCGGCATCATCCCCAGAGCGCAAACATCTCCTCCACAGCATAGCCAATGATAGGTCAAGGTGGTGGACAAGTATCTGAAATGGATAAATAGATCCATAGAGATAATCAAGGATACTATGACTTAAGAGTAAAAGGAGTAGGGAAATAAAATCGTGGAGTGTTGCCTTAGAAGTGCTTGGAACAAGAGCTCACCAGCGATGTGGCATCTGCACTTGTGTGGGAGAGAGAGGACTGTGCCCGAGGCGATGCCTGATAAGCGACAGGGAGCTTTTATGGTAAAGAATTGCACAACGTGCAATAGAAGGCTTATGGACGGTGAAAGAAAATGATGAACATCTCACTTATCTTGTTAACTTGTTAAAACAAGTGTCTAGATCAGGGGATTTACCCTTTCATGCTGTAGTGATTCGGGAATGTAACAAAATAAGTTACTAATGATCAAAAATAAAGTCAACATCTAGATCCATGCAGTATCCAAGTCAATGCTACTATGTTGCAAATATGAACAGATAACTGATGAAACATTCACACTTAAGCCCGGTTCACACTGGTACTACATGCGCTCCAACTTTAGGAGCACATGTCTCATGACAAGTCACGCCCTATTAAGTGCAATGGAACCATTCTAATAGGAGCGTCTTAAGTTGCTCCGACTTAGAAAAAGGTTCCTGCACTACTTTTGGAGCGACGTCTGTTAAAGAAGTCGCATACAAGTCTTGCTGAAGTCGCGCTGGGATGTCGGCTTCAAAGTCGCTCTGAAGTCGCGGCAGTGTGAACCCGGGCTTTAGTTTTAATTGACGTAGGCACAGGAACAACCCTATTCAGAGATCTTAGGCCCCTTTCACACTGTCGGACCGTTCAGGTCCGCCTGTCAGTTTTGTCGGCGGACCTGAACGGGCGCTCCATGTTAGTCTATGGAGCGACGGATGTCAGCGGTGACATGTCCACTAACATCCGACCCGATCTGATCCACTAAAATCAGACGGATGGCCCTATGTTCGCATCTGTCCCTGGCGGATCAGATCTGGTGAGAGCTGATGAAAATGGACATGCTGTCGATTTTCGTCCGATCTCTCCATAGCAACCATCGGCGCTCGACAAGCCCCTCCCCGTTCACTGAGCAGAGAGGGACCTGTCATCCGCCAGCTCAGCGGAGATCAACGGAGAGATTTCCCGCTGAGCTGGCGGACTTTGAGGCAGTGGATCCGCCTTGTGGGAATGAAGCCTAAGACCATATCAAAATGTGCTAATCAGGCATAGTAGCTTCAGCAACCTGTGTGCATCGAAGACCACACTGCACTTTCTCACACTGAAGATCTGCTATCACATTTCTCACCTTGTGGAAGATGTTTTTTTTAAACACTGCATGGCGTAGGGACTTGTATTCATTTATTACAAACAATTGGGTTGATTCTACACTATTTATTTATTTTTTTCCACACATTGCTTGTTGGATGTACTATTGATTTATTGATTTGAAGCACCTTTAATGATTTGCAGAGCATTTTTTTGTCATGAATTGTTTTAAATTTTTATACATTTATTACTGCATTGATGTATTGATTTATTGCACTTCTTTTTATTTTTTAAAGATTATTTGTTATTGTATGAATTGTTTATTTTTGAGCACTGTATGTGTATATAAGGTCTTTAAAAAAATCATTCAGGTATTTATACAGCAGCTTGGATTGAAGAGTTTAGGATGAGCGCAGAAATGGTTGAATTTGCTTTTTTAATTACATTTGTGAAATAGTTATGTAGTATGTTCTAAAAAGTACATGTTTTATTTGCTGGCAGAAATAAGCTGACATTCTGGCCCCATATTTGCCTAATCACAAAAAGGATTAGATGTTTGGTCTGGTCCAAAATAAAGTTTGTATAACAATTTCAGGCTAAAAGATTTTCTCTGTCTGAACCAACTCTGTACCATTTGTCTGAACAAGGCACATTTGACACTGACCAAGTGCCGATGTTCATTCTATGAATTTGGAAGCCAATGCAGTCTCTGCTTAGCTAACATTCTTCATCAACAAAAAGTGAGAAACTTTGTCCCTTTTATCCATACTCCCACGGGATCTAAAACTGGCATGAAGCAGGAGATCACAGTGGTGTTCAGGGATTACTATGCCAAACGATACAATCTCCACCCAGGTGGCTCTCCCATCCCATCCACCACACACATCAACTGCATCAGGGAGTATCTCATGAGATCTGGCCTTTCATCCTTGGACAAAAGTAGTACCTGTACCTAGGATCACAGAATATACAGCGCTAATGTATGTGGTATACACTTAAATAACCATGATTTTATGTAATAAAGTGTAATAAAATGCCACAAACACTAACCAACCACAATCTCATTACAATAAAATGCACTGCATTAAGTGCCAATAACATAAGGTGCAAACATATGAAGTTCCTCTTATAATAAAGTGTCCACTGTGAATATTAAAGTGCTTGGTGCTCTAAATTCTTAGTTTCTTGTGTAAATTAAGTCCACAGCAATTCTCTTCAGTATTTCACTCCACCAACATGCTAACACCAACACTCAAGAACTTGCTGAAAATTCGTGACCTCTCAAATTTAGTGGGTCAACATGTGCTTCGCTCCCTCAGGGGACCAATTCATTCAGGAACAGTGCTGTTGCTCCCTCTCAGTATATATACCATAAACCACAGGAAAGAGACACTTCATTAATTGAAAAACCTTTTATTAAAATTGCACCATTAAAAATCAACAATCCGATACAGCAATCACGGTGATTTCCTACTACGCTCCTAACAAACAACCTACACCATTCCTCTCACATATATTACAAGTGATTAATACACACAAAATAGGAACAGTGATAATGTGCGGGGATTCGAACCAGGTCCTCCTCCCATTTCTAGATAAATCACCTTTTACACCATCCAAAATAACCTCTAGATTACCTTTTTCTCAACTTCTTTCCAAATACAATCTGGTAGATTCGTGGAGAGAAAGTAACCCAATGAAAAAGAAATTCACTTATTTCTCGCACCCTCATCAAACCTTCACCAGAATAGATCATATTTTTCTAACAATAGGAATGATACCAGAAATTATTGCATCAGATATAATTCCGATTCCGTGGTCTGACCATAATGCAGTATACACTACTATAGCCTCAGCCATACCAAAAGCGCATGACCCAACGTGGTACTTACCGGACATAATGCTCAAACACCCACTACATCAGATGGCCATTGAACAAGCTTTAAAGGAATACATATCAATTAATAATACAACAGACATCTCCCCAATAACACTGTGGGAAGCTCATAAGCCTGTCTTGCGTGGTACAATGCAAAGACAAATGGCACTATTTAAACGGGAACGCAAAAATCTAGCAAAAAACTAGAACTCAATTTTAATGCAGCCTACATATCATTTCAAGATAATCCATCTCAGAGTACAAAATCTCATCTGGAAAAATCTAGATTGGAATACGATCTATTTCTCACTGAGTCAGTTGATAAATCCCTCAAACGCTCCAAACACAATTTCTACATGAATACAAACAAACCAGGTACATATTTGGCTCGGGCATTAAATTCAACTAACAAATCTTTCAAACCAATACGTTTGAAATTATCAAAAAATGTTTACACTTGTAATCCAGTTAAAATAGTCCATAAATTTCACTCACATCTCGCAACTTTATACAAGACAAACAATGAATTTAATCCTACAGAGGCTGAATCCTTCTTCTCAAAAATAACCTTACCTGAGTTATCTCAGAATCAAAAAAGCAGTTTGGATGAGCCTATAACTATAGATGAAGTTGCTAACGCCATAAAAGACCTAAAACTTAACAAAAGACCAGGCCCAGACGGCTACTCGGCTTTATACTATAAAACATTCTCAGAAATACTCTCTCCCATTCTCACTGAAACTTTTAACAAACTTCTAGATGGACATTCTTTTCGGCAAGAAACACTAATGGCAATTGTTTGTATGATCCCAAAACCCCTTTCTGATGATACTTCCTGTGTGAATTATCGGCCTATCTCTCTGTTAAACCTCGATATTAAATTATTAGCAAAAATAATAGCAAAACGCCTCAATAGCATTATAGGAAAATTAATACATAGAGATCAAGTAGGCTTCATGCCAAATAGACAGGCAGGCGATGATATACGCAGGGCAGTGTTATTGGCACATATTGCTAAAAAACGGAAAATCCCTTTATGTTTTCTATCTCTCGATATTAAGAGGGCATTTGACACAGTATCCTGGCAATATATGCAATATTCATTACAAAAATGGGGTTTTGGACCCCACTTTTTAACATGGATGAAAGCATTATATAATAAACCCAAAGCCTATATAAAATATGCTGGATGCAAATCTGAAGCCTTTAATATCGAAAGAGGTACCCGACAGGGTTGCCCATTATCTCCCTTATTATTTGCCCTTATACTCGAACCCATGGCCCAATACATCAGAACAAACCAAACTATAACTGGCATTGAATTAGGAGGTATTACACACAAATTATGTATATTTGCAGACGATATATTACTTTTTCTATCATCACCACAGGTCTCTGGTCCTAACTTAATACCAGCTCTTGATGGGTTTGCAGCCCTATCCGGCCTTATGATTAATCCTAAGAAATGCCTAGTGCTTAATATTTCACTCACAAACATGGAATTGATCCCGGCTAGGGCTGCACTCCCATTCACATGGGCAGAAAAATCAATCCCATATCTTGGAATTCATTTAACAGCATCTCATTCTGACTTATTCTCAACCAATTATCCTCCTGTATTAGGACAGATCACAAATCTAATAAAACAATGGTCGCAACTTCCTTTATCCTGGATAGGGAAGATTAATGCAATCAAAATGACTATTCTACCCAAATTGCTTTATCTTTTCAGAGTCCTCCCTATTCCAATTCCTTCCTATTTTTTGAGAATAGTACAAAAAAGAGCAAATTCGTTTATATGGGGCTCTTCTAAACCACGTATACCTATACACACACTACATCTTCCCAAAAATAAAGGAGGCCTGGGATACCCTAATTTTACTAACTACTACAGAGCAGCACATTTGGCCAGTCTGTCCAAATACCATGCAAAACAGGAAATCCCATTATGGGTATTTATAGAGGCTTCAGAAAATGACCCTCTATTAATATCAAATTTATTATGGCTTGATCCTAAAGACCGCTTTAAAATTCATAATCCCATAACTAAACACTTCCTATCTCTCTGGGATAAACTAAAAACCAAATATCAGTTACAATCTCTACACAATCCTCTCCTTTCTTTTATCAGAAATCCGGCCTTTTATCTGGCATTGATCTACCCAAATTCTTTTAAAGCGTGGACAACATCAGGCATTCAGACACTAAATGACTTCATAGCATCTAAATCATTCCTTTCATTCCCATCGCTTAGAGAAAAATATGATCT
The DNA here is from genome assembly GCF_042186555.1 of Aquarana catesbeiana. Classification (NCBI taxonomy): domain Eukaryota; kingdom Metazoa; phylum Chordata; class Amphibia; order Anura; family Ranidae; genus Aquarana; species Aquarana catesbeiana. The sequence goes on from NC_133330.1 coordinate 255,154,913, forward strand.
ACCAAACTCTGAGATATTTAGATATCTCCAAATCAAAAATTTCTATACACCATTCCTAAAGGGGGATACACCATTATCCCAATTATCCATTTTTGAATCAATCTGTACAAAAGATCCATTTGCTAAAGGTACAATTTCATCACTTTATAATCAATTATATGGAGTAGCAAATCTTAATAGACCCTCTTACGTTCAGAGGTGGGAGGAGGACCTGGGACGAACTTTAGAAGACACGGACTGGTCTAACATATGGCTCACATCTAAGTCATCTTCACCCAACATCTTAGCACTGGAGACAAATTATAAAGTCCTAACTCGCTGGTACCTTGTACCCGCTAGAGTGGCAAAATATTCACCTAATACCTCAGCTCTTTGTTTTCGAGGATGCCCAGAAATAGGCACATATTTACACATATGGTGGACGTGCCCAGTAATCCAAACCTTCTGGAAGGAAGTATTCGTGATTGCATCTAAAATATTTAAAAAAATAATACAACCAGATCCATATTTAACTTTACTTAATCTAAAACCAGAATGGTTAACACTCTCTCAATTCAAACTTATGATCCAACTAATAAAGGCTGCAAAACAAACAGTGGCCAAGGCATGGAAATCTCCTACATTGGTACTAGCAGAAACAATTCACAGAATGAATAATACAATGTCCCATGCTAAGATGGTAGCCATCGATCAAAATCAAATTCCAAAATTTGAAAAACTTTGGCATCCTTGGATAAAACAACAGTTCCTGTCAAACTTCAATGGCTCTGTCCTGTTGCCATGGTAACAGATTAAATGACTTACAGAGACACCTATTCTAAGGCTTCAAAGAGAACTAAAAAGAATAATAAACTGACGAGCGGGACAACCTTGTGGACCATACCTCTACCTTTCAACCCTTTTTCTTCTTTCTCTTTCCTTTTCTCCACCTTATGATTAAAGCTCATTATCAGAATTTATTTGACCTATATACACTCTACTTGTAAACAATATGTATAGCAGGTATAAATCATTTAAATACCTACAAAAGTAACTAAGGAAATTATATATATCTTTAATTTAGGTTTACGTGAACCCAATGTTTAATATTTGAAATTTCATGATATTTACCTATATAAACCCTACTGTAAAACAATGAGCTTACTTTATAGATCCTTGTAAACTTACTTTATGTATCTTTATAACATTGTATACTCAATAAACTTCTTTTGACAAGGAAAAATCAACAATCCATGCATCCACATTATAAGGTGAATTCCCCCATGCACCTGGAGTAAATCACTTAATCTCTATTATATGCCGGCTCTACCATCAGTCGTGCAAGCTCAACCTGTTCTCCTGGCCCTTCCGGATGTACCTCGTCACTTCCAGGTGTTGTCAGCGGCATAATGTAATTTCCTGTAGCTCCACCCCAACTTCTTTCATCCTTTCATTATGATAATGTCTTCAGGAGGCAACGCAGGAAAATGCAAACCTGCTACTCTTAAACTAAGCCCTTAATGCTTGCTATACCAAACAAAACTTACTCCGCTCATTCTGCCCATCTGTTTAGTGGTATTTATGCTATGTCTATTCATCCCAAACATTGAAACACACCCACACAAGGTACTGTATATCCTAATTAAGAATACATAACTAAATACCAAAGGCAAGATTTTAGTATTAAACCAAATCGCTTCTGCCTCTAATCTGGTGGTGTATAGATCAATGATGATCCAGACATACCTATACATGCAGATTAAAAACTTCTAGAAATTAAAATGCATATAAAATTAATTAAAATATAAATAACAGTAATGGCTTAAATCAGAATATTTCTAAAAGTTCACTAAAGTAGTTTTGTCACTAAAGCAAATTTGATCGATATCAATATTCAAACCCACTAGTGCCAATGTATTCAAAATATATATAATTTAGTCTCTGCGATACTTGTTTCTTTTTATTTTCTTCTTTCCAATGGCCTTCCACTTTATTGATCCCATAGAACACCAAATCACTTGCGTTTCTATTATGGTATTCTCTGAAATGTCTAGATACACTATGCTTAGTATAGTCTTTTTTTTCTATTAATTATATGCTTCACAATTTTTTTTACTCAACTGTCTTGTTCCACCTACATACTGGGGCCTGCAGGGGCATTTAAGTATGTAGGTAACATGGGTTCTCCTACAGGAAATTAACAATTTGATTTCATATATTCTTCAACTACTATCAGATTGAAAAATCATCTTTTTCCTTTCCATACTTCTGCTAGTTTTACACGTTATACATATTCTGGCACCGATAAAACCCCTTCAATCACCTTACCCTAAAAGCAATCAGGTTAGGTCCCCATATGCAGCACTGATAAACTCTTTGTATTCTACCCTGTCTGCATATGTCATTTTTAATGGAATTCTTTCTGAGCCTTTCCTCATTAGAAACAGGACCCTTTGCGGCTGCCCACTCTGCCCACTAGTATTTATATTAAACCTAGACCCTTTCCTATGTCATGTGCTGGTAAATCCTAACAAGTGTAGTATAGCAAAGTTATAGCATCTACAAACTATGAGATATTTTTATTCATTTATTTTATTTTTTACTAGTAATGGCGGGGATCTGAGACTTATAGCGGGACTGAGACATTGCGGCGGACAAATCGGACACTAACTGACATTTTTGACACCTTTTGGGACCAGTGACACTAATACAGTGATCAATGTTAAAAAATATGCACTGTCACTGTACTAATGACACTGGCCGGGAAGGGGTTAACATCAGGGGTGATCAAAGGGTTAACTGTGTGCCTAGCTGGTGTTTTCTTACTGTGGAGGAGGTGCTTGTACTAGGGGAACACAAATCATAGGCCTTGTGGATATATGGTCAAAAAACCCCACTGGGTACAGAGAATATGTGACCCATCAGTCACATACCAGAACGTCTTTTGTCAGCAGCAGCAAACACAATGGGATTTGTCTACAGCAGGGATATGCAATTAGTGGACCTCTAGCTGTTGCAGAACTACAAGTCCCATGAGGCATTGCAAGACTCTTACAGCCACAAGCATGACACCCAGAGGCAGAGGCATGATGGGACTTGTAGTTTTGCAACAGCTGGAGTTCCGTTAATTCCATATCCCTGACCTACAGTATATAATACCCGGAGCTAAATGGGGAAATTTGGTAAATGCAGTTAAGGTATCTGGCTCAGCAAATTTCTGCTTTTCAAACTGTATAATTTTAAACCTGTGGCTTTTTTCGTACATTGTGCTGTGTCAAATTATTACTATTGGGCATGCTTGGTATATAGTTGAACTCAATTTTAGTGGTGCTTTATACACGCTGTACTATACATAGAGTATGCTGTTGTGATTTAGGCAATGCTTGACATATTTTGCTGTATTGGTTGCTCAATGACTACTTAACACAATCATTTAACTTGCTCTTTATTTTGAAAGTATAGGAAAAACACTTTTATTAATGCCTCTTTGTTCTGTATCGCCACCTCCGCTTTCTCTATAGGTGTCTCCTTTTTTCCTTGTCAAAAGTTTTTATTGATCATACAATAAATTACAAGTGTATTAATTACATATTCAAGGATATATAGGGTAAGCTCTTTGTTATACAGTAATATTTATATAAATGTTTAACATGAAATTTTAAACAGTAATAATCAGGTACACATGACCTAAAATAAAGGTGGAAAGCAATACATTAACTTATTTTAAAGGTATTTAATATATCTGTGCCACCTATAATTATTAAATGTTAGTTATATGTGTACAGATCAGATGTACTCTGATAAAGAGCTATGATAGTAAAGTAGGGGAAAGAGAAAGAAAGAGAAGAAAAGGGATAGAAAGACAAAGAAAAAGAAAAAGTCTACAAGGTCGATCCACGTATCAGTTTATCGTCCATTTGCTTCTCCATGAAACAAATAAATGGATGATTCTGTGAGTCAATTAACCCGTTACCATGGCAAAAGGACTGTGTCATTGAAATTTGATGGAAATTGATGCTTTATCCAGGGATGCCATAATTTTTCAAATTTTTGGAGTTGGTTACAATCAATAGCCGCTATCTTGGCATGTGACATTGTGTTTATCATTCTATGAATTGTTTCGGCCAGTACCAATATAGGGTACCTCCATGCCTTGGCCACTGTTTGCTTTGCAGCTGTTAGTAATTGAACCATAAGTTTGTATTGAGAAAATGTTAACCATTCCGGTTTCAAGTTAAGCAAAGCTATGAATGGGTCTGGTTGTATCAATTTTTTGAATATTTTGGATGCAATCACAAATTTCCTTCCAGAAAATTTGGACTATTGGGTATGTCCACCATATGTGTAAATGTGTGCCTATGTCTGGATAGCCTCGAAAACAAAGGACTGAGGAAGCAGTCGAATATTTAGCCACTCTGGCAGGTACAAGGTACCATCGGGTGAGGACTTTGTAATTTGCTTCCAATACTATAATATTGGGCAAAGATGATTTAGTTGTGAGCCATATACTTGACCATTCCATGTCCTCTAAAGTTCGCCCCAGGTCCTCCTCCCATTTCTGAACGTAAGTTGGTTTGTCGAAGTTTGTGATTACTAATAGTTGATTGTAAAGTGATGATATTATTCCTTTAGCAAGTGGGTCTTTTTTACAAATTGATTCAAAATGGGATAATTGAGCCAGGGGTATTTCCACATTTAGAAATGGTGCAAAGAAATTTTTAATTTGGAGATATCTAAATACCTCAGAGTGTGGTAAATCATAGTTTTCTATAAGCGTTGGTAAAGGAAGAGATGATTTAGATGCAACAAAATCATGTAGTGTCTGAATACCTGAAGTTATCCAAGCTTTAAATGATTTCGGGTAAATCCATGCCGGATAAAAAAGGCTGGATTTCTAATAAAAGATAAGAGGGGATTGTTTAGTGATTGTAATTGGTATTTGATCTTTAGTTTATCCCAGAGTGATAAAAAGTGCTTAGCTATGGGATTGTAGAGTTTGGAACGATCTTTGGGTTCAAGCCATAACAAGTTTGATATTGATAATGGGTCACATTCTGAAGCTTATATGAGTACCCATAATGGGATTTCCTGTTTTGCATGATACTTGGAGGGACTGGCCAAGTGAGCTGCTTTATAATAACTAGTAAAGCTAGGATACCCCAGACCTCCTTTAGTTTTGGGAAGATGTAACGTGTGTATAGGTATACGTGGTTTGGAAGAACCCCATATAAATGACGTTGTCCTTTTTTGCACTAGTCTCAAGTCTCAAGAAATAGGAAGGAATTGGAATAGGAAGAACTCTAGAAATTTTGGCAGAATAGTCATTTTAGTTGCATTGATCTTTCCTATCCAGGATAATGGAAGTTGTGACCATTGTTTTAATAAATGTGTGATCTGTCTCAATAAAGGAGGATAATTGGCTGAAAATACGTCTGAATGAGATGCTGTCAGTTAAATTCCAAGGTATGGGATTGATTTCCCATTTCCCAGGTAAATGAGAGTGCAACCTTCGCCGGAATTAGTTCTGTGTTGGAAAGTGAAATATTGAGCGCTAGCCATTTCTTAGGGTTAATCATAAGGCCAGAGAAGGCTGCAAACCCATCAAGAATAGGCAATAGATTGGGGCCTGCAACTTGTGGTGATGATAGGAAAAGCAAAATATCGTCTGCAAACATACAGAGTTTGTGTGGAAGACCTCCTACTTCAATGCCAGTTATTGTACGGTTTGTTCTAATTTGTTGGGCTAATGCCGCGTACACAGGACCGGACTATACGGCATACTTGGTTTGGCGGACCGGAGTCCACCGCACAATCTGATCGTGTGTAGGCTCCCGTAGACTTTTTTTTCCTAAAAGTCCGCCAGACCTAGAAATGAAACATGTTTCAAATCTCTCCGTCGCAAGTCCGCTGGACTCAGTTCCTGACGGAAAGCCCGTTCGTCTGTATGCTGGTCCGACGGACCAGATACAATGCAAGGGCAGGGTACTGCATCTCGCGCTCGCTGCAATAGGAAAAAACTATTTTCCTATTGCAGCGAGCGCGGGGCATACCAGGGGATGAGCGAGCGCCCCCCCTCCTAAACCGTACCAGGCCTCATGCTCTCAACATGGGGGTTGCTTTTGGGGAGGGGGCAGCCTGCAGCCCCCCACCCCAAAGCACCTTGTCCCCATGTTGATGAGGACAAGGGCCTCTTCCCGTCAACCCTGGCCGTTGGTTGTCGGGGTCTGCGAGCAGGGGGGCTTATCGGAATCCGAGAGCCCCCTTTAATAAGAGGGCCCCCAGATCCCGCCTCCCCACCCTATGTGAATGAGTATGGGGTACATGGTACCCCTACCCATTCACCTGGGGGAAAGTGTCAATAGAAAAAACACACTACACAGGTTTTTAAAGTAATTTATTAGACAGATCCGGGGGTCTTCTTCCGACTTCAGGGGTCTTCTTCCGACTTCGGGGGTCTCTCCGGTTCTCCACTGTCTCCGGCCTCTTCTCCGCGCTCTCCGGGTCTTCTGCCGGGCTCCTCCGCTATCTTCTTCTCTTTTGTCGCTCTTTTGCTAGTGGTGGCCCGGTCTTCTGCCTTCTGCCTTCTTGTCTTCCTCCCTCTTCTCTTCTTGCGATGTTGACACAACGCTCTCTCCGGCTGGAATGCTCTCTGAGCTCTGCGATGTGACTTATATAGGTGGTGACTTATATAGGTGGTGACCCCGCCCCCTTATGCCGTCACAGTCCCTGGGCATGCTGGGACTGTGACGGCATAAGGGGGCGGAGTCACCGGGTGATTTTGACCATGCCCCCCTAAAACATCACAGTCCCAGCATGCCCAGAGACTGTGACGGCATAAGGGGGCAGGGTCACCGGCTATATAAGTCACATCGGAGCACTCAGAGAGCATACCAGCTGAAGAGAGCATTGTGTCAACATCGCAAGAATAGAAGAAGATAAGAAGGCAGAAGTCCGGGCCCCTGCTAGCAAAAGAGCGGCAAAAGAGCAGAAGATAGCGGAGGAGCCCGGCAGAAGACCCGGAGAGCGTGGAGAAGAACCGGAGAGAACCCCGAAGCCGGAAGAAGACCCCCGAAGCTGGAAGAAGACCCCCGGAGCTGTCTAACAAATTACTTTAAAAACCTGTGCAGTGTGTTTTTTTTATTGACACTTTTTCCCTAGGTGAATGGGTGGGGGTACCATGTACCCCATACTCATTCACATAGGGTGGGGGGCCGGGATCTGGTGGCCCCCTTATTAAAGTGGGCTCCCGGATTCCGATAAGCCCCCCGCCTGCAGACCCTGACAACCAATGGCCAGGGTTGTCGGGAAGAGGCCCTTGTCCTCATCAACATAGGGACAAGGTGCTTTGGGGTGGGGGGGCTGCAGGGCACCCCCCCTCCCCAAAGCACCCACCCCCCATGTTGAGGGCATGCGGCCTGGTACGGTTCAGGAGGGGGGGCTCGCTCGTCCCCACCCCCTTTCCTGACCAGCCAGGCTGTGTGCTCAGATCGGGGTCTGGTATGGATTTTTGGGGGGACCCCACGCCATTTTTTCGGCATGGGGGTTCCCCTTAAAATCCATACCAGACCTAAGGGCCTGGTATGCCCTGCGACGGGGCTCGTAAGGTGTCAATCTTGCTGAAAAAAACAGCAAGATTGACTTCCTTTTCTAGTCCCGTCGCACCCAAGTCACGTTCAAAATGAACGGACTTGTCCGTGTGTGGGCAAGTCCGTTCATTCTGAAAGTCTGCCGTAACTCCGGCGAAAGTCCGTCGGGAAGACCGGCAGACCTAGTCTGCCGGAAAGTCCAGTTGTGTGTAGGCAAGTCCGTCTGTTCAGAAAGTCCGGCGGAAGTCCGGCGGGAAGAACGCCGGACCTAGTTTCCCAGAAAGTCCGGTCGTGTGTACGTGGCATAAGAGTTCAAGTAAAAGGGCAAATAAGAGGGGAGATAATGGACAACCCTGTCGAGTGCCTCTTTCGTTACTAAAAGAATCCATTTTGTATCCAGCATATTTTATATATTCTTTAGGTTTATTATAGATTGCTTCATTCCATTTTTTTAAAATTGGGGCCGAAGCTCCATTTTTGTAAAGAGTAGTGCATATATTGCCAGGATACTGTATCGAATGCCCTCTTAATATCAAGAGATAAAAAGCAGGAAGGGATTCTTCACTTTTTATTAATATGCTAGAAGCACTGCCCTGCGTACATTATCGCCCGCTTGTCTATTTGGCATAAAGCCAACTTGATCTCTATGTATTAGATTACCTATTATACTATTAAGGCGTTTTGCTAAAATTTTTTCTAAAAGTTTGATATCAAGGTTTAAAAGAGAAATGGGGCGATAATTTACGCAGGAAGTATCATCAGAGAGAGGTTTTGGGATCATACATACTATTGCCATTAGTGTTTCCTGTCTAAAAGAATGTCCTTCCAAAAGTATGTTGAAAGCTTCAGCTAGAATAGGGGAAAGAATCTCTGAAAATGTTTACAAATATAATGCCGATTATCCGATTGGACCAGGTCTTTTGTTAACTTTTAGGTCTTTAATAGCGTTAGCAACTTCTTCTATAGTTATAGATTCTTCCAATGTGTTTTTTGAGTCTGAGATAACTCAGGTAAGGTAATCTGGGAGAAGAAAGATTCAGCTTCTGTAGGGTTAAATTCTTTGTTTATATAAGGAAGCGAGATGTGAGTGAAATTTGTGAACAATTTTGACTGGGTTGCTAGTATAGATGTCTTTTGATAATTTCAAATGTATAGGTTTGAAAGACTTATTAGTTGAGTTCAATGCTCGTGCCAAATATGTGCCTGGTTTGTTTGTATTCATATAGAAATTGTGTCTAGAGCATTTGAGGGATTTGTCTACGGATTCTGGGAGAAATAGATCGTATTCTAATCTGTTTTTTTCCAAATGAGATTTTGTACTCTGAGATGGATTATCTTGGAATGATATGGAGGCTGTATTAAAAATTGATTCTAGTTTCCGTGCAAAAAGTTTGCATTCCCGTTTAAGTAATGCCATTTGTCTCTGTAGAACACCACGCAAAACAGGTTTGTGAGCTTTCCATAATGTTAGGGGGGAATGTCTGGACTAGTATTATTTGACAAAGTATTCCTTTAAAGCTTGTTCAACTATCATGTGGTGAGATGGGTGTTTGAGCATTATGTCTGAGAGATACCAAGTTGGGTGATGAGCTTTCGGTATGGTTGAGGCTATTCCTATTGTTAGAAAAATATGGTCAATTCTGGTAAAGGATTGGTGTGGATGTGAAAAATAAGTGACTCTCTTTTTTATCGGATTACTTTCTCTCCATGAGTCTACCAGATTGTATTTGGACAGAAGTTGGGAGAAAGGTAATTTAGAAACCATTCTGGATGGGATAAAGGGTGATTTATCGAGAAATGGGAGGAGGACCTGGTTCGAATCACTGCACATATTTACAGTTCCCATTTTGTGCGTATTAACCACTTGCAGTAAGTGTAAGAGGAAAGATGTAGGTTGTTTATTAGGAGCGTAGTAGGAAATTACTGTGACTGCTGTATCCATTATGTAACCCAGGAGTATTAGGTAACGATCTTCTGGGTCTTTTTTATTTCTGATCATAGAGTGAATGGTGCAGACCGGTGGAATGCAATTGGAGTTCTCTTTGTTTAGTACTGGCAGAAGCTGTAAAAATTTGTGGATAAAAGGGGGACAAATATTTAGGTGTGGAGTTATTAGTGAAGTGTGTTTCTTGTAGGCTCACAATGTGGGCCTTTCTGTTATGGAAAGTACGGAATGATTTGGTCCTTTTCTGAGGAACATTTATACCAGAGATATGCAATTAGAGGACCTCCAGCTGTTGCAAAACTACAAGTCCCATCATGCATCTACCTCTGGGTGTCATGCTTGTGGCTGTCAGAGTCTTGCTATGCCTCATGGGACTTGTAGTTCTGCAACAGCTGGAGGTCCGCTAATTGCATATCCCTAATTTATACCCTTAACATTCAGGGATAGGATATTCAATGATGCCATGGCAACAGATCAAATAGGTTTGACTCACCGATTATTATACAATACTGACTGTGCGGATCGACCTGTGTGGACTTAGAAAATGAAAAGGTAGAGAAGAATCCAGTGGAGTCTGGAGTGAAGAAGAAACAAAAAACATATAATGTTAGATGATACATTTTTTGAATCAATATATATAAGTAATCACAAGTAGCCCGTGATAGAGAATATAGATCTCTATCAGGGGAAAAAATGCCTTCGTCAGACTCCCACATATTATGGGTAGTAGAACGAGCAAGGCTAACGGAGGCACACGGATCTTCTGCTTGCAGGAGAGAAGTGCTATAATAAAAAGCATCAAAAGGATGCCTCATTGGTTGGAGTGCAGGTTACCTAATATTTGTAGTATTAGTTGTTCCGTGGTGATTGTGCAGTGTTTTCACCACCTTAGGTTGAATAATTTGGTCAATGATGTACCATTTAGAACTTTGGTAGGGATAATGGTTATTGTTTAGAATATTTTGAAATTTGACCTATTGGAATTCTGAACTGGAACAGATTCTCTAATAAATTGGAGATTAAGAAACTATAAAGTTGCTTATGTACTTTTTATGTACATATTTAAAGTAATTACTATTTCTTTTATATTTAAGTTTAATAACCTAGAACAATCAAAAATAAACTGTCACATATTTCAAGCATATGTTCTTGCATAAGTATGATAATTCAGAAATTTGAGAGAATGTTGAAATTAATTGGATCAGTATGAATTCAAAAGAAAAAGGGGTAATCGAGTAATAATATATTTAGTTTTTAGAAATCCCCTGTTACTTTTGGATCCTTTTTTGCATTTATGCAGCTGGTAATAATTCATCTATTATTAAAGATAGAATTAAATGACTGAATAGGAAATTCTCTCTCTTGTGTTGTTAGGGTCTAAGTGTCTCCTTTTTTTCAAGTAGCATACTTTTCTCATTGTGGCGTCTGGCAGGTTTTGTTATTGCTCTGTTGACAATACGTATTTGGTTCACATCTTAGAGGAAGCTGAATGATATTGATATTGCTTTGTGGTGATATACTGGTATTTATTTAGTATTATGTTTAGGTTGGTCTATGGCAATGTAACAGCCATATTATTTAGCTCCGAAATATTTGATCATTTATAACTCCCAGACAGAAAGAATAAGGTGTTACGGTAAATCATGTCCCGTAAAGGCACTCCAATCTTTGAGATTTTTCTCCTATTTCAGAAAACCGCCCCTTCAAATGTTTGATGAGAACAGCTAGGCACATGCAGATCTGGATGTTTGCCAATCCTTAAACATTATTTTTGTGTTGGTTTTCAGTGGTCTAAGGTGTAATTCAATACATTCTAATTAATACATTGATGTGTAGATAGATATTTGCACTTTAGTGTTTTATTTTTCTTTAAGTACATTTTTATTTACTGTTCATACATGAACTGAAAGCAGCTCAGAAAATAAACCTACAGTAGATCTAAACCTACTCAATAAAATCTCATATATGCACCTACTCAATAAAATCTCATATATGCATGCTTTAATGTGTTAATGTAATTTTAAAAATAATTTTCAATTCCTTTCATTTGTATCTTCAAAAAGAATACCCGATGATCCTGCCAAGCCAAGTTTTTTTACTGAGTGCAATGGTTAACAAAGTGCTAATAAATTCTAACCTAGAGGTGCCCCAAACCTGATTTATTAAAGGAATAGAACCTTTTGACTCTGAGTAGTGAGTGTAGTGAAGCTGTAAAGACCTATAATTTCTTCCGTGGACACAAACCAATGCATTGTGACCACAGTGTGTGTATACCCCTGGCCGCTGCCTCTGCAGCTAAAGGGGGAGTGGTTGGGAGGTGGTAAAATGGCTGTTTAGCTGAAGGGGTTTTACTGCCACCCAACCACTAGGGTGAACAAGCCCTAATGCACAAACCACTTCACAATGTACCACCAAAATGACCCCCTCAGCTCAGTGATTTCCCCTAACATCCCTTATCCTCCCTCCCAGCCTACTCCATCAGTATAGACTCCCTTTGCAGCACAGAGCAAGCAGCTTTACAACACAAAGCCCCTTAACCACCCCCCCCAGGGTACAGGACTTCAAGAATAGAAGTCACCAAGCTCAGAGTGAGAAGTCTGGAGTAGGGGAGGAGACTTTCTCTGGCACTGAGCTACTTCTCTAACTGAAGCAGCAGCACAACAGGTATGGGCTCACTGGGGCTGCTGTGGCCACCTCGCAGTTTTTTCTTTGTATTACACAGTTCTAAAGAAACGTTGGCAGCTGCAGCAGCCCCAGTGAGCCCACACTTGCTGCTTCAGTGACAGAGGTAGCTCAGTGCCAGAGAAGGTCTCTCCACTGCTCTGCCCGCCAGGCTCTCTCCTCCCCTGCTCTGCCTGTCCAGCTCTCTCCTCCCCTGCTCCACCCCCCTGGCTCTCTCCTCCCCTGCTCCACCCCCCCAGCTCTCTCCTCCCCTGCTCCACCCCCCGGCTCTCTCCTCCCCTGCTCCGCCCCCCCGGCTCTCTCCTCACTTGCTCTGCCCTCCCGACTTTTTCCTCACTTGCTCCGCCTACTGGGTTCTCCCCTCCTTCCCTGACCTGCCCGCCTGGTCCTTTCCTCCCCTGCTCTGCCTGCCCGGATATCTCCTCACCTGATTCACCTGCCCGAGGTCAGCAATGCAGAGACGTGATCTACCCGTCACCTGGCTGTAAATCGACGGGTAGATCGTGCTCTAAAGGTAAGATGAGATTTAGTATAAAGAAGGCTCACAGGTAATATAAGATATATACACTACTGTGCAAAAGTTTTAGGCAGGTGTGAAAAATGCTGTAAATTAACCACTTTCCATCCCGCCCATTATCATATGACGTCTGCAGGAGGGATCTCCCATCCACGTCACTCGGAAGCCGATGAGCGTGCCCGGCGGCCGCGATGTCCGCCAGGCACCCGCGATTACCCGTTAACAGAGCAGGACCCTGAATTTGTGTGTGTAAACACACAGATCCAAGTCCTGTCAGGTGAGAGGAGACCGAACATGTGTTCCCAGTACAGAGGAAAACCGATGGGTCTCCTCCCCTTGTAAGTCCCCTCCCCCTACAGTTAGAATCACTGCCTAAGTAACACATTTAACCCCTTGATCGCCCCCTAGTGTTAGCCCCTTGGCTGCCAGTGACATTTATACAGTAATCAATGCATTTGTATAGCACTGATCACTGTATAAATGTGAATGGTCCCAAAATGGTGTCAGAAGTGTCCGATATGTCCGCCGCAATGTTGCAGTCAGGATAAAAATCGCAGATCACCGACATTACTAGTAAAAAAAATAGATAAATAATAAAAATGCCATAAAACTATCCCCTATTTTGTAGACACTATAACTTTTGTGCAAACCAATCAATATGCGCTTATTGCATTTTTTTACCAAAAATATGTAGAAGAATACATATCGGCCTAAACTGAGGAAATTTTTTTTTTTTTTTTTTTAAATTGGGATATTTATTATAGCAAAAAGTAAAAAATATTGTGTTTTTTTTTTCAAACTTGTCGCTATTCTTTTGTTTATAGCGCAAAAAATAAAAAATGCAGAGATGATCAAATACCACCAAGAGAAAGCTCTAATTGTGGGGAAAAAAAAAAAAAATTTCATTTGGATACAGTGTTTCATGACTGCACAATTGTCATTTAAATTGCAACAGCGCTGAAAACTGAAAATTGGCTTGGGCAGGAAGGGGGTGATGCTTTCAGAAAAAGAAGTGTTAATATTTTATTTTTATCAATTAACAAAATGGGAAGTAAATGGACAGAAGAGAAATCAAATCAATATGTAGCGTGACCACCTTTTGCCTTCAAAACAGCATCTTCTCTTCTAGGTACACTTGCACACAGTTTTTGAAGGAGTGTGTCAGGTAGGTTGTTTCAACATCCTAGAGAACTGACCACAGATCTTGTGTGGATGTAGGCTGCCTCAAATCCTTCTATTTCTTCATGTAATCCCAGACAGACTCAATGATGTTAAGATCAGGGCTCTGTGGGGCCAAACCATCACTTCCAGGACTCCTTGTTCTTCTTTACGCTGAAGATAGTTCTTAAGGACATTGGCTGTATGTTTGGGGTTGTTGTCCTGCTGCAAAAAAAATTTGGGGACAATCACGTGCCTTTCTGCTGGCATGGTGGGTAAGTATCTGCCTGTATTTGTCAACATCGAGGATACTATTGATCCTGACCAAATCTCCAACTCCATTTGCAGAAATGCAGCCCCAAACTTGCAAGGAGCCTCCACCATGCTTCACTGTTGCTTGCAGACACTCCTTATTGTACCGTTCTCCAGCCCTTTAGCAAACAAACTGCCTCCGCTTCCTGCTACAGCCAAATATTTAAAATTCAGTCCAGATCACCTGCTGCTGTATATAGCTTTCTGAAAACAGCAGACTGCAATAGGTAGCACGCACATGTGTTGGTGAATATAAATGAAAGAACTGAAGTCCAATGAACGAATTGGGTGGAGCCGGGGGGGGTGTCATCCATCAGCCAGGAAAGGAGGCAGGCTCTATCTGACTTTCTGGAACTTCTAATGCACACTGTGAGAAGATCACAATATACAGTGAAATAAGAGTAAGCATATTCAGTAAGGGAGAAAAGCCTGCAAAACTGTGGTAAGGCTAGAATTCAGCTTTAAAGCGTTTGTTACCTCAACAATTCGCATTTCTGATACAGTATGTACCTTCTGTACCATGTACTTGTATGAGAAAGTATCCTGTTCTCTTTGTATTGCTTCCTTTATGTGAAACTCCTGGTGTTCCTGCTAGTACCTCTGCTTTCCTATTAAAAATTGACCATACTTAGCAGGAAAGGATTGACCATACTAAGCAGGAGAGCACACCATGGTCAGCTGTGCTGGGAACTCAGCGTACTCTCCTCCAATGATCAGAGTTGTCCTGACATGCCCCGGCTGCACAGCCATTCACTGGGAAGCTCAGTGTGCTGCTGCTTCTCCTCCCCCCAGCTCTTATGCAGCTGAGAACAGAGGGAATGTGATCACTTATAACAAATGGAAAAATAGTGTTTTTAATTTTTTTTTTAATATCTATACAAAAGTGTTTTCCCTTTCATTTCTCTTTTAAACTAAATGGGTTGTTTTACAAGGTGATTGTTTACAATCACTTTAACTTCACAGGTTTACTTTAACTATCAAACATCAATCTCCTTTTTATCTACTGAATACTGTATTATAAACTGTATAATTAATGTATAGCTTCCTGAATCACATAGCATATCATAATTCTTATAGTCATATAGATACAGTATAACACGGTAAGTGATGAAAGAGGATAAGGCTGGTATCACATCTAAGCAGCATGCGGCTCACAGCAGGGGTCCGGTGCGTCTCAGTTTCAGGACCGATTTCAGCCCAGATTTTTGGCTGAATTTGGAACTGAAACGGACCCAAAGACGCACAGGACCCCTGTGCAAATTCGCACTGGAGCCACAGCGGAGATATGTGATCCGGCTCCATAGAGAGCCAGTCACAATCTTCTGCTATTGGGAATTGGATGCGGGGAACCCAATATGGACCCAATATGGACTTGTACTTCTAATATACTGTATGGCACAGTGTGTTGCTGTTTTCTCACACATGTACTTGTTGGTTCACTATGCACTTTAGTGTTATAAGGTCATATATACCTTGTTAGGTGGTTGGTTGTTTAAAGAGATATGTGCAGATTTCCTAGCACCAAGCATCTTTAATTTGATTCTTTTTATACTATTTATTATATCTTTACACGTTGGGACGTACTAAACTGCATATTGGGATGATGGGATGATTGGATTATTGAGTACACTCTGCACATATGAATTTCTATTTACAGGAGACTTTGCACTTCATTACCTGTATTGGATGGATTTAAGACATGTGATGTGATGGATTTAAGACATATGATTTATCTTATTGCCACACCCTTGCTTTCATTTATGAATTTATATACGATTTACTCATAGAATCAGATTTCTATTTGGTGTTCTGATTTATCAATTTCATCACTTAGCATGTTTTTTAAAGGGGCAGTGCAGGGCCCAAGCGCTCTTATTATACCCTGTTTCCCTTATTATACCCTGTGATGGCTGCAATATAAGCCCCACCCTGCTTCCCCGAAAATAATCCCTACCATGAAAATAAGACCTACAAGGACTTTAACTAGGGCTTATTTGGGGGGTAGGGCTTATATTGCAGCCACCACCGACAATCACGCTAGGTCTTATTTTCAGGGAAACAGGGTATACTAATATCAGGCAGCGCCATCCATACCTCTTTCTATCCATTTTTATTAAATTACAAGTTAATTAAATTGCATTTTTGGCTTGTGGCGCTCAGATGCAGCGTAGTTCCTCTTTACTTCCCAAGAAATGATTTTTATGTTGACTGAGCCACACAAAAGCATTCAGATATGGGAGTTTTGCACAAAGTGTTACACAAACAAATGATTGACTTTTAAACCATAGTTTTTCTGTTTGGAATGTGTAGCTAACCTTTTGCTGACCAGCACAATTCTATTCCCCCTGTGGAAAAACACCTCAAGGGGTTTCTGCACAGCAAAACCTAAATCAAGCTATTTATAATCGCTATATGTTTTTTATTCTTGACCTAGTTTGAAGTGAGACATCCATTGCAGGTTTGTCTCTGACATCAAAGAGCCCACAAATAGGATCAGTGTGGTCACTAATGGTTGTAGCGCTATTTTTATCACAAACCTACACTGTTTTACTGAGTTTCTAATTGGTTCCATCCCCATATCATAGGATTGTCAGTAACTGATCAGAAATACGTAAACAGCACTTTCCAAATGACTTTATCTTTGCTTATCAGACCACAATGCAAACCAAAATACACTAAATGTCCCTGATTGCAAAACCACAATGTGAACAAGAATAAAAACTAAAAATAATATATGAAAAATAATCTGATTTTAAATTAGCAAAAAAACTATGAAAAATGTCATTATATAGTACTGTAGGTGTATAAGGGAAGGGTTTATGGGACAGTGGTTCAATAACAACTTTGCAAGGCTATTACCATTTTAAACACCCAGGATTAGACTGCAAAGCAGTAGTCTTATGTGAAGGGTTGAAGTGTCTGGTATTTATGGGCTGGTGAGCTTCTTTCAGCAACTTAGTAGACATGTGTGGTTCGTTTCGTACAAATCGAAAATTCGTACGAATTTCCGAAAATTCCTTCATTCGGAAGCATCCGAAATACGAATTTCTATGCTTCCGAATTGTATACGAAATACGAAATTTCGTTGACGAATTTCGGATTCAAATTCCGTTACAACGGAAATGTGACTGGTGTTTTGTTGACCAATCAGAGGTTTTCTTCTGCTGCTGAGTGAGGGTTGGGAAAATTACCTTTTTTAATATGGAACTGGTACTGGTAGTCGATGGGAGATTCAGAATCGGACAAAATAAGAATGTTCGTTCATATTGTTTTATTATTGTCATAATATTTACGATTGTTCGTTATGATGAAGTTAAAAACCCAGGAAGTCAGCACAACACAGGGATGGTGGGAGCCCCTCATAATGAGCACAGCAGGGGTACAGCCCCAGGAGGAAGTCAGCACAGCACAGGGATGGTGGGAGCCCCTCATAATGAGCACAGCACAGGGATGGTGGGAGCCCCTCATAATGAACACAGCAGGGGTACAGCCCCAGGAGTAAGTCAGCACAGCACAGGGATGGTCAGAGCCCCTCATAATGAGCACAGCAGGGGTACAGCCCCAGGAGGAAGTCTGCACAGCACAGGGATGGTGGGAGCCCATCATAATAAGCACAGAAGGGGTACAGCCCCAGGAGGAAGTCAGCACAGCACAGGGATGGTGGGAGCCCCTCATAATGAGCACAGCACAGGGATGGTGGGAGCCCCTCATAATGAGCACAGCAGGGGTACAGCCCCAGGAGTAAGTCAGCACAGCACAGGGATGGTGGGAGCCCCTCATAATGAGCACAGCACGGGTACAGCCCCAGGAGGAAGTCAGCACAGCACAGGGATGGTGGGAGCCCATCATAATGAGCACAGCACAGGGATGGTGGGAGCCCCTCATAATGAGCACAACACAGGAATGGTGGGAGCCCCTCATAATGAGCACAGCAGGGGTACAGCCCCAGGAGTAAGTCAGCACAGCACAGGGATGGTCAGAGCCCCTCATAATGAGCACAGCAGGGGTACAGCTCCAGGAGGAAGTCTGCACAGCACAGGGATGGTGGGAGCCCATCATAATGAGCACAGCAGGGGTACAGCCCCAGGAGGAAGTCAGCACAGCACAGGGATGGTGGGAGCCCCTCATAATGAGCACAGCACGGGTACAGCCCCAGGAGGAAGTCAGCACAGCACAGGGATGGTGGGAGCCCATCATAATGAGCACAGCACAGGGATGGTGGGAGCCCCTCATAATGAGCACAACACAGGGATGGTGGGAGCCCCTCATAATGAGCACAGCAGGGGTACAGCCCCAGGAGTAAGTCAGCACAGCACAGGGATGGTCAGAGCCCCTCATAATGAGCACAGCAGGGGTACAGCTCCAGGAGGAAGTCTGCACAGCACAGGGATGGTGGGAGCCCATCATAATGAGCACAGCAGGGGTACAGCCCCAGGAGGAAGTCAGCACAGCACAGGGATGGTGGGAGCCCCTCATAATGAGCACAGCACAGGGATGGTGGGAGCCCCTCATAATGAGCACAGCAGGGGTACAGCCCCAGGAGTAAGTCAGCACAGCACAGGGATGGTCAGAGCCCCTCATAATGAGCACAGCACGGGTACAGCCCCAGGAGGAAGTCAGCACAGCACAGGGATGGTGGGAGCCCCTCATAATGAGCACAGGAATGGTGGGAGCTCTTCATAATGAGCACAGCAGGGGTACAGCCCCAGGAGGAAGTCAGCACAGCACAGAGATGTTGGGAGCCCCTCATAATGAGCACAGCAGTGGTACAGCCCCAGGAGGAAGTCAGCACAGCACAGGGATGGCCCCTCATAATGAGCACAGCAGGGGTACAGCCCCAGGAGGAAGTCAGCACAGCAGAGGGATGGTGGGAGCCCCTCATAATGAGCATAATGAGACGACAACTGCCATATTGAGAAAGGAATTTTTTGCTTTTTTAAATTCATCATAACGAATGTTCGTAATTGTTTCGAAAAGTTAACGAACCTAACGAAAATTCATATTTCGTATGAAGCCAAATTGAATTTCAGACACGAATTACGAATTAACGGCTAATACGAAACTGAACAAAATGAAACAAATTTATTGACGGCGCACATGTCTACTACTTAGCTTAAAGTAGTTGTAAACCTCAGTCATGGAATCTGAGCAAAGCACATACTGTATATCTGTAGTGTTTACTGATATCTCTCCAAACTCTAAGTGCTGTTTTTCTCTGGCACTTCATTTCTCTGTAATCAGCATAAGTCACATCTGAGAAGTTTTCCGACACATGAGATAAATTTATGTTGTGAGAGGGAGGGGGGAGAGCTCAACAGATAGCTTGTTCGGTGTTGGGACCCTTACTTTTTAATACCTTTATAAATGATATAGGGTCTGGGATTAAAAGTACAATTGCAGTCTTTGCAGATGACACCAAGCTATGCAGTGGAATATCATCCTTACAGGATGTCTCCAACTTACAAACCGACCTCAATGCACTGCTTAATTGGGCAACTATGCGACATCTTCTGGAAGGGGCTCCCAAGCCTTTTTCTATCCTGACTGAGCCTAAAAACTTGCTGTATCTTCAGACTGAATGAATGAAAAATGTAATTCGTGAAATGTTGGAAGTCAGCAGGGGGCGGTACAGAGTCCAAATGGCATACCCAGCTACTCAAAATGTCTATTGCGGGTGTTGAATGCTTTCTTCCACTCGTCTCCCTCTCTAATTCAAATCAGATTATAAGCCTCTCGGAGGTCCAGCTTTGTCACTGGCATTGTCACTGTGGGTGCCCAGCTGTGGCTTCACAGCCGTGCACGTACTGCACGTACTGCACGTACTGCGCATGCGTGACCTGCGTGACCTGCGCTGCACACTGTGATTGGCCGGGCAATCATCTGGGATGTGTGACGTGTCCCAAATGATTACCGAGAGGGAGGGGGGAGAGGTGAACTTCCTTCCGACGCAGCGGGAGGAAGTGGGAGCTGGATCCCTCTAAAAAGAGGGTATCGCCCCCCCCCCCAAAAAAATGACATGCCTAATGTGGCATGTCAGGGGGTCACCTGCACTTAAAGCGGAAGTTCCATTTTTGGGTGAGGAAGTGCTGAAAGTCCCAGGGTTGTTGCGGAAATGCAAATGGCAAACAATTAAAAAATCTCTGCAGTCCTCAGTAACACCGCCACATTTTTCAGGCAAGGGAAGTTTGGGTGGCACAGAAGAGGTGGGTTGGATTGGAGCAGGACTAGGAGCTGGAGTCTGGACAGGTGCAGAGGAATCAGGCAAACAAGACTTAAGCATAGTACAAAGTTCATCTAGCTTAGCGTCCAGAGAAGAAAAATGCTGTTCATGAGCTCCAATCAATTGTCCCTGTTGCGAAATCACTGTAACAATCTCAGCAGGGTGCACTGCTAGGGATGAGCTTCGTGTTTGAGTCGAACCCATGTTCGACTCGAACATCGGCTGTTCGATCGTTCGCCGAATTGCGAACGATATGGGCCGTTCGCGCCAAATTCGTGTGGCGCGTCACGGCCCATAATTCACTGCGGCATCGCAGTGCATTGCTTGCTGATGATTGGCCAAGCATGCACTATGACCCGCATGCTTGGCCAATCACAGCGCCGCCTTAACAGAGAGCCATAATTGGCCAAAGCCAAGGAGGCTTTGGCCAATTATGGCTCAGGGGATTTAGTACACGCCCCACACTATATAAGGCCGCCTGCACGGCGGCCCTGTGCAGTGTGTTCCGGTGTGCTTAGAGAGAGAGAGAGACAGTGTCATTTCATTTGAGTTAGCTAGATTAGGCAGGACAGTCAGTCAGTTAGCTGCACTTAAAGTGTATTGTGTATATATATATGCATCCCAGGTGTTGCATATATATATATATATATATATATATATATATATATATATATATATATATATATATATATATATATATATATATACACTGTATTCAGTTTAGCTAGATCCGTTCCTGTTATCTTCTAGACTATTTACATTTAGTGCAGTGCGTCCTGCTCACAGTGTTCAGCTAGATCCGTTCCGGTTATATTCCTACTGACAGGCAGGCTTGTCTTGTTACAGTATTTTGAATAAAATTACTGGTGTTCTTTTGATCCTATTAGTACCACAGTCAGGCAGCTAGACTATTTACAGTTAGTGCAGTGCGTCCTGCCCACAGTGTTCTGCTAAACCTACAAGTAAGTGGGGTGCGTCCTGCTCACAGTGTTCAGCTAAACCTACAAGTTAGTGGGGTGCGTC
The DNA here is from genome assembly GCF_042186555.1 of Aquarana catesbeiana. Taxonomy (NCBI): domain Eukaryota; kingdom Metazoa; phylum Chordata; class Amphibia; order Anura; family Ranidae; genus Aquarana; species Aquarana catesbeiana. The sequence continues at coordinate 255,176,335 of NC_133330.1, forward strand.
CACCTCACAGTGTTCAGCTAAACCTACAAGCTAGTGGGGTGCGTCCTGCTCACAGTGTTCAGCTAGATCCGTTTCTGTTATCTTCTTACTGACAGGCAGGCTTGTCTTGTTACAGTAAATACAGCTACCTGAAGAAAATTGCTGGTGTTCTTTTGATCCTATTAGTACCACAGTCAGGCAGCTAGACTATTTACAGTTAGTGCAGTGCGTCCTGCTCACAGTGTTCTGCTAAACCTACAAGTTAGTGGGGTGCGTCCTGCTCACAGTGTTCAGCTAAACCTACAAGTTAGTGGGGTGCATCCACCTCACAGTGTTCAGCTAAACCTACAAGCTAGTGGGGTGCGTCCTGCTCACAGTGTTCAGCTAGATCCATTTCTGTTATCTTCTTACTGACAGGCAGGCTTGTCTTGTTACAGTAAATACAGCTACCTGAAGAAAATTGCTGGTGTTCTTTTGATCCTATTAGTACCACAGTCAGGCAGCTAGACTATTTACAGTTAGTGCAGTGCGTCCTGCTCACAGTGTTCTGCTAAACCTACAAGTTAGTGGGGTGCGTCCTGCTCACAGTGTTCAGCTAAACCTACAAGTTAGTGGGGTGCGTCCACCTCACAGTGTTCAGCTAAACCTACAAGCTAGTGGGGTGCGTCCTGCTCACAGTGTTCAGCTAGATCCGTTCCTGTTATCTTCTTACTGACAGGCAGGCTTGTCTTGTTACAGTATTTTAAAGAAAATTGCTGGTGTTCTTTTGATCCTATTAGTACCACAGTCAGGCAGCTAGACTATTTACAGTTAGTGCAGTGCGTCCTGCTCACAGTGTTCTGCTAAACCTACAAGTTAGTGGGGTGCGTCCTGCTCACAGTGTTCAGCTAAACCTACAAGTTAGTGGGGTGCGTCCACCTCACAGTGTTCAGCTAAACCTACAAGCTAGTGGGGTGCGTCCTGCTCACAGTGTTCAGCTAGATCCGTTTCTGTTATCTTCTTACTGACAGGCAGGCTTGTCTTGTTACAGTAAATACAGCTACCTGAAGAAAATTGCTGGTGTTCTTTTGATCCTATTAGTACCACAGTCAGGCAGCTAGACTATTTACAGTTAGTGCAGTGCGTCCTGCTCACAGTGTTCTGCTAAACCTACAAGTTAGTGGGGTGCGTCCTGCTCACAGTGTTCAGCTAAACCTACAAGTTAGTGGGGTGCGTCCACCTCACAGTGTTCAGCTAAAGCTACCTGTAGAAGGTTGGTGGTGTTCTCATACTACAGGCAGGCAGTTGATTTTGCTAGCTGCAGTGTCAGTACATATATATATATATATATATATATATATATATATATCCCAGCTTAGTGCAGCTACAGGCCATTAGTATGTCTGGAAGGCCAAGAAGGAGAGGCAGACAGTCACAAGCCAATAAGAGAGGGCAAGCAGGCTCTGTGTCTAGTGCTGGTCGTGGAGACGGTGCATCCTCATCAGCACGTGGCCATGGGACACGCTTGGCCTTTTTTTCGGCAGCTGGCCATGTTGAGCCGCAACATGCGGAAGATTTGGTCGAGTGGATGACCAAGCCGTCCTCATCCTCCTCATCCTCTCTCACCCATGCCCAGGGTACTTTGGCAAAGCAGCGGCCTCTTCCCTCGGCTCAATGTCATCAGTGACTCCTTCCCTAGCCCCACCATGTCCTCCTGAGGAGTCCCTCGAACTGTTTGACCACAGTGTTGGGTACATGCTCCAGGAGGATGCCCAGCGTTTGGAAGGCTCTGATGATGATACTGAGCTCGATGAAGGCAGTAACACGAGCACGGACAGAGGGGGTGCCCAAGAAGGACAGCAATCTGGCAGTCATGCTCCCCCTGCTGCAGCATACTGCCAGGTTTGCTCCAGTGATGAGGAAGGAGGGGATGATGAGGTCACTGACTCAACGTGGGTGCCTCATAGGAGAGAGGAGGAGGAGGCGGCACATCACCAACGAGGCAGGATGCCCTCCAGGGGCCAGCCTAAGGGCAGCACATTGACTGCATCACACCCCAAAGCTCCACATGTGCAGGGCGCTGCAGTCTCTGCGCGTTATTCAAAAAGTTCTTTGGTGTGGGCCTTTTTTGAGACGAGTGCATCAGATCGCACCGCTGCTATTTGCAACATATGTCTCAAGCGTATCTCGCGTGGCCAAAACATCTCCCGCTTAGGTACCACATGCTTGACCAGACATATGTTGACCTGCCATGCAGTTCGTTGGCAAGCGTATCTAAAAGACCCACACCAAAGAACAAAGAGGACCTCTGCTTGCTCCTCATCAGCTGAGATTTCCAACCCCACTAGACCTTCAGTCATCTCTGAGACCTGCACTGAGAGGAATGAAGGTGTAGAATTAGGTGTGTCACAACCACGTACTTGTGGGCAATCTGATTTTGGTACACCGACGTCAGATTGTACCAGGCAAATTTCCCTGCCCCAGCTGCTGCACCGCCGAAAGAAGTTTGCTCCCAGCCATCCACATGCCCAACGGTTGAATGCTAGCTTGGCAAAATTGCTAGCACTTCAACTGCTGCCTTTTCAGTTGGTAGACTCTGCCCCCTTCCGTGAGTTTGTGGAATGTGCGGTTCCTCAGTGGCAGGTACCCAAACGCCACTTTTTCTCACGGAAGGCGATTCCGGCTCTCTACCAGCATGTGGAAGGCAATGTCCATGCCTCGCTGGACAGGGCGGTCAGCGGTAAGGTGCATATTACCGCTGACTCATGGTCCAGCAGGCATGGACAGGGACGTTACCTAAGTTTCACGGCGCATTGGGTGACTCTGCTGGCAGCTGGGAAGGATGCAGGACAAGGTGCAGTAGTGTTGGAGGTTGTTCCGCCACCACGCCTCCAAAATGCTAATGATTGTGACACACCTCTCTCCTCCACCCCCTCCTCTTCTTCTTCCTCCATGGCCTCTTCCCCGGAACCAGCGGTGCTCCGTAGTTGTTCAAGGGGCTACGCAAGTACGCAGGCCAAAAGATGCCATGCGGTGCTTGAGCTGGTGTGCTTGGGGGACAGGAGCCACACTGGGGCAGAGGTTCTGTCAGCTCTGCAGGGGCAGGTTCAGAGGTGGTTGACGCCACGCCAACTTGAGGCAGGAATGGTGGTTTGCGACAATGGCACCAACCTCCTCTCTGCCCTCCGACAGGGACAAATGACCCATGTGCCCTGTTTGGCTCACGTCCTTAACTTGGTGGTGCAGCGGTTCTTGGGCAGGTACCCGGGCTTACAGGATGTCCTGAGGCAGGCCAGGAAAGTCTGTGTGCATTTCCGCCGGTCATATAATGCCAGTGCTCGGCTGACGGACCTCCAAAAAGGAGTTTAACCTGCCCAAGAACCGCCTAATCTGTGACATGCCCACCAGGTGGAACTCAACGTTGGCCATGCTGCAGCGGCTGCACACGCAGCAGAGGGCCATCAATGAGTACCTGTGCGACTATGGCACCAGGACAGGGTCAGGGGAGCTTGGTTTTTTTTCCCCACGCCAGTGGGCCATGATCAGGGATGCATGCACTGTCCTGTCACCATTTGAGGAGGCCACGAGGATGGTGAGCAGTGACAGTGCATGCATCAGTGACACTGTCCCCCTTGTCCACCTGTTGGAGCACACGCTGCGTGGAATAATGGACAGGGCACTTGAGGCAGAACAGAGGCAGGAAGAGGAGGACTTCCTTAGCTCTCAAGGCCCCCTTTATCCAGACAGTGTTCCTGCGTGCCCGCCGATCACACAGGAAGAGGACGAGGAGGAGGAGGAGGAGGAGGAGGAAGATTGTGTCAGTATGGAGGTGGAGCCTGGCACTCAGCATCAGCTGCAGTCTTTAAGGGATCAGTCCCAAGAAACACATGGACTTGTACGTGGCTGGGGAGGAGGTGGCTACGGACCATGTCGTCCTTAGTGACCCAGAGGACTCCGGACCGAATGCCTCAGCAAACCTACGCTGCATGGCCTCCCTGATCCTGCAAAGCCTGCGTAAGGATCCTCGTATTCGTGGTATCAAGGAGAAGGACCAATACTGGCTGGCAACCCTCCTTGATCCACGTTACAAGGGTAAGGTTGCGGACCTTATCTTGCCATCGCAGAGGGAGCAGAGGATGAAACATCTTCGGGAGGCCTTGCAGAAAGATCTGTGCAACGCGTTCCCAGAGACTGGGAGGTTACAAACTCCTGTTTCTGGACAACGTGTTGCTGAGGCTTCGGTCAGTCAAAGAAGGAGCGGTGGAGAAGGTGGCCGTCTGACCGATGCGTTCAGACAATTTTTTGGTCCGCAGCCCCAAGGTATGATCGGTTCCAGCAACCATCGCCAGCGTCTGTTTTACATGGTGCAGGAATACCTAGGGGCAAGATCAGACTTGGACACCTTTCCCACCGAAAATCCTCTGGGTTACTGGGTCTTGAGGATGGATCACTGGCCAGAGCTTGCACAGTATGCAATTGAGCTACTGGCCTGTCCTGCATCCAGCGTTCTTTCGGAACGCACATTCAGTGCTGCTGGAGGCGTGGTAACCGGTCACAGGGTGCGTCTGTCCACTGACTCGGTCGATCGACTGACCTTCATAAAAATGAATGAGTCTTGGATCACCACCAGCTACCAAGCACCTGATGCTGATGTAACCGAATAATTTTTTTTGAAATCTCAGATCCCTTCAAAGACTGCCTATGCTGATGCTGAGTGACTATCCCTGAGTAATTATCCTCTTCCTCCTCAATCATCACGCTGATAGCTTGTAAGAACATTTTTGGTTCTGGGTGCCACCACCAGTGCCTAAGGCACAATTTTTCAGCCCCTGTTTAACAGGGGCGTGTAATTACGATTTTTGATGTAATACTTTGCAGCAGGGCTCGTTCCTGCATTCCAACTAGAGTGTCTGTGAGGGGTTGCAGTGTTGTGGCACCAGCACCAGTGCCTAAGGCCTAATTTTTCAGCTCTTGTTCAACAGGGGCATGTAATTACAATTCTTGATCTAATATTTCACAGCAGAGCCCTGTGAGGGCTTACAGTGTTGTGGCCACAGCAACACCTAAGGCCCAAATTTCTGCTGAGTATATAGGGCAGGACCCTACTTTCAAACAACTAACTTACAAACGACTCCTACTTGCAAACGGAAGGAGACAACAGGAAGTGAGAATAAATCTACCCCTAGGAAGGGAAATTCTCTCCTGTAAGAGTTAATATGGGAAAAACATTTCTCCTTTCCATTGATGCTTTCCAATCCATTGGGACAAAAAGTGAGGTGAAATCTTCTGAAGAGGAGGAAAGACAGCAAAACAAATGTCACAGGGGTGATAACCCTTCCCTATGTTTTCCAAAAAGCTTAAAAAAGATTTTTTGGCTGGAGCTAAACACGTTAAAAATGTACCCGTTCAAAATTACAAAGAGATTCTACTTAACAACAAACCTACAGCCTGTATACTGCTGTTCAGAGTATATAGGGCCTGGTGGCCCCACACCTTTCCTTATTTTAATTTGGGTGCGGGGTTCCCCTTAATATCCATACAAGACCCAAAGGGCCTGGTAATGGACTGGGGGGTACCCATGCCGTTTGTCTCACTGATTTTCATCCATATTGCCAGGACCCGACATTACATTAAACCCGCAAACAGTTTTAAATGAGATTTTTTCCTTTAAAAATGACATTTGGTGCAGGGACTGTTCTAAACACGGGAAACACGCGTCACTTTACAGGCATACTATAGACACCCCTCAGGTACGATATTTAAAGGAATATTTCACTTTTTTTTTTTACTTTAAGCATCATTAAAATCACTGCTCCCGAAAAAACGGCCGTTTTTAAAAGTTTTTTTTGCATTGATACATGTCCCCTGGGGTAGGACCCGGGTCCCCAAACCCTTTTTAGGACAATACCATGCAAATTAGCCTTTAAAAATGAGCACTTTTGATTTCGAAAGTTCGAGTCCCATAGACGTCAATGGGGTTCTAACGTTCGTGCGAACTTTCGGTCCGTTCGCAGGTTCTGGTGCGAACCGAACCGGGGGGTGTTCGGCTCATCCCTATGCACTGCTATTGCAGCTCGTTTGTAATGTAAGGTACCTGTGATAGGTAGTGTCCGAAGTGGAGCTTGTGTGTTGAGGATTCAGGCGAAGACGTTGTCAGGCAGGTCAGTTTGGCAACAGATCAGACAAAGCGGTACACAATCAAAATCCAGAGAATGGTCAGGCAGGCAGAGGTCACACATGAGCTGTCAGTGAAGTACAAAATCAGCAGGCTAGAGAGTGGTCAAGAATTCAGGCAGAAGTTCATACACAGTAATCACAAAGCTATCGATACACCCTGGGAGCTAGTCCACACAAATGGCACTGAGTACTGTATGGAACCAGAAACCATAGGATTTTTATAACAGCTTACCTGTAAAATCATTTTCTTTGAAGTACATCAGGAGACACAGAGCCATAGTAGTTACTATGTGGGTTATAGGTCACCTTCAGGTGATTGACACTGGCACACCCTAAGACAGGAAGTCCACTCCCTATATAACCCCTCCCACTACTGGGAGTACCTCAGTTTTTGTAGCAAAGCAATACACGTGTATACTAGAAAGAGGTGCGGGACCTCTGTGTCCCGTGATGTACTTCGAAGTAAAGGATTTTACAGGTAAGCTGTTATAAATATCCTATTTTTTTATCGTACATCACGGGACACAGAGCCATAGTAGTTACTATGTGTTATTTCCCATAGTAATACCAGCTGAGGGGAGGGAGACACAACAGAATTAGGGCAACATGAGACTAGAGGCGTTATACTGCTGCCTGCAGCACACTACGCCCAAAAGGCAATATCCTCATGCCTTTTTACATTCACCTAATAAAGTCTGGTAAATGTATGGACTGAAGACCGAGTTGATGCCTTGAAGATTTGAACCATGGAAGCTTGGTGATGCACCCCCACGAAGCACTAACAGCCCTAGTGAGGTGTGCTTTAACCCTTTCATGACTAAGCCTATTTTTGAAATTTGGTGTTTACAAGTTAAAATCCATATTTTTTGCTAGAAAATTACTTAGAACCTCCAAACATTATATATATTTTTTAGCAGAGAATCTAGAGAATAAAATGGAGATTGTTGCAATATTTTATATCACACGATATTTGTGCAGCGGTGTTTTAGACGCAAATTTTTGAAAAAGGGACACTTCCATGAATTTTAAAAAATCCAAACAGTAAAGTTAACCCAATTTTTTTGTATAATGTGAAAGATGATGTTACGCCGAGTAAATAGATACCAAACATGTCACGCTTTATAATTGCACGCACTCGTGGAATGGCGACAAACTATGGTAGCTATGAATTTCCATAGGCGACGCTTTAAATTTTTTTTACGGTTACCAGGTTAGAGTTACAGAGGAGGTCTAGGGCTAGAATTATTGCTCTCGCTCTGACGATCGCGGCGATACCTCACATGTGTGATTTGAACACCGTTTACATATGCGGGCGCGACTTCCGTATGCGTTTTCTTTGCTGCGCGAGCTTGAGGGGACGGGGGCGCTTTTAAAAAAAAATGTTTTTATTTATTTTATTTATTTTTAGACTTATAAATTGTGTTTTAAAAAAAAATGTTTTTTTTTTTACTTTAACCACTTGAGCCCCGGACCATTATGCTGCCTAAGGACCAGAGGTCTTTTTCCAATTTGGCACTGCGTCGCTTTAACTGCTAATTGCGCGGTCATGCAATGCTGTACCCAAACGAAATTTGCGTCCTTTTCTTCCCACAAATAGAGCTTTCTTTTGATGGTATTTGATCACCTCTGCGGTTTTTATTTTTTGCGCTATAAACGGAAAAAGACCGAAAATTTTGAAAAAAAATGATATTTTCTACTTTTTGTTATAAAAAAAATCCAATAAACTAAATTTTAGTCATACATTTAGGCCAAAATGTATTCGGCCACATGTCTTTGGTAAAAAAAATGTCAATAAGCGTATATTTATTGGTTTGCGCAAAAGTTATAGCGTCTACAAACTAGGGTACATTTTCTGGAATTTACACAGCTTTTAGTTTATGACTGCCTATGTCATTTCTTGAGGTGCTAAAATGGCAGGGCAGTACAAAACCCCCACAAATGACCCCATTTTGGAAAGTAGACACCCCAAGGAAATTGCTGAGAGGCATGTTGAACCCATTGAATATTTATTTTTTTTGTCCCAAGTGATTGAAAAATGACAAAAAAAAAAAAAAAAAAAAATATTTACAAAAAGTTGTCACTAAATGATATATTGCTCACACAGGCCATGGGCCTATGTGGAATTGCACCCCAAAATACATTCAGCTGCTTCTCCTGAGTATGGGGATACCACATGTGTGGGACTTTTTGGGAGCCTAGCCGCGTACGGGGCCCCGAAAACCAATCACCGCCTTCAGGATTTCTAAGGGTGTAAATTTTTGCTTTCACTCTTCACTGCCTATCACAGTTTCGGAGGCCATGGAATGCCCAGGTGGCACAAAACCCCCCAAAATGACCCCATTTTGGAAAGTAGACACCCCAAGCTATTTGCTGAGAGGCATATTGAGTCCATGGAATATTTTATATTTTGATACAAGTTGCGGGAAAGTGACACTTTTTTTTTTTTTTTTTTTTTCATAAAGTTGTCACTAAATGATATATTGCTCACACAGGCCATGGGCATATGTGGAATTGCACCCCAAAATACATTTAGCTGCTTCTCCTGAGTATGGGGATACCACATGTGTGGGACTTTTTGGGAGCCTAGCCGCGTACGGGACCCCGAAAACCAATCACTGCCTTCAGGATTTCTAAGGGTGAAAATTTTTGATTTCACTCTTTACTGCCTATCACAGTTTCGGAGGCCATGGAATGCCCAGGTGGCATAAAACCCCCCCAAATGACCCCATTTTGGAAAGTAGACACCCCAAGCTATTTGCTGAGAGGCATGGTGAGTATTTTGCAGCTCTCATTTGTTTTTGAAAATGAAGAAAGACAAGAAAAAACTTTTTTTTTTTTCTTTTTTCAATTTTCAAAACTTTGTGACAAAAAGTGAGGTCTGCAAAATACTCACTATACCTCTCAGCAAATAGCTTGGGGTGTCTACTTTCCAAAATGGGGTCATTTTGGGGGGTTTTGTGCCACCTGGGCATTCCATGGCCTCCGAAACTGTGATAGGCAGTGAAGAGTGAAATCAAAAATTCACGCCCTTAGAAAGCCTGAAGGCGGTGCTTGGTTTTCGGGGTCCCGTACGCGGCTAGGCTCCCAAAAAGTCTCACACATGTGGTATCCCCGTACTCAGGAGAAGCAGCAGAATGTATTTTGGGGTGTAATTTCACATATTCCCATGGCATGTTTGAGCAATATATCATTTAGTGACAACTTTGTGCAAAAAAAAAAAAAAAAAATGTGTCTCTTTCCCGCAACTTGTGTCGCAATATAAAATATTCCATGGACTCGACATGCCTCTCAGCAAATAGCTTGGGGTGTCTACTTTCCAAAATGGGGTCATTTGGGGGGGTTTTGAACTGTCCTGGCATTTTATGCAAAACATTTAGAAGCTTATGTCACACATCACCCACTCTTCTAACCACTTGAAGACAAAGCCCTTTCTGACACTTATTGTTTACATGAAAAAGTTTTTTTTTTTTGCAAAAAAATTACTTTGAACCCCCAAACATTATATATTTTTTTAAAGCAAATGCCCTACAGATTAAAATGGTGGGTGTTTCATTTTTTTTTTTCACACAGTAATTGCGCAGCGATTTTTCAAACGCATTTTTTGGGGAAAAAACACACTTTTTTAAATTTTAATGCACTAAAACACACTATATTGCCCAAATGTTTGATGAAATAAAAAAGATGATCTTAGGCCGAGTACATGGATACCAAACATGACATGCTTTAAAATTGCGCACAAACGTGCAGTGGCAAAAAATAACAAAATAAATACATGTTTAAAAGCCTTCAAAAGCCTTTACAGGTTACCACTTTAGATTTACAGAGGAGGTCTACTGGAAAAATTACTGCACTCGATCTGGCCTTCGCGGTGATACCTCACATGCATGGTGCAATTGCTGTTTACATATGACGCCAGACCGCCGCTTGCGTTCGCCTTAGCGCGAGAGCAGGGGGCGACAGGGGTGCTTTTTTTTTTTTTTTTTTTCTTTATTATTTTTTTGCTTTTTTAATCTTACTTTTAAACTGTTCCTTTCATATTTTTTTTTTTAATCATTTTTATTGTTATCTCGGGGAATGTAAATATCCCCTATGATAGCAATAGGTAGTGACAGGTACTCTTTTTTGAAAAAATTGTGGTCTATTAGACCCTAGATCTCTCCTCTGCCCTCAAAGCATCTGACCACACCAAGATTGGTGTGATAAAATGCTTCCCCAATTTCCCAATGGCGCTATTAACATCCGGCGAAATCTAAGTCATGAAATACTCGTAGCTTCCGGTTTCTTAGGCCATAGAGATGTTTGGAGCCACTCTGGTCTCTGATCAGCTCTATGGTCAGCTGGCTGAATCACCGGCTGCATTCTCAGGTTCCCTGTTGAGACAGGAGAGCCAGAGAAAAACACGGAAGACGGTGGGGGTGGGGGGGGCATTCCCTCCCACGGCTTGTAAAGGTAGTCTAGAGGCTAATTAGCCGCTAGGATTGCTTTTACATGAAAGCCGACCGCTGGCTGAAAAGAATGATACCAAGATGATACCTAAACCTGCAAGCATCATTCTGGTATAACCACTCAAAGTCGTGAATGGCGTACCTGAAGACAAAAAAATGGTTAACAATGGTTAACAATAAAGCACAGTAAACAGTAAAGTATAAATAATTACACACCTGAAAAACAAACATGATAAAACATAATAACAATAACAATAAAACATTGCAGAATAGAATACAGTAAAAAAGAGCAGAACAATAGAGAGAGAGAATAGAGAGAGAGAGAACAATAAAACGACAACTATTTTTTTTTTATTTCATATTTTTTTTTTTTTTTACACTTTTTTTGTAACTAACTTTTATAACGGTAACCGGTTCCAGGTTCGGGTCTCTCAAAATGCGATGGCATCTTGGGAGACCCTGTGAAAGTGTGCCTAGTCTGTGCAATGCTGTACTCTACGCTAATACTCAACTAGTGAATGGTAGCATTCAAAACATTCACCAATGCAAAGACCAGGATTGTCAGGACAGGAGGGACAATAATAGCGGGTGTCACGCCTATATCCGCGCTTGCTGCAGACACAACATCTTTTTTGGGGGGTTCGCTGGGTAGGGGTACTCGGGAGGACATAAAGAAAATGCCTCTCATGCAGCCGACTGCATTTGGTTGGGGATGTGAATGGGGGAAGTATGGGCGCTGCAGAAGCGGTGGGTTCCCAATTAGGATTGGCGAATGCAGCAGGAAGGGCATTATGGGCACGACGGGCCTGTGTTTGTCTTTTTGGTGGCAGCGGGACACTACTTGTGCTTGCCACCTCACCAGCTTGAACTGCACTTATGGGACTCGCCACGTCACCACGTGTTACTGCAGTGCTGGTTTGACTACGACCGGGGTGTACTAGGCCGCTGGCGCTTGCCAGTTCCCCAAAACGCTACCAAAAAACTGTTAGCGATCGCAGGGATCAGGCCTGACTCTGCGAACGCTGCAGTTATGTGTTTAGTGTTTTGTAAGTGACAGTGATCAATCGATACTGCACTTGGGTGGGCTGGGCCGGGCGGAGGGGCAAAACGCAGGTGCTAGCAGGTATCTGGGCTGATCCCGCTAACACTGCGTTTTTGGGAACCCTAAACTGCTGGTGACGCTAGTATAGATCTGATCGGATCAGATATTGATCCGTTCAGATACTATACCACTAAGGGAGGTGTACGGTGCGTGCGTGGGTGTTAGCGGTACTGGCGCTAACCTGACGCTGCCTGGGGCTGGTGCTTGCCAGTTCACCAAAACGCTACAAAAAAAACTGTTAGCGATCGCAGGGATCAGGCCTGACTCTGCGAACGCTGCAGTTATGCGTTTAGTGTTCTGTAAGTGACAGTGATCGATCGATACTGCACTTGGGTGCGCTGGGCTGGGCCGGGCGGAGGGGCAAAACGCAGGTGCTAGCAGGTATCCGGGCTGATCCCACTAACACTGCATTTTTGGGAACCCTAAACTGCTGGGGACGCTAGTATAGATCTGATCGGATCAGATATTGATCAGTTCAGATACTATACCACTAAGGGAGGTGTACGGTGCGTGCGTGGGTGTTAGCGGTACTGGCGCTAACCTGACGCTGCCTGGGGCTGGTGCTTGCCAGTTCACCAAAATGCTACCAAAAAAACTGTTAGCAATCGCAGGGATCAGGCCTGACTCTGCGAACGCTGCAGTTATGCGTTTAGTGCCTTGTAAGTGACAGTGATCGATCGATACTGCACTTGGGTGGGCTGGGCGGAGGGGCAAAACGCAGGTGCTAGCAGGTATCTGGGCTGATCCCGCTAACACTGCGTTTTTGGGAACCCTAAACTGCTGGGGACGCTAGTATAGATCTGATCGGATCAGATATTGATCCGATCAGATACTATACCGCTAAGGGAGGCGCATGCTGTGTGCGTGGGTGTTAGCGGTACTGGCGCTAATCTGACGCTGCCTGGGGCGACGCATATCACCGCCGGGCGATCGGGGGGCTAAACCTTTATTCGGTAATAAACGGCGGGTGCCCTGACACTATAAAAAAAAAAAAAAACTAACCAGCGTCAACCGTAACGGTTATACAGTGATCAGTGGTGAAAGGGTTAACTAGGGGGCAATCAAGGGGTTAAAACATTTATTAGGTAGTATATGGGGGTCCCTGACGCTATAAAACGCTGACGGCGAACCTAAATATTTACCTCACTAACTAGCGTCACCAGCGACACTAATACAGCGATCAGAAAAATGATCGCTTAGCGACACTGGTGACAGGGGGTGATCAAGGGGTTAAAACTTTATTAGGGGGGGTTAGGGGGGTACCCTAGACCTACAGGGGGGTAACAGTAACTGTGCTAACACAGTAACTGTCACAAACTCACACAGCAGTAATCAGAAAAAAAAAAAAAAAAAAAAACTGCTGGTGTCAGTTTGTGACAGGGGGGGGGGGTGATTGGGGGGGATCGGGGGGCGATCGGGGGGGGGATCGGGGTGTAATGTGTGCCTGGCATGTTCTACTGTGTGTGTGTTGGTGCACTCACTCACATGTCGTCTCTCCTCGGGCCGGAACGGAAACTACCGACCCGAGGGGAGATTACATCACTTCCTTTGCTGCTGTTTAGCATACAGCAGCAAAGGAGTGTTCCCATTGGCCGGCGGCGATCGCGAGGGGGGGGCCACGAACGGATGGCCTCCCCCTCGTCTCTGATCGCCGGGGGACAGAACGGGACCGCCTCGGGCGGCGGGGGGGGGGGTGTCCGATCGGACCCCCCACCCGCGGAAGGCAAATCACGTACCCTGTACGTGATTTTGCCTGTCCGTGCCGCCTTGCCGACGTACATCGGCGTGAGGCGGTCGTCAAGTGGTTAATTGCTGTCACAAGGAATGTAAACATCTTGTGACAGTAATAGGTGGTGACAGGTACTCTTTATGGAGGGATCGGGGGTCTAAAAGACCCCCGATCCCTCCTCTGCACTTCAAAGTATTCAGATCGCCGAAAACGGCGATTCTGAATACTGTGTATTTTTTTAAATTCTGCGCCATTGGCAGCCGAGTAAACGAGAAGTGACGTCATGACGTCGCTTCCGCGTCTACATTGAGAAGGCTGAAACTAAGCCGCCCACAGCTTCGTTCCAGCCCGCCCACAGCCGCCGGAGGCAGCCGATTGGAAACCGGGGCCTCCCAATCGCACCGGAAGCCCGGTAAGAGCGGCGGGAGGATGTCCCCTCCCGCTCCTCCGGTATAACAGCCGAGCAGCTTTTAGTCGCATCGGTTGTTATATACGGGTAGCCGATCGCCCGCTTGAAACAACGGCAGCTGCGGGCATCATCCCGGTATAACCCCGGAAAGCCGAGTACGCACATATGCGTACGGTCGGCAGGAAGGGGTTAGAACTTTCCTCTTTAAACCATAAGCTTGAACAATCACTTGTGGAATCCATTAGAGATAGTAGATTTCGATGCTGCCTGTCCTCTTTTGGGGCCTTAAGGCAACACAAACAAAAGATCAGTTTTTTTAATCTGAACAGTTGTTTTTAAATAGATTTTGACTGCTCTCACCACATCAAGAGAATGTAGTGACCTTTCTTCCGCAGAATGGGGTTCTGGGAAAAAATGAAGGTAGAACAATATCCTGGTTTAAATGAAAACCTGAGACTACCCTAGGTAGAAAATTAGGATGAGGACACAATACAATCTTATCCTTGTGAATAATTAAATATGGCTCTTTACAAGAAAGAGCAGCCAACTCTGATACCGTTCTTGCAGAAGATATGGCTACCAGCAAAACTAGATTCCTTGTCAAAAAGGATCAAGGGAATATGTTGTATCGGCTCAAAAGGCTGTTTCTGTCATGCCAACAGGACTAAATTCATGTCCCAAGGGTTCAGGGGTGACTTAACCAGAGGTTTTAAGCCACGTTACCCCCCAAATAAAGCTACGAACCAAAGAGTGTGAAGCAAGTGGTCGCTGAAAAAATACAGATAAGGCCGAAACCTGGTCCTTGATAGTACTCAAGACCGGCTTTATTTCTAATCCCATCTGTAGAAAGTCAAGGATTCTACCTATGATATATTTCCTGGGGTGCCAACCCCTGAATTCACACCAGGAGACGTATGCCTTCCAGACTCTATAATATATGACTTTGGAGGCTGGGTTCCTTGCATTAACCAGAGTAGACTCCACTGAACCTGACAGCCCACGCTTCTCCAGAATGTGGGTCTCAATAGCCAAACCGTTAAATTTAGAGTTTGTAACGTAGGATGGAATACCGGACCTTGCGAGAGAAGGTCTGGCCGTGGCGGTAGGGTCCATGAGTCCCCTAGCGCCATCTTTACGATCTCTGCATATCAAGATTTCCTGGGCCACGCTGGGGGCCACAAGAATCACCGACTTCCCTTCCTGCTTGATCCTGCGAAGAAGTCATGGACGTAGGCAGAATAGGAGGGAATGCATAAATCAGTGAGAACCGATTCCATGGGAATAGCAAGGCATCTGTTCCACATGTTAGTGGATTCTTTGTTCTTTACACAAAGTTGTTGATTTTTTTGTTAAACCTGGACGCAAACAGATCTACATCTGGGATCCCCCATCTTTGACATATTGATATGAAGATATCAGGGTGAAGAAACCATTCTCCCGGGAACAACTGCTGGCAACTGCTAGTCCGCCTGACAGTTTTCTATTCCTAGAATGAAGACTGCCGATAGGCAAAGTACATTGTTTTCTGCCCAAGATAGGATATGATTCACCTTTCTCTGGGCCGCACAACTTCTTGTTCCCCCTTGGTGATTAATATAGACCATTGCTGTGGCATTGTCGGATTGAATCCTGGCAGGACAATTCTGTAAACTGAATATTCAGGCCCTCAGGACCAAGTGCTCTGCCTGAATTTCTAGAATGTTAATGGGCAAGGCCATTTCTGATCTGGGCCACTTCTCTTGGACAGTTGCCTCTTCCAGGACTGCTCCCCAACCCAAAAAAGGTTGGCCTATGTTGTTACCACTTCCCAGGTAACTGAAGAAAGGATTTTCCCTTTGCAAATTTTTGGTTATTAACTATAAACTGGTATTTCCAGGCCGTCTTCCATCCAGGCACTAACCAGGCCTGACCCTGCTTAGCCTCCAAGATCCGACGAGATTGGGCGCTTTCAGGGTGATGTGGCCATAGGCTTTAGAGTCAGACACATTGGGAATCGAGCTTGAACCCTTTGTTTCAAGCCGATAGGATACTGTTTTGCAGCAGTCTCG
Organism: Aquarana catesbeiana; assembly: GCF_042186555.1. Taxonomy (NCBI): domain Eukaryota; kingdom Metazoa; phylum Chordata; class Amphibia; order Anura; family Ranidae; genus Aquarana; species Aquarana catesbeiana. Next base: position 255,192,203 of record NC_133330.1, read on the forward strand.
AATGAAACTGAGCATAAGGAAAGGCCTCGAATGAAGCCACCTTCTTTCCCAACAACCTCATGCAAAGCTGAATAGAAGAATTCATCTTGCTTCGACCACCTGAATCAGTTACTTTTATGGTGCTGATCTTTGCCTGGGGTAAGAATACCCTTTTCTGGGTGTATCTATGATTAGACCCAAGTATTTTAGCCTTCTTCATGGTTTTAAAGAAGATTTCTTCTAGGTTGAGAATCTGACCTAGATATTCTAGGTAGTTGAATGTGGTGACCATACTTTGGACTAAGCGGGCTACCAACTGGTCTATCAAGAACAGATCGTCTAGATAAACCATGATCGTTATACCTTGGGCCCTTAATCTGGCTAGAAGAGGGGCCAGATCCTTTGTAAATACTCAAGGTGCAGTAGCTAGACCGAAAAGCAGAGCTACACACTGAAAATGAAGATTTTCCACCTTGAAAAGTAGATATTACTAGTGAGCGAGGAAATAGGCACATGGAGGTATAAATCTTTGCTGTTGATTGACACCAGAAGTTCTCCTCCTTGTAGGATGGAGATAACTGATTGGATTGACTGCATGCTAAAAAAAGAGTGGTTATATTCAAGAATTGAATTTAGATTTTTGAGATCCAGAATGTCCATTTGGTTTTGGAAAAAAAGGTTTAAACCAAACCCCAACCTCTGCTCTTACATGGGGACCACCATGACCATTTTTTGCCAAAAAATGGTCCAGTGCTTGAGAGAAAGACCTCTTTTTCTCTGGATCCTTAGGAACTTTTGATCTGGGAGAACGAGGAGACGGGGACTCTCGGAACTCCAGTTTGTACCTTGGAGCTATTGAGGAAGTCCCCCATCTGTCTTGACACTCTTCCTACCAGATCCTTGAGAACTGCAGAAGAATTCCCCCTATTCGACCCTCCTAAAAACCTCTTTTGTCCCTGGGGTTGACCCTGAGGATTACCTTTTGAACCGTCATGACGGTTCCAGGACGTTCCATACAAAGTAGATAGACGACGTTGCTGGAAGTGGCAGCAGAGGAGTGATAATGACCCAGCTGACCAGGACATCCGTTTAGGTTTTTGGGAGACCCAATTCCCTGGGCTTAGTGTGACCGCCATTGCGGTCATCCCTGCGGGTAAGGAGACTACATACTCACTCTGGGTGCTTAATTTGTTTGGAAGAAGGGTCTCCACTTTTCTCTTCACGGTGTCAAGCTATTTCACTTACATGGACTTTTTTATTTATTTTGTCATTAAATTTTGGGACTTTATTTGTTGAATTGCTTTTGTAAATTACACATTCTTTACGAGTGATTTTTGTATATACCCTGTGATCACCACTATATATACATATATATTTGGGTGTTTTCTTGATTTTTTCTGATGCTTTGCCATTCCATTTTCTGTGACATTTCGCTTCTAGATTTATGATTCATACTACTTTAGTCATTTATAGGTTTTACACAATTTTCTCTTTTTTTTATTTTTGTTTATATGATTGTCATTTTTCCTATTTTGAGGTCTAGGGACTTTGCCTTAGTTTTCTTCATACACACATTTTTTCACCACTACTGAATGTTCATTCATTTGGTCTTTGTTCCTTTTTTTCTTTTTTTCTTGTTTTTGTGGTATAGGGACCTTGTCTTAGTTTCCCATTTTTTATTTTGTTTTTCACCATTACTGATTATTCAGTTTATTCAGTTTTTTATTTCTGGATTAACACATTCAGCGCTGCACCCACCCCACGTTTATATTGATTTGAGTTTTTGTATTTAAGACTTTTGGTGCTGGCAGCTTTATACATATCATTTTTTTTCACTTTTTATTTAATTTCTACATTCAAGCGCAGCGTTAACCTTTTTGGTTCTTTTACTTTTATGAACCGTCATGACTACCTGGAGTTCTTAAAATGAAAATACATTTACTCCTTTTCTTAAATGGCAAAGGGGTACTTTTTCCACCAGAATTTCTTTGGATGTATTACCCAAATCATCCCCAAATAACTACCGCAAAAGGAAGACTAGCCAGGAGTTTCTTGCATGGTGCTTAACGAAGGGCGCAAGGCCTGAAGGATAGAATCTCTCATAGCAACTATTGCAAACATAAAGCTGCTAGTAGCTTGCCAGATCCTGAGCCTGCTGAACAGGATAACCTTGAACACCTGTTTAAACTGGTCTCTCAATGATTAACCAATTACTATCAGTGCAGGCTGAGACACTCAATCTGCCAGAGATTGACGCGGTCATGCGTCATTGTACCCTAACAAAATTTCCCACAAATAGAGCTCTATTTTGGTGGTATTTGATCACCTCTGTGGGTTTTATTTTTTGCGCTATAAACAAAAAAAGAGTGACAATTTTGAAAAAAAAAGCAATATTTTTTACTTTTTGCTATAATAAAAATCCCCAAAAAATATATATGAAAACAAATTTATTCCACAGTTTAGGCCGATATGTATTATTCTACATATTTTTGGTAAAAAAAAAATTGCAATAAGTGTATATTGATTGATTTGTGCAAACGTTATAGCGTCTACAAAATAGGGGATAGATTTATGGCATTTTTATTATCATTTTTTTTACTAGTAATTGTGTCGATCTGCGATTTTTTCTTTCGGGACTACGACATTATGGCGGACACTTGTGACACTATTTTGGGTCCATTGTCATTTATACAGCTAGCAGAGTTACAAATAGCCACTGATTACTGTATAAATGACAGTGGCAGGGAAGGGGTTAAACACTAGGGGGTGATCAAGGGGTTAAGTGTGTCCTAGGGAGTGATTCTAACTGTGGTGGGGATGGGCTCACAACATGACAGAGATCACTGCTCCCGATGACAGGGAGCAGTAGATCCCTATCATGTTACTAGGCAGAACAGGGAAATGCCTTGTTTGCATCTCCCCGTTCTGCCTCTCCTTGCCCACATTTGCGGGCCGCCGGCGAAAATTGTGTTTGCGGGACCCGCAGGAACGCTCCTGTGGCGCACGGCGGACGCGCACCCGGTAGGCGGCAGATTCAAAGGGACGTACAGATACTCCCATTTGCCTGCCCTTGCCATTCTGCTGACATATATGTGTATGCGGCGGTCGGCAAGTGGTTAAATATGGGTGTGAAACTCTCCAGGGACTAGGGATGGACCAATACCAGTTTCTTCAGAGCAAGGACGAATACTAATTTGTTTCCTCGAGTACTCGCCGATAGTAATTACTAATATTTATTTTTTTGTGCATTGTGGTGCAACTTGAGCCCATACAAAATGAATGAGCTCTAATTGCACTGCAAAGAATCACATGTGATTTGAACAGGAATGTGGTGCAATTCCTGTCTGAATCACATGCGGTTTCCTGTTTTCTGTGTGAACCCAGGCTGAAGTCACTACGACAAACCTGGGTTCACACAAGGGCGGTGCAGGAAACCACATGTGATTCAGACAGGAATTGCACCACATTCCTGTTCAAATCACATATGATTCTTTGCAGTGCAATTAGAGCTCATTCATTTTGTATGGGCTCAAACCGCACCGCACAAAAAACAGTTTTAGGTTTACGAGTACAAGTACTTTTGCAAATGTTTAGTATTGGCACGAATACCGGTATCGGTGCAACACTACCAGGGACACTATTCGCATTGTGTGTTTTAAGTGTTTTCTGTAATTACATGAGTTTCCTCCCACAATTCCAGACATGCTGGTAGGTTAATTAGCTCCTACCCAAACAGACCTTATAGAATATATACAGTACATGGGCTAGGCATATTAAATCACAAGCTCCTTCAGGTGACAGGGATGGATCTATATATCCTGTAAAGCACTGTATAATATGTCACTATCGTAAAAAAGATTTGTTGAATGCTGTCTATGGACCCAATGGGGAGGATTTCCCTCACTTCCTGTCTTCTTGGTAGAGGCAGGGCTTTGCATCCTCTTGTTAGTGACTCCAACAAGCAAAACAGTGAACAGTACAATAGTGGTATCACCAAATCTCACTATATACAGTATTTCCTGAGACCAGTATTCAGAGGCATGAGTGGCTGAGATTCACAATGCAGAAATGCAGCTATAAGGCTGAAGACACAGGTGTGCTTAGGCACACTTATGCAGGCCATACATGGGTCAAATTCCGTATGAATTCTCTTTCGAACAGTGGCAGCCCACCACCACTGCTTTTGAAAATCAGAAATTTAGTGCGTTTTGTGATTCAATGATGCCACCATTGATTTCGAAATTCGACCAACCAAGCCTTCAATTTCCCCTCATGTTGCTACAGAAATGAATTTCCGTGGCTGGGAATCTTCTTTTCCTGACACCAATACATGGCAGCATACATATGATATAGCTCCGCCCCTATCTCCACCCACAGGACCTGTTTAGCTCTATAAAAGTCTGACTGAGAGCTACCTCCCCCATTATACTTTTTGTCCTCAAAAGATCAACACCTACAGACCGCCACTCAGGATAAGCTCTTACCTGCTGACTGTCGGAGTCCATCTGGGTGCAAGCCTCTCCCAGCACGCAGTCCCACATCTTAGGCTGCTAAACGCACCAAAAAAAAACAGAATAAGTGCAGCGCTAAAACAAGATATGAATTGTATAACATACTAAAAATGACCATAAACAAATAAGGTTAATCCACCAAAAATGAAATATAAGTATGCAGAATAAGTCTCCCATAAAGGACAGAGACAGATGTTTCACCATATAACAAGTGTGAAAAATTATAAAAAATCACATATAAATAAATAAAAATTATGATAGAGCGAGTCCCAATTATAAATATTCAAAAGAGTCCATAAGTAAAGTGAATAGATGCTCAAGGTGCATATAATCAGGAGAGATGTGACACAGGTGATACAGGTGAATCCAGCATCCAGTGTGACTTGCACCCAAGTGAGGTATGAGGCTCCTTACCAGCTCAGAATGACCACTATGACAGTGGTCTCACCAGGCATTTGGGAAATTATCAGGTCACCCACAACCTATACCGATCTATCCAGTAGTAAATGTGGAACTCAAAAGACCGGCCAATGAGCAGCACCTCCTCTCTGCTAAAGAGACCTCGCCATGTCCACCTAGATGGAGATCCTGACCAGCACAGGAACTTCCGGGTGCATACAATGACTAATTTCCAGGTCAGAAGATGAAACCATGCTCTTGATTGCAGCTGAACACACCTGATGCTTAGCAAACACAATGATTCCTGTAAACAAAGACTGCAGAAGGTTGTTCCTGCAGTCTTTGTTCACAGGAATCATTGTGTTTGCTAAGCATCAGGTGTGTTCAGCTGCAATCAAGAGCATGGTTTCATCTTCTGACCTGGAAATTAGTCATTGTATGCACCCGGAAGTTCCTGTGCTGGTCAGGATCTCCATCTAGGTGGACATGGCGAGGTCTCTTTAGCAGAGAGGAGGTGCTGCTCATTGGCCGGTCTTTTGAGTTCCACATTTACTACTGGATAGATCGGTATAGGTTGTGGGTGACCTGATAATTTCCCAAATTCCTGGTGAGACCACTGTCATAGTGGTCATTCTGAGCTGGTAAGGAGCCTCATACCTCACTTGGGTGCAAGTCACACTGGATGCTGGATTCACCTGTATCACATCTCTCCTGATTATATGCACCTTGAGCATCTATTCACTTTACTTATGGACTCTTTTGAATATTTATAATTGGGACTCGCTCTATCACAATTTTTATTTATTTATATGTGATTTTTTTATAATTTTTCACACTTGTTATATGGTGAAACATCTGTCTCTGTCCTTTATGGGAGACTTATTCTGCATACTTATATTTCATTTTTGGTGGATTAACCTTATTTGTTTATGGTCATTTTTAGTATGTTATACAATTCATATCTTGTTTTAGCGCTGCACTTATTCTGTGTTTTTTTTTTTTTTTTTGGTGTTTTGGAGTTTAGTATTGGACTTTTAGTGCTGGCAGCTTTTACTATTTCACTTATTAATTTACACTGTTCTAGCGCAGCGTTAACCCTTTTCTTGGGTTTTTTTATTTTATTTGCTAAACGCACCAACAAGGTGGGGAGCCCCTTCTGGTGGTCTTTTGGGTTCAAGGTATTCTCTAATCAGAGATGACAAATCTCTTGTGGCATGCCTGCTTTGGAGTCCAGATCCAGCAGCTGGGACTGCATGATGTCTTCTCTCCTATGGAACTCTTTCCAGGTCTGTAATTTTCTATAAAACTTTTTTTATTTTTCTTGCTCTCATATCTCTAAAGACCCCATACACACTGTGCAGCTTTTGTTGTCTGATTTCCTTTAGATTTGCCGGGACCATGTGGTGCAGGGGCCTGCCTGATTGCATACAAATTGAGGCTCTTAGGGTCGGTTCACACTACAACGACTTTCGATCCGACTTGTCAGCCCTCAAGTCGCCCCAAGTCGCTTGACATTGGGAATTGCATTATAGTCAATGAGAGCCGTCTTAATGTACACTCCGACTTCAGAAAAGGTTCCTGTACTACTTTAAGGCGACTTCTAGGTGACCTGTACCCATAGAATTTAATGGAAGTCGCCTCCAAGTCGGCTCTCCATCTGTATTGAAACGAGGTGAGGCAAACCCCTCCCTCCCAGAGAGCTGATTATCCTGTGATTGGCCACAGCTAAAGTCACCTGTCCTGGAGGCGACTTGAAGTCACGTTGTAAGTTGCTTAAAGTCGTGTTGAAGTCACCTTGCAAAGTCGCGCTGAAGTCGTGTTGCCGCTGTGTGAATCAGCACTAAAGGTTTGACCTCATATTGTGTGGTTTTGGTAAATCAGGAAAAAAATCTGCAGATGATTGTATGATGTGTAGTCAGCTTGAAAGTGTTCTTTTGTGTGGATGGGCGTTGGCTTCCTTCCAAATTGTACTTGCCCTTTTTTGATTAGAACAGAGGTGATAGAGGGATGAGTCTCTCTCTGTCTGTCTCCAATTCAGGCATGCAGAGAGAAAGCATCTCATTCTGAGGAACAGTCAATGACAGGTAAGTCTTGCTATCCTAGTAATGGGGATAGAAGGGGAGATGGAGCAAAGTATTACTAGGGGGGGGGGGGGTTGCCCAGATTTCTTTTATTTACATTTGTCACTCTTTGCCAAAAAGGGGGGTATAGATGTAATTTTTTTTTTTTTTTTTTCTTTCTCTCTCGCTTTGCTTATTTCTCTGTTGCCATGCAGTCCCCCTTCCACCTTTTTGGTTCTTCCGCCAGCATAAGCCTAACACCACATGACCAAGACCACTGCAATACCAGGTAAGGGCCAACTTTGGGTAAGTAAGAAGATGCAGGAAAAAGAGTGCGTTCTGCCCTGACGGCTTCCTGTCTATTGCAGTCTCGGCCGCTCACACTCCCGCTCTAGGAGGTCCAGAGGCCCTCTGGATCGTCAAAATTTTTCCAGGGCAGAAAGTGACTCCTTCAGTCCTGGCAGACCCCAGTACAAAGGACGCTTAAGAGAGCTCACACAGCTTCTCCGAGGGCTCAGTACCTGAAAGGCAAATGTTGGGCATATGGAGATGACTCTGACAGGAAAGCTACTTTGCAGCAACTGCTTCAGGCAGCTTGTCAGAGACCAGGAGTATAAGAGTCAGCAGGTGTCAACCTTGCTCAAGAAAGTAGTCCCCAACTCCCTGCCAGAATTTTCCAGTTGTCTCAACCAGGGACAGAAGCGGACGAACAGTGTGGGCCCTGCACCAGGTCTAAACCAAGCCATTCAACCCTCTCTAACTAGAGGGGTACCAGGCACTTCAGGGGTGACTCCAGCCAAGCAGATTAGACAAACTGATTCCCCAGACCCAGTATTACAGCCCACCTTCCAGGCAGAGGGAGAAGATATCGCCTCCTCCTCAGCAGAGAATCCTGAAGGTTCAGGCTTTTATTTTGCGTTAATACCACCATTTATTAAGGCAGTAAAAGCTGCACTGGAATGGGAGGATCCGGAACCTCCTCCAAAGGAGAAAACCTATTATCACACACCATACAATCTGATTTTAAATTGTGTGGCAATCGCTGCACAACACGCATTAGGTGCCTTTATCCTTTCAGGGCAGGAACACTTGTCCCCTATACGTGATATCAAATGCCTCTGAAAAGTGACTTAAGCACAGATCGCTTTTCAGTGCAATAGCAGACCCTGCTGCAAGTGTGAACAAACCTTTGGGTTCCATAGGAGGAACCTAAAGAAACAGGTATCTACTTTTCCTCTTATGACAGAAATAAGAGGCCTGTTTCAGGAGGAATGGGAAAGGAGGGAGAGAAAATCCTCCTCAACCAATAGATTGCAGAAGTTTTATCCACTAACGGAGGAGGATGCGACTCCTTTATCTAACCACACGGTAGATGCGGCGGTCACCAGACTGGCCAAGAATGTAACATTTACAATGGAAGACTCTTCCTCCTTTCACGATATCCTTGATTGACGCATTGACATGGACTTAAAGTTTTACCTTCCTGTAGGTGGTGCTTGTAAACCCACCATTGCTTTAACATCCATAGCAAGTGCTATGCCAGTGTGGTCGTAGAGCTTGGCGTATGCGATCAAAAACCAGCTGCCAAAAGAGAAAAATCAAGGCTCTTGATGAGATAAAATTCTCAGCGGACTTCACAGGTGAGACAGCTATAGACATCATTTGATGGTCCTCCAGAGCCATGCTAAGCTCAGTCACTGCCAAAAGACTGCTGTGGCTAAAACCCTGGGTGGCTGACCCATATTTAAAGCAGAATTGCTGTAAACTGCCTTTTGATGGGAAGGTGCTGTTTGGCCAAAAAACTGGAGACTGCCGTCTCCAGGGTTACAGGAGGAAAATCAGGTTTTCTGCCCCAAGATCGAAGGTCCAAACGCCAGAGGGAGCAACCATCCAGAGGAGTGCCAAACGGGTACTGGGTTTTCAGTGGCTTTTGCCCATCCAATTACTTTGAAAGGCGTTGGAGGGGTACAAGGTCAACCTTCGTAAGATCGTAGAGAGCTAAGACCCCCTGCGGCTCCCTCAGATACCTAGAAGCCCTTTTAACGCCAGGCCTGCCTAGGAGGTAGTTGGAGCCAGGTGGCACAAAGTGACCCAGTTCTGGCAAGACCACTACCAAAAAAAGTGAATTCAGTTAACAGTGGCGCAAGGCCATTTTTGGCTGTTTAAACGGCAGCCTCCAGAACTCCCTCTAGAGGCTGAATCAATTTATCCGCATAGACTCAAGACAGAGTCTCTCCATACCATAACTGGAGGATTTCAGTGGACTTGCAGTATGCCTACCAGCATGTCCCAATCCTTCAGTCACACCAGCAGTTCCTCAGATTTGCATTGAGGGACAAGCATTACCAGAGCCATCTGAAGCCTACACAGAATATGGTCTACCTAGGGGCCCAATTCAATACTCAGGCGGCCACAGTTTCTTTGCCACCTCAAACTCCCCAAAATCAGGGAGAAGTTCCAACAGGCATTGGCTGCACCAGTGATGTCAGCATCCCAGTGCATGAGTCCTTTCAGAACAATGGCTTCATGTATTCCGATGATCCCCTGGGCTCACTGGAAACTCAGAGTTTTCCAACAAGGCTTCCTGATGCAGTGGAAGAGTTCATCTAGCCCAGCCACTCATGATCACCAGCAGGAGGTGCCAGAGTCTCTGGTAGTAGACGAAAACAAATGCTAAACGGCATCGTCCATTAGGGCCACAGCCATGGATCATTGTTACCACAGATGCCAGCGCAGCAGGGTGGGGCGCCACCTGCGAACAACTCAAGATCCAGGGCAGAAGGAAATTTCCCACTCACGGCCTAGTTTCCAATATTCTGGAACTTCAAGCAGCATTCATGGCGTTGGCCACCTTGCTGCCTCACATACAGGGTCACCCAGTCCTGCTCCATCTGGACAACACGGCAGCAAAGTCCTACATACAGCAACAAGGCGGGATGCACAGCCAATCCCTCTTGAGAGAGGTGGAACCAATTATGACATTGGCACAACAATATCACCCAGATTTGAGGGCCATATATCTTCCAGACTGTCAGAACTTGGAAGCAGATCGCCTCTCCAGACAATTCATGGACCCCAACTTATGGTCCCTTCACCCCGAAGTCTTCAAACAGATCATCAATGAGTGGGGGTGTCCGCAAGATGGATATTTTTGCCTCATCAACCATCTGCAAGGTGAGCCAGTTCCTCTCACGCTACCCTCATCCATTAGCCGAGGGGACGGATGCCTTCACCCATTCTTGGGTTGGGCAACTGGCCTATGCCTTCCCTCCAATTTCTTTAATCCTGAAATTCCTGAGGAGATTGTTGACAGAGAATTTGACAGTCATCACAGTATTTCCTTACTGGCCCCACAGACCATGGGTCTCTCTGGCAATGGATCTCAGCGTGTACACACCAATCACTCTGCCGGTGACTCCTCATCTCCTGTCTGAAGGAGATACCCTACATCCACAACCAGCATGACTGGCCTTAGCAGCCTGGAGATTGGAAGGCAGGGGTTACAAGACTTAGGATGTTCTCCAGAGGGTATTAAAACTTTACAGAAAGGGGTCAACCAATGCCATCTACTCCAGAATATGGAATAGGTTCACAAGCTTTGCAGTTTGACCCTAGTGACCCAAATGTATCTCAAATCTTGTGTTTCCTGCAATCCGGATTGGATTTGGGGCTCAGTTCGCTCAATGTGCAAGTTTCAGCAATCTCAGTTTTTACCCAAAAGAAATCGACAGCAAACCTGCTGGTGGAGCACTTCGTGAGAACGGTACTTAGACTACACCCTCCAAGAGAAATAGGTTCCCTCAATGGGACCTGGCAGTAGTCCTCAACTTCCTAGCAAACCCTCCTCCTCGTACTCCGACAGACTATTCATTATGGGATATCACCTTAAACAGTTTTCCTATTAGCCATAACTTCAGCGGGAAGGTTGTCGGATGTTCTTCCCAGACAGGGTTGTGCTGAGACCATTTGTTCATTTTGTCCCAAAAGTGGCATCGATATTTCATCTCACCAGTGAATGGGTGCTTCCAGCCTTCCCAGCGGAATCAGATGCTGATCTGCACAAGTTGGACATTCCAAAAGTCCTCAAAGCCTATCTCCAGGCTACTTCTACATTCAGACGTTCTGACAGACTTTTTCATCATCATGAAAATTTAAAAGGAAAGAGGCCTCGGCTAGAACCACCTCGGCCTAGATATTAAAAATTATTCACCAGGCATATAGAGCGGCTGGGAAGGATCCTCCAGAGGTGGTTAGTGCTCACTCAACCAGGACAATGTCTTCTTCTTCTTCTTCTTGGATGGCACGAGCAGGATTGTCTCTCTGGAGACAACATTGATTAGAAAATCATTCGTTTCTTAAATTTCCAACATTCCCGATCACTCAAATTTGATGGCCGCACGAAAATCGGTTGTTGCTGCGGCCCACTAATGGTGCGAAATTTGAACGAAAATTCTTGAAAACATTTAGAAAGAAAATTCTTTCGGAATTCGACCCATGTTTGGCTGGTCCACTAAAAAAGGTGCAGTGTGCGTTGTGGATAATGCTAGTTACAGTGCACCGGGAGAGGATGGGGTAGTGAATAATGATCTGTGCTAAGGGAGCTAATGTAAAATTGTCAGTTGTGCTTACAAGCACAGAATGATAGAAGTACTTTGTCTAGATTGCTTCTTTACACAGGGCCATCTGAGGTTTGTAGACCACCTCTTCTATAAAAAGAAAATGTTGACATCTGTATTCCATATTAGGGAATTGGTGGCATCACTTACTGCAAATATGAGAGGTTAGTAGTTTTGTAAGTATTCACAGGTTCCATTGAAAGCCACAGCCACAAAAACAAAGCTTGCAGACACACGCACTCATAAGAAGCATCAATTCTCTAGAAACTGTCACACCTAGGGAAAAGGGCATATTGGTTTTAACCAAGTGGCAGACTTCCAGGCCACAAGTTTCAGTCAGATGAGCTTAATTTCCCCTTTTTATTTAAAACAAAATCCAAATAAAGTCAGGTGACTTTCTTTAGTTAGGGCAACGAATATAGGGGATTTTAGCTCAAGGACTGTTCAGATGTAATCACCTCAGTTCTTTTTTTTTTTTTTTTTTTTTTTTTTTTTTTTTTTTTTTTTTTTTTGCATCAAAGTTGTATTTATGACCTTGTTAACAAGATAAAGAGTTACCTAAATTAGCAAAGTTGCATTTTGCTGCAATTTTATTGAGTCTTAAACATTTTCACAGAACAGTTACAATACAGAGAAATCAGAGGATTCTAAAAGAAAGGGTCAAGTGATACAAAAAGTAATAACTGTTAGGGATAAGCTGAGAGAAAGTAAATTGTTTTTTTTTTTTTTTTTTTTTTTAAATCAGAAATAGCGTTTATTGAAGCAAGCATATCTTAAAATACAACCATAAAAAAGTTACTATCAGAGACGGCTGGTGGGTTTTTTGTTCGGAGGGGTGGCAAACAAACAGCCCCTTGGCGGCACTAACAACCCCCCCAGATAGATGGGGGTGTCATCCAGTGCAGTAGGGAGCAGTTTAAGGCTAGCAGGTGCGGGTTTCGGGCAGTGGCTCCAGGCTAGCGGGTGCGGGGTCCGGGCAGCGGCTCTAGGCTAGCAGATGCAGGGTCTGGGCAGCAGCTCCAGGGTGGCGGGCTTCTTCCCTGGCTCCACATCAGGCATCCAATAGGATCGCCTGATGTTTTGGCTAGGGATGAGCCGAACAGCCCCCGGTTCGGTTCACACCAGAACCTGCGAACAGACCGAAAATTTGCACGAATGTTAGAACCCCATTGACGTCTATGGGACTCGACCGTTCTAAATCAAAAGTGATCATTTTAAAGGCTAATTTGCATGGTATTGTCCTAAAAAGGTTTTGGGGACCCGGGTCCTGCCCCAGGGTACATGTATCAATGCAAAAAAAACTTTTAAACGGCCGTTTTTTCGGGAGCTGTGATTTTAATGATGCTTAAAGTGAAATATTCCTTTAAATATCGTACCTGGGGGGTGTCTATAGTATGCCTGTAAAGTGGCGCGTGTTTCCCGTGCTTAGAACAGTCCCTGCACAAAATGTCATTTTTAAAGGAAAAAAGTAATTTTAAAACTGCTTGTGGCTTTAATGTAATGTCGGGTCCTGGCAATATGGATGAAAATCAGTGAGACAAACAGCATGGGTACCCCCCAGTCCATTACCAGGCCCTTTGGGATATTAAGGGGAACCCCGCACCCACATTAAAAAAGGAAACAGCAGTATACAGGCTCTGTACTCTGAACAGCAGTATACAGGCGGTGCAAACAAGACAGGGACTGTAGGTTTGTTAAGTAGAATCTGTTTGTAATTTTGAACTGGTACATTTTTAACGTGTTTAGCTCCAGCCAAAAAATCTATTTTAAGCTTTTTGGAAAACATAGGGAAGGGTTATCACCCCTGTGACATTTGTTTTGCTGTCTGTGCTCCTCTTCAGAAGATTTCACCTCACTTTTTGTCCCAATAACAAATGTTTTTTTGAAAATTTGGGTTTTTTTTTGTGAAACAAGGATTGGTGATAAAGCACCAGTGGAAAGGAGAAATGTTTTTCCCATATTAACTCTTACAGGAGAGAATTTCCCTTCCTAGGGGTAGATTTAATCTCACTTCCTGTTATCTCCTTCCGTTTGTAAGTTGGATGTTTGAAAGTAGGGGCCTGCCCTATATACTCAGCAGAAATTTGGGCCTTAGGTGTTGTTGTGGCCACAACACTGTAAGCCCTCACAGGGCCCTGCTGTGAAATATTAGATCAAGAATTGTAATTGCATGCCCCTGTTGAACAGGGGCTGAAAAATTGGGCCTTAGGCACTGGTGGCGGCGCCCAGAACAAAAAATGTTCTTACAAGCTATCAGCGGATCATTGAGGAGGAGGAAGAGGATAATTACTCAGGATAGTCACTCAACATCAGCATAGGCAGTCTTTGAAGGGATCTGAGATTTAAAAAAAAAATATTTGGTTACATCAGCATCAGGTGCTTGGTAGCTGGTGGTGATCCAAGACTGATTCATTTTTATGAAGGTCAGTCGATCGACCGAGTCGGTGGACAGACGCACCCTGTGATCGGTTACAAAGCCTCCAGCAGCACTGAATGTGCGTTCCGAAAGAACGCTGGATGCAGGACAGGCCAGTAGCTCAATTGCATACTGTGCAAGCTCTGGCCAGTGATCCATCCTCAAGACCCAGTAACCCAGAGGATTTTCGGTGGGAAAGGTGTCCAAGTCAGATCTTGCCCCTAGGTATTCCTGCACCATGTAAAACAGACGCTGGCAATGGTTGCTGGAACTGATCATACCTTGGGGCTGCGGACTAAAAAATTGTCTGAACGCATTGGTCAGACGGCCACCTTCTCCACCGCTCCTTTTTTTGACTGACCGAAGCCTCGGCAACACGTTGTCCAGAAACAGGAGTTTGTAACCTCCCAGTCTCTGGGAACGTGTTGCACAGACCTTTCTGCAAGGCCTCCCGAAGATGTTTCATCCTCTGCTCCCTCTGCGACGGCAAGATAAGGTCCGCAATCTTAACCTTAACGTGGATCAAGGAGGGTTGCCAGCCAGTATTGGTCCTTCTCCTTGATACCACGAATACGAGGATCCTTATGCAGGCTTTGCAGGATCAGGGAGGCCATGCAGCGTAGGTTTGCTGAGGCATTCGGTCCTGAGTCCTCTGGGTCACTAAGGACGACATGGTCCGCAGCCACCTCCTCCCAGCCACGTACTCCCAGCCACGTACAAGTCCATGTGTTTCTTGGGAATGATCCCTTAAAGACTGCTGCTGATGCTGAGTGCCAGGCTCCACCTCCATACTGACACAGTCCTCGTCCTCTTCCTGTGTGATCAGCGGGCACGCAGGAACACTGTCTGGATAAAGGGGGCCTTGAGAGCTAAGGAAGTCCTCCTCTTCCTGCCTCTGTTCTGCCTCAAGTGCCCTGTCCATTATTCCACGCAGCGTGTGCTCCAACAGGTGGACAAGGGGGACAGTGTCACTGATGCATGCACTGTCACTGCTCACCATCCTCGTGGCCTCCTCAAATAGTGACAGGACAGTGCATGCATCCCTGATCATGGCCCACTGGCATGGGGGAAAAAAAACAAGCTCCCCTGACCCTGTCCTGATGCCATAGTCGCACAGGTACTCATTGATGGCCCTCTGCTGCATGTGCAGCCGCTGCAGCATGGCCAACGTTGCTTTCCACCTGGTGGGCATGTCACAGATTAGGCGGTTCTTGGGCAGGTTAAACTCCTTTTTGGAGGTCTGCCAACCGAGCACTGGCATTATATGACCGGAGGAAATGCACAGACTTTCCTGGCCTGCCTCAAGACATCCTGTAAGCCCGGGTACCTGCCCAAGAACCGCTGCACCACCAAGTTAAGGACGTGAGCCAAACAGGGCACATGGGTCATTTGTCCCTGTCGGAGGGCAGAGAGGAGGTTGGTGGCATTGTCGCAAACCACCATTCCTGCCTTAAGTTGGCGTGGTGTCAACCACCTCTGAACCTGCCCCTGCAGAGCTGACAGAACCTCTGCCCCATTGTGGCTCCTGTCCCCCAAGCACGCCAGCTCAAGCACCGCATGGCATCTTTTGGCCTGCATACGTGCGTAGCCCCTTGAGCGGCTACGGAGCACCACTGGTTCCGAGGACAAAGCACCGGAAGAGGCCATGGAGGAAGAAGAGGAGGGGGTGGAGGAGAGAGGTGTGTCACAATCATTAGTAGTGGCATTTTGGAGGCGTGGTGGTGGAACAACCTCCAACACTACTGCACCTTGTCCTGCATCCTTCCCAGCTGCCAGCAGAGTCACCCAATGCGTGGTGAAACTTAGGTAACGTCCATGCCTGCTAGACCATGAGTCAGCGGTAATATGCACCTTACCGCTGACTGCCCTGTCCAGCGAGGCATGGACATTGCCTTCCACATGCTGGTAGAGAGCCATAACCGCCTTCCGTGAGAAGGTGGCATTTGGGTACCTGCCACTGAGGAACTGCACATTCCACAAACTCACGGAAGGGGGCAGAGTCTACCAACTGAAAAGGCAGCAGTTGAAGTGCTAGCAATTTTGCCAAGCTAGCATTCAACCACTGGGCATGTGGATGGCTGGGGGCGAACTTCTTTCGGCGATGCAGCAGCTGGGGCAGGGAAATTTGCCTGGTAAAATCTGACGTTGGTGTACCGAAAGCAGATTGCCCACAAGTACTTGGCTGTGACACACCAAATTCTACACCTTCATTCCTCCCAGTGCAGGTCTCAGAGAGGACTGAAGGTATAGTGGGGTTGGAGATCTCAGCTGATGAGGAGCAAGGAGAGGTCCTCTTTGTTCTTTGGTATGGGTCTTTTAGATACGCTTGCCAACAAACTGCATGGCAGGTCAACATATGTCTGGTCAAGCATGTGGTGCCCAAGCGGGAGATGTTTTGGCCACGCGAGATACGCTTGAGACATATGTTGCAAATAGCAGAGGTGCGATCTGATGCACTAGTTTCAAAAAGGCCCACACCAAAGAACTTTTGGAATAACGCGCAGAGACAGCAGCGCCCTGCACATGCGGAGCTTTGGGGTGTGATGCAGTCAGTGTGCTGCCCTTAGGCTGGCCCCTGGAGGGCATCCAGCCTCGTTGGTGATGTTCCTCCTCCTCTCTCCTATCAGGCACCCAAGTTGAGTCAGTGACCTCATCATCCCCTCCCTATCACTGGAGCAAACCTGGCAGTATGCTGCAGGAAGGGGAGCATGACTACCAGATTGCTGTCCTTCTTGGACACCCCCTCTGTCCTAGCTCATGTTACTGCCTTCATCTAGCTCAGTATCATCATCAGAGCCTTCTAAACGCTGGGCATCCTCCTGGAGCATGTACCCAACACTGGTCAAACAGTTCGAGGGACTCCTCAGGAGGACATGGTGGGGCTAGGGAAGGAGTCACTGATGCCATTGAGCCAAGGGAAGAGGCCACGTTGGCAGCTGCTTTGCCAGACAAATTACCCTGAGCATGGGTGAGAGAGGATGAGGAGGATGAGGACGGCTTGGTCATCCACTCGACCAAGCGTTCCGCATGTTGTGGCTCAACGCGGCCAGCTGCCGAAAAAAAGGCCAAGCGTGTCCCACAGCCACGTGCTGATGAGGATGCACTGTCTCCATGACCAGCACTGTTGCCTCTAGACACAGAGCCTGCTTGCCCTTTTATTGGCTTGTGACTGTCTGCCTCTCCTGGCCTTCCAGACATACTAATGGCCTGTAGCTGCACATAAGCTGGGATGATACTGCAGCTAGCAAAATCAACTGCCTGCCTGTAGTATGAGACCACCAACCTTCTACAGGTAGCTTTAGGTGAACACTGTGCAGAGCTCGCAAAAAACTAACTTGTAGCTTATTTAGCTGCCTGCAGTAGTGATAGGTTCAGGAAAATACCACCAACCTTCTACAGGTAGCTTTAGGTGAACACTGTGCAGAGGTCGCACTAAACTAACTTGTAGCTTTAACTGAACACTGTGAGGAGGACGCACTACACTAACTGTAAATAGTCTAGCTGCCTGACTGTGGTACTAATAGGATCAAAAGAACACCAGCAATTTTCTTCAGGTAGCTGTAAATACTGTAACAAGACAAGCCTGCCTGTCAGTAGGAAAAAAACAGGAATGGATCCAGCTAAACTGAATAGTGTGTGTGTGTGTGTGTGTGTGTGTGTGTTTTATTTATTTATATATACACACACAGTAAGTGCAGCTAACTCACTGACTGTCCTGCCTAATCTATCTAACTTAAATCAAATGACACTGTCTCTCTGTCTATCTCTTTCAACGCTGGAGCACACACTACACAGGGCCGCCGTGCAGGCGGCCTTATATAGTGTGGGGCGTGTACTAAATCCCCTCGGCCATAATTGGCCAAAGCCTCCTTGGCTTTGGCCAATTACGGCTCTGTTCAGACGGCGCTGCGATTGGCCAAGCATGAGGGTCATAGTGCATGCTTGGCCAATCATCAGCCAGCAATGCACTGCGGTGCCGCAGTGAATTATGGGCCATGACGCGCCACACGAATTTGGCGCAAACAGCCCATATCGTTCGCAATTTGGCGAACAGACGATGTTTGAGTCGAACATGGGTTCAACTCTAACACGAAGCTCATCCCTAGTTTTGGCCAAGAGGGAAACGGGTCTCACACCTGCTTCCTGATTGGCGGGAAGAAGATTTAGTGTGAAAATAGTGAATGATGGGCAATGAGAGGTGGCACTGATTGGCGGTACTGATCAGCACTGGTAGGTGGCACTAAAAGGCACTGGTAGGTGACACTAATAGGCGGCACTGATTGGCCGCACTGGTGGGCATTGGCATGTGGCACTGGTGGACACTGCATAGCAGCAGTGGCTCTCTGTGTATGGGACTAAACGAATGTCAGAAAAGGGCCTGGTTAGCAGATGGTTAAGGAGCAATTTCTCACTAGGGATAAACCGAACAAAACCAAACCACCAACTACACAGAGAAACTCCTCCGCACGCTGTTTCCCCAGGCAAACTTCTCACCTCAATTTGTCATTGAGAGGGCTCACCGGATACCACCGAATCGCGGCCCACCCAGAACCCCGCCTCGCACATTTATTTTCCGACTGCTTAATTACAAGGACCGGGATCTGGTACTATGTGAGGCACGCAAGATGGCCGAAATCCGCCACGAGGCGGCCCGCCTGATGTTTTTTCCAGACTTCACCATCAACACCCAGAAGCAGAGGAAGTCCTTCGATCAGGTGAAGCAGGCTATGAGAGCTCAGGGAATACGTTACAGTATGCTGTTCCCCGCCCGACTTTGGGTGCAGGATGGTGAGAGCGTCCGGTTCTTTACCTCCCCAGAGGAGGCCTCGCGCTGGCTCAATACTCTGCCCAAACACTAGGTATGTGATTCTCCCTTCTGCTCCTGGGCCGCTTTGTGTCCCTAATTCACAGCCCGGAATGACGACATAGTGCCATGGAGCCCCCTTTACTATTAGTTATTTATCTTTGACAATCCGGAGTGAATATATCCCCCGAGTGGCTCTCATGCTCTGACACTGTAAAGGGGGGTAAATAAGCATGCTGCTGGATGTGGACATCACAAAGAGAATATACCCCTCAAGTTGATCCTTACATATCCACTAAAAAGGGTACTGGACTTTTGCTGTCCGGATTGTTGATTCCCCAAGTTTGTTGTGGAACATATGGGCTGTTTATGCCCCTGAATATCCTACATACCTGGCCTGGGCAACCAGGGTGGGAATGGATCGCTGTAACCGCTCACAAAGGGGCTGCTAACCGCAGTGCGCATTGTTTGTCTGGCTGACTGTCCTCCTGCCCTATGGATCGCGGGCAAAGCATATCTACTCTGCTCTGTTTGGGACTGTTGAGGGGGGGAGGGGGGGAACGAACTTCAACTATTGTGCCTTTACCAAGTTTGCGCCCCTGGTACCAACCAGGAGAAACCACGTTTATCCCCGCTGATGGCGGCATCTTCCTCAGACTGGAAATTCTGTGCATTAAGTAGTTCTTATCTACTTATAGTCATCTAGTTCATGACTCCGTGAGGTCAATGACCTCTTTTGGTTTTGGGAAACAGGCATGCCCAGGTTCGGGGGGTGTGTGGGGTGGGGGGTGTTCGTTGGGGAAGGGAAAGTTATACCAGTTACACACAGAAGTGTTTTATTGTGCACCACACAAATATAAGTATTTTGATGCTAATGTATGTAATGTATCATGAGGGACTGCAGGAGGTGGGCTTCGTCATCTTCCCGAGGGGTTCAGGTGAACTCCCCTATTTGAAGGCTACTAGAATGTGTTCTGACTCCCTATGGCCCCCATAAAATTAATCTCTTGGAACGTCCGGGCATGAACTCCCGAATAAAGCGTTCATTAATTTTCAATTTTCTTAAATCATACTCCCCTGATATTTGTATTTTGCAGGAGACCCACCTCATCGGAGGTCGGGTTCTGAGCCTCAAAAAATCGTGGGTGGGTCATTACTACCACGCCACCTTCTCATCCTACGCCAGGGGAGTCAGCATATTAGTACGCAAAGCCCTGCCTTTCGTGTTGCTGGATCTGCACCTGGACCCTGAAGGTAGATTTGTAGTTTTGCATGCAGCTATTGCTAATGTACCCATGATAATCGTGGGATTGTATATACCTCCACCGGCATCAATGGTGGCTCTCCACAAGATTACCACCCTTGTTGCACGTTATCCTACTGACAGTGTGGTCTTGGCCGGGGATTTCAACATGACACCTTGCCCTAATTTGGATAGGCTGACACCTGATGCGGTCACGGAATCCCCTCTGTCCAGATGGGCTGAGACGTTTGCATTCAAGGACGTATGGCGCTGGAAGAATCCCCTGCTGAGATCCTACACCTGTCAGTCGGCCTCCTATAGGGCTATGTCCCGCATTGACTTGATATATGCCACCACCAGCTCCCTTAACATGGTCCAGGAAATCTCTCACCTGCCCAGGGGTATATCGGACCACTCTCCCATACTGCTTAGTCTAAATGTGAATCCTGTCCCCACTGACTGTCTCTGGCGCCTGTCGCGCTTCTGGATTTCAGACGATCGCATAGATCAAGATGCTGAAGCTGCAATGCAGAGCTTTTGGGCTGACAACCCCCCTGCTACGACACCTGCTTCTAGCTGGGAAGCGTTTAAGCTCCATGCTCAGGATCATTATCGGATGGCGATTACTCGCACCCGACGCCAAAATGGGGCAGCCTTGCTCCAGGCTGAGCGAAGGGCATCTGATTTAGAAACTCAATACACCAACACGAAAGGCAGGGCTTTGCGTACTAATATGCTGACTCCCCTGGCGTAGGATGAGAAGGTGGCGTGGTAGTAGTGACCCACCCACGGTTTTTTGAGGCTCAGAACCCGACCTCCGATGAGGTGGGTCTCCTGCAAAATACAAATATCAGGGGAGTATGATTTAAGAAAATTGAAATTTAATGAACGCTTTATTCGGGAGTTCATGCCCCGGACGTTCCAAGAGATTAATACACCAACAATAGAGATGAGGTACTTAGAGCAGACTTACAGTGTGCAGTGCGTGAGGTGACACTCCTTAGGGTAGCGGCCACCAAAACACAGCTACTACATCAATCTCAACGTATCTTCGAGCAGGGTGAGCGGACGGGAAGACTCCTGGCGTGGCTCTCTAGGGGAGCAATCGGTGACAACCTCAGTGGCAAATATCAAAGATGCGTCCAGGCGGCTGCATTCCAACCCCAGGGACATAAATGCATGTTTTGCCTCGTACTATGAGGATCTATACACATCTAAAGTGCAGTACTCTACTGCAGAACTCTATGCATATGTTGAGGCTATTCAACTGCCCACCCTCTCGGAGGAGGCCCGCGGGAGGCTTGATGCTCCGCTCACCCTTAAGGAACTCCAAAATGCCATCAATTCCCTACAATCTGGGAAAACTCCAGGGGACGATGGACTTCCAGTGGAATTCTATAAGACACATATGGAGACTATAGCTGTTAGGCTGCAGGAGATCTTATCTGCCTCCTTTGAATTAAACTCGTTGCCCCCCTCTATGTCCAGAGCTGTGATAGTGGTGATACCCAAGGCTGGTAAAGACCCTGAACTTTGCTCCTCGTATAGACCTATATCGCTCCTAAACGTGGACGCAAAGATACTTGCAAAGGTATTAGCCACCAGGCTCAACTCAGTGATCCTATCATTTAATACATGGAGACCAGACTGGTTTCATGCCGGGCAAAAGGTACCGATATTAACTTGCAGAGACTTTACACTATTCTGGCGAGCACAAATGCTGAGAGGGAGGCGGGTGTGGTGGCTTCCCTGGATGCCGAGAAAGCCCTTGACTCGGTGGAGTGGGAATATCTATGGCTAATCCTGCATAAGTTTGGGATAGGGCCCAATTTCATACGTTGGATCCGGTTGCTGTACTCCAGCCCTTCGGCTAGGATACTATTCCCCTCCACCGAGGCACCAGGCAGGGCTGCCCGCTGTCGCCGGCTTTGTTTACTCTTGCGATTGAGCCGCTGGCGGAATCTCTTAGAAGGTCCCCTGAGGTGGGAGGCATTTCATTCCCGCCCCTTGTTGAAAAGGTTTCCCTCTAAGCGGATGATATGCTGCTGTATCTTCGCGACTCAACAATCGCTTTAGAGCGGCCTTATCCATTATTGACAGATTCGGAACATTCTCGGGGAATCAGGGTGAATTGGGAGAAATCTCTCCTATTCCCCTTGACGGATGCCCCAATATTGATGGACCCCCCTCTTCCCCTTAAAGTGACCAAATTTAAATATCTAGGCATACAGATTCAATCCGACCTACAAAGTTATTCAGTTGACAACGTCTATCCTATTCTAAATCAACTCATCCAGCGTTGCGCGGTGTGGAAGACACTGCCGTTAACCCCGGTGGGGAGAATAAATCTGCTTAAGATGTCCTCCCTCCCAAAATTTCTGTACGCTTTTCGCCACACCCATTCCCATTCCAAACTCATTCTTCCTCAAGTTAGATCAAGCTATCACCTCTTTTGTATGGGCTGGGGCAACACCCAGAGTAGCCAAACATAAGTTGCAACTATCGCTTACAGAGGGAGGCCTTTCGCTACCAAATTTTAAAAAATATTATTGGGCGGCGATACTTGTCACCGTCCGTTGGTGGTCTGCTCAGGACAAATATAACCCAGCGGTTAACCTGGAGGCTGCAATCTTAGGCTCCTACTCGGAACTTAGTAACTTGGTCTACAGAGGCCCGAAATACAGCCCACAAGTCACCACGCCCATGAAAACGACGGTAAAAATATGGCAGCAGATCTCCTCATATCTTGCCAGTGACGGTACTATCTCCCCGCATACCCCACTGTGGGGTAACCCAACAATGCCGCACCTCCAATCTGTTCCAGATCCTCAGGTCTGGGCCAGGTACGAGGTCCAAACATTGAGACATATATTCAGGGAGGGTCACATTCTCTCCTTCGCGGAACTTAAAACTAGACACAACCTACCCCCATGGATGTTTTTTCGCTTCCTTCAACTAAGACACGCGGTTAAAGCGCAGTTCCCACATGGGATAGAGCTGTCTACTCACTCGGTGGAATCCCTCCTGATGACCGATCAACTTGATCGAACATTATCTTCCATATATCTCAGACTTACATGCAAAGATATCTCCAAAATGCTCCCCCTATTTCATAAATGGCAAATGGATATACCGGCTCTGACCGAGGAAGACTGGTCAGAAGGTCTGCAGCAATGTATCCCTTTTATGATTTCAGCAAGGGACAGATTTGTCCAACTGAAGTTTCTTCATAGTGTACTATACCCCACAAAGATTGTCTAGAATTTATCCAGGGCTTGATGACAGGTGCACCAAATGCCGACAGTCAGTGGGGACTTTTTTTCACATAGTGTGGGCATGTCTGGTCCTCCAGGCCTACTGGCGTGAAGTAGTGTCGGATGTGAATGGTGTGGCGGGGTTACAACTACAGGTAGACCCAATGGTGTTCCTCTTGGGCATCACGGATAATTTGACAGCAGGCAAGCATACCAAACTTTTTGTGTTCTATGCAGCCTACTATGCTAGGAAGGAAATTCTACTATGCTGGAAAAGGTCTGACCCCCCTACCGTTGAGGCATGGAGGGCACAGATAAATGCAGTACTGCCGATATACAAACTTACCTACATGGGCAGAAACTGTCCCAAGAAGTTTGACAAAATCTGGGCGGCCTGGGTCGCAGATCGGCACCTGGTGGTGTGAGTATGCCAATGGGATGGGATTTGAGAGGCAGATTAGTTGAAGATGGATGGTGGAGTTACTACTCTCTGAATTCAAAGGCACCAAGACACACTTATGTCGGCATGACTGGGACCGGGCGAGCCTCCCCGAGTTTCCGCTCTGACTGTCTTCTTGTCATCCCTTCTCCATCTCTCCACCTCTTTTACCCCTATACTATGGGCGGTCGCCCTCTGGGCAATTCTCTTGCCCCCTCCCCCCTTCTTGCTTATGTCCCTCCACCTCTTCTCCTACTCCCCCCCCCCCCCCCCCCCCCTTGTCCCTCTCGGTAATCTTCCTCGCACTCCTTTCAGCTCCTCAAGTCTTCCTTATCTTTCTGGCTCCTCTCCCCCCCCCCCCCTCCCTTACTACCGCAACGGTCTTAAGTCAGGAAGAGTCTCACGTAGACCAGACTCCTCATATGCAATGACACAATAAGCGGAAAAATAGATATCATACTCAAAGTAGGTGAGAGAGGGTTTTATCTTCTGTTATCAATGTCTACTAACGAATGTGATAAGTGCATGGCCATAAGCCCAGTTATAACCCTACATTGAACTTTGTATTATCTTGAACTGTGGTAATTATTCGCAGATGCTTCTTGTAAAATGATATGTTACTACATCCAATTGTAAAGTGCAACATACTCAATAAACATTTTCTGTGTTAAAAAAAAATATGAAAGTTATTGTCCTAAAAAGTGTTTGGGAACCCGGGTCCTGCCCTAGGGGACATGTATCAATGCAAAAAAGTTTCAAAAACTGACCTTTTTTTTTCGGGAGCAGTGATTTTAATAATGCTTGAAGCAAAAAATAAAAGTGAAATATTCCTTTAAATATCATACCTGGGGGGTGACTATAGTATGCATGTAAAGTGGTGCGCGTTTCCCGTGTTTAGAACAGTCCCTGCACAAAATGACATTTCTAGAGGAATAAAAGTAATTTAAAACTGCTTGTAGCTGTAATGTAATGTCGGGTCCTGGCAATATGGATGAAAATGATTGAGAAAAACGGCATGGGTACCCTCATAACCCCCCCCAGCCCATTACATGCCCTCTGGGTCTTGTATGGATATTAAGGGGAACCCCACACCCAAATTAAAAAAAAGGCGTGGGGCCCCTAGGCCCTATATACTCTGAACAGCAGTATACAGGCGGTCCAAACAAGACAGGGACTGTAGGATTGTTCTTAAGTTGAATCTGTTTGTCATTTGGAACAGGTACATTTTGTAAGTGTAGATCCAGCCAAAAAACAATTTTTAAGCTTTTTGGATAACCTAGGGAAGGGTTATCGCCCCTGTAACATTTGTTTTGCTGTATGTGCCCCTGTTCAGAAGATTTCACCTCACTTTCTGTCCCAATGACAATTGGATTTTGAAAATTTTGGGTTATTAGGGAAACTAGGATTGGTGATAAATCATCAGTGGAGACACCTTTTTCCCCTTCATAGGGGTAGATTTCCTCTCACTTTCTGTTGGCTCCCTCCTTTTGTAAGTAGGAGTCATTTGTAAGTCGGATGTTTGAAAGTAGGGGACCGCCTGTACTATACGGCCTGCCCTATATACTCTGCAGAAAATTGGGTGTTGGTGGTACCAGAATACTGTAAGCCCTCAGTTACTCTTGGTGGGCTCTGGAACGGGCCCTGCTGTGAAATATTATATCAAGAATTGTAATTACATGCCCCCTGTTGAACGGGCAGAAAAATTGGGCCTTTGGTGGTGTTGCCACAACACTGTAAGCCCTCAGTTACTCTTGGTGGGTGCAGGAACGGGCCCTGCTGTGAAATATTGGATCAAAAATTGTAATTACACGCCCCTATTAAACAGGGGCAGATAAAAGGTCTTAGGCAGTGGTGGTGGTGCCACAACACTGTAAAGCCTCACAGATAAGCTTGTTGAGCGCAGGAACGAGCCCTGCTGTGAAATATTAGAACAAATATTATAATTACATGCCCCTGTTAAACAGGGGCAGAAAAATTGGGCCTTAGGCACTGGAGGTGGTGCCCTGAAACAATATGTTCTTAGAAGCTATCAACATGAACATTGAGGAGTAATAGGATAGTCACTCAGCATAACAGGATAGTCATTCAGCATAGGCAGTCTTCAAGGGATCTTACATTCATAGAAAAATTAATCGGTTACATCAGCATTAGATGCTTGGTAGCTGGTGATCCAAGACTGATTCATTCATTTTTATGAATGTGAGCTGATCTACTGAGTCTGTGGACAGGTGCACTCTGCGATCGGTTACAAAGCCTCCAGCAGCACTGAATGTCCGTTCAGAAAGAACGCTGGATGCAGGACAGGCCAGTAGCTCAATTGCATATTGTGCAAGCTCTGGCCAGTGATCCATCCTCAAGACCCAGTAACCCAGTGGATTTTTGGTTGGAAAGGTCTCCAAGTCTGATCTTGCCCCTAGGTATTCCTGCACCAACTAAATCAGATGCTGGCGATTGGTTGCTGGAACTGATCATACCTTGGGGCTGCAGACTAAAAAATTGTCTGAACACATCAGTCAGACGGCCACCTTCTCCACCGCTCCTTCTGTGACCGAAGCCTCAGCAACACGTTGTCCAGGACCAGGAATTTGTACCCTCCTAGGCTCTGGAAACGCGTTACACAAACCTTTCTGCAAGGCCCCCGAAGATGTTTCATCCTCTGCTCCCTCTGCGAAGGCTGGATAAATTCTGCAACCTTATCCTTGTAACGTGGATCAAGAAGGGTTGCCAGCCAGTAATGATCCTTCTCCTTGATACCATGAATCCGAGGGTCCTTTCGCAGGCTCTGCAGGATCAGGGAGGTCATGCAGCGAAGGTTTGCTGAGGATGACATGATCCACAGCCACCTCCTCTTAGCCATGTACAAGTCCATGGGTTTCTGGAGACTGAAAACGATCCCTTGAAGGCTGATGCTGAGTGCTAGGCTCCACCTCCATGCTGACACAATCCTCATCCTCATCCTCCTCTTCCTGTGTGATTGGCGGACCCGCAGGAATACTGTCTGGATAAAGGGGGCCTTGAGAGGTAAGGAAGTCCTCCTCTTCCTCCCTCTGTTCTGCCTCAAGTGCCCTGTCCATTATTCCACGAAGCATGTGCTCCAACAGGAAAGCAAGAGGGACAGTATCACTGATGCATGCACTGTCACTGCTCACCATCCTTGTGGCCTCATCAAATGGTGACAGGACAGTGCATGCATCCTTGATCAGTAGCCACTGGCGTGGCGAAAAAAAGCCAAGCTCCCCTGACCCTGTCCTGATGCCATACTCACACAGGTACTCATTGATGGCCCTCTGCTGCGTGTGTAGCCGCTGCAGCATTGCCAGTGTTGAGTTCCACCTGGTGGGCATGTCACATATGAGGCGGTTCTTGGGCAGGTTGCATTCCTTTTGAAGGTCAGCCAGCCGAGCACTGGCATTATATGACCGGTGGAAATGCCCACAGACTTTCCTGGCCTGCCTCAGGAGATCCTGTAAGCCCGGGTACCTTCACAAGAACCGCTGCACCACCAAATTAAGGATGTGAGCCAAACCAGGAACATGGGTCAAGTATCCCTGTCGGAGGGTGGAGAGGAGGTTGGTGCCATTGTTGCAAACCAACATTCCTGGCTGAAGCTGGCGTGGCATCAACCACCTCTGAGTCTGCCCCTGCAGAGCTGACAGAATCTCTGCCCTAGTGTGGCTCCTGTCCCCTAAGCAGACCAACTCAAGCACCGCATGTCATCTTTTTGCCTGAGTGCTTGCGTAGCCCCTTGAATGCCTACGGAGCACCGCTGGTTCAGAGGACAAATCTGCAGAGGAAGAGGCCATAGAGGTAGAAGAGGAGGGGTGGAGGAGAGAGGTGTGGTAGAATCACCACTACTAGTATTTTGGAGGCGTGGTGGCGGAACAACCTCCAACAGTACTGCACCCTGTCCTGCATCCTTCCCAGCTGCCAGCAGAGTAACCCAGTGCGCTGTGAAAGAAAGATAACGTCCCTGTCCATGCCTGCTGGACCATGAGTCAGCGGTAATATCCACCTTACCGCTGACCGCCCTGTCCAACGAGGCCAAGACATTGCCTTCCACATGCCGGTTGAGAGCCGGAATGGCCTTCCATGAAAAGAAATGGCATTTGGGAACCTGCCACTGAGGTACCGCACATTCCACAAATTCACGAAAGGGGGCAGAGTCTACCAGCTGAAAAGTGCTAGCATTCAGCCGCTGAGCATGTGTATAGCTGGGACCAAATTTCTTTTGACGGTTTAGCAACCGGGGTAGGGAAATTTGCCTGCTACAATCAGATGTTGGTGTTGTGATAGCAGATTGCCCGCAAGTACTTGGCACACCTAATTCTACACCTTCATTCCTCTCAGTACAGGTTTCTGAGAGGACTGAAGGTATAGTGGGATTGGAGATCCCAGCTGATGAGGAGCAAGGAGAGGTCCACCTTGTTCTTTGGTGTGGGTCTTTTAAGTACTGTTGCCAATGAACTGCATGGGAGGTCGACATATGTCTGGTCAAGCATGTGGTGCCCAAGTGGCTGCTGTTTTGGCCACGCTTGATACGCTTCAGACATGTGTTGCAAACAGCAACGGTGTGATCTGCTGCACACGTAACAAAAAATACTTCCTTCTTGTCCTTCTTGGGCACCCTCTCTCTCTCTGGGCTCATGTTACTGCCTTCCTCAACCCGGGTACCATCATTGGAGCCTTCAAAATGCTGCGCATCCTCCTGCAACATGTATCCGACACTGGTTGAACAGTTCGGGGGACTCCTCCGTGCATGATGGGGCTGGGGAAGGAGTGACTGATGACATTGAGCCGACGGAATAGGCCGCTTTGGCAGCTGCATTGGCAGGCAAACTACTCTGAGCCTGGGTGACAGAGGATGAGGAGGGTGAGGACAGCTTGGTTATCCACTCTACCAACTCTTCTGCATGTTGATCAACACGGCCAGCTGTCGAAAAAAAGGACAAGCATGCCCCACAGCCATGTGCTGAGGGTGCCTGTGTCCACGACCAGCACTGTTGGCTGTAGACACAGTCTGCTTGCCCTCTTTTAGTGGCCTGTGAGCGTCTGCCTCTCCTTGGTGGCCTCCCAGACATGCTGTAAAATTTTATTAGCAAAACACCGCCTGAAGCTTACTAGAAAAAGTACACCAGGAATGCCCTGCAGTCAGATATAGGCTTGGCTAGACTGGAATGCAGTGGCTATATATAGGGGGCATGGGCTTAACCCCCTGAGCCATAATTGGCCAAAGCAGGTTTGCTGACGGCGCTGTGATTGGCCAAAGCATGCGGGTCATAGTGCATGCTTGGCCAATTATCAGATAGCAATGCACTGCGATGTCGCAGTGCATTATGGGGCGTGACACGCTGCTCGAATTTGGCGCGAACGCCCCATAATGTTCGTATTTCGACGAACGCTCGAACAGCCAATGTTCGAGTCAAACTCATGTTCGACCCGAACATAAAGCTCATCCCTATTTCTCACCAATGGAGGGGCATTCAGCAGTGTGGGGAGTGGGAGAAGTAAGTATCCACCGTTTTCTTTGAAGAAAGACCATTTATTTAAAGTTGCAGTTTAGCAACAGAGTCCCTTTAGAACGCTTCTTTGTTTTGTTTTTTTTTTTGATTGAGCAAGAACCTGTTACAATACTTCTGTACCAATTATTCACAGCTCAGAACTAGTTACAACTCATCCCAAATCAGTTTTGTAATGCAGAATATTGGTTAGCAGCTCTCTCGAACAACTGTCAGTGCAGCCTACTACTATTTATATAATTCTATTTTTAAGTATGCAAATTCGAAATTTCAAGTCCTTTAAGTTCAATTCACAAAAGTAACACTTTTTTTTTTATTTTTATTTCTGTGTGCTAATTGAAATTTTATTTTTTCTTTTTTCACAATCGAAACCAAATTTTTCAGTTCCCAGGAGACATTAGGGCACAGATCAGCTTAATTCACTGCTTACTTTTTGATTTACTGATTTTTATCTAAAAAAAAAAAAAAAAAAAAAAAAAAAAAACTTAATTCCCAAAGATTAATGTATGGGTGTCCATTTCTTTAAACAATGGGACACAGATGGCAAAAAAAAAAATCTGTTTGGGATTTTAACTCCCCTTTGCTCTATCCAAAGTGAAGAAGAAAAAAAAAAGTTGTGCCTATAGTTCTACTTTAATCTCTACATTTCCTTTTTATGCTTGCTTTTATTCATCAGTCCACCACATGTCATTGAAGGAACATTGAGCCCAGGTTCACACTGCTGCGGGATTGAAGTCATGCAACTGTATACCCACATATCAGTCCGACTTCGGGGGCAATTTCAGATACATCTGTGCGGGTTCCTGCACAGATGTCTATTGAAATAGCACCCGAAGTCATCAAAAGTAGTACAGAAACTACTTTTGGGAATCAGTGCGACGTCGCACTGATTTAGACGGTGCCATTGCCGGCAATAGCCGCTGATTTGGCATGTGATTTGACATTTCTGTTTGGTTTTTGTCTGTATTTGTATTCTTATTTAGGATTGAGGGGTTAAATTAATGTATTCCTGATTAAAGCAATTACCTGCATTTCTTTTTCTACTAACCTGTCACTTCACATAACTAATAAAATGGAATGCATGTAAACCCAACACTGTGGGGTGCTTTGGAGACCCAGGGCACATGCAGTACACAAATCCTAAACTTTGGAAAACTTGGCATTAATGCATGCTCCAGCAACAGTGTAGAGCCTCAATGACCTATTAAGCAGTGTTCTGCATTGCATTTGTGGATGCACTGGGGAAGTTGCAAGTTGAACAATTCCTAGGAAAGCCTCAGTGATCTACAGTGACAAGTCTAATTGTACAGTATCCAGTCGTCTTCTGTAGGCTTAGTTTAGCTTATATGAAACTACAGGATTTACAGGGAAGCTAACTAAAGATGTTCAGCATTTGGTGCACTACCAGGTGTGTTGGATGCTTGGTGCCCCATTGTACTCTGTGGTTCCTGCCAATGGCCCTTTCACACTACTGTAATCTATGTGGACAAGCCCCTGTTGAGCAAATGTATTCATGCTTCTTAAGACAAAAAATGTTTGGAAATGTGTCCAACAGGAGAACAAAGCAATAAAACACTTTTTTTTTTTTAATATGTTAGAACAAAATTATTTAAAAATTAGTTTTTATATTAATATCAAAAGCTAAAAGGTGTATATATAATTCACACATATACATGGTACATAGAAAAAATTCAGGACAAGAGAAACATGATACAATTTCAAAGAAAGACCGATCATGTTTCTCTTGTCCTGAATTTTTTCTATGTACCATGTATATGTGTGAATTATATATACCTTTTGATATTAATAAAAATACACATTTTTTAAATTTTGTTCTAATTTGTTCATGGCACCGCAATAATCCCCCGGACCCCCCCCCCCCCCCCTGCTTTCAATTGATCACTTTTCAAGGGATGAGGTGCCGTATCTACCAGGACATTCCTCCTAGCACCTGTTTATTTTTTTAATACAAATAGGTTGAGAAAGGGTTAGAACGGCTGACAAAATGTTTATTGCCTTCCTGCCAAGTGATGCCTGATAAACTATAATATAATATAAACTGATTGTTTTGCAGCTGCCAGGTCGTTTCAGGTTTTAAAAATCCTGACAAGTGGCTTTAAGTAACTAGTGCATTTCTTTTATTTTCAGATGTGGAGGAAGTGTTAATACTGAAACTTCTGTAAGAAGACAATACATTCTTTTGCAGCACTTAAAGAGATTGGGTGTTTGGTTCCTTTTGGCCCACCAAACCATAACCTCAATAACTTTTTTTTATTTCAGAGCAGTTCCCTAAATTGCTTTTGAACTTTCAGATGCCAAATAAAGGTCACATAACCTCTGTTTTCGTCATGCAACATACTGTATAAAGTATTGTACATTGTGTCCCATGTTTGATCATTGTTTTTAAAATCAGAGTGTTGAACCCGTTTCTTCTGTGTGGGTTGATATCACCCTTCTATCTTGCAAAGAGTACAGGAAAAGTCACACACTATCATTGACATATTTTTTTTCATAATTGGCTGCATGTTCTATAACAACTTTATTTTTATTTTTCCTTTTCTTGTGAAACAGCCCACATCGACAAAACAATTTGTCAGGACAGATATGCAGTCTGGTAAGTAGCACAATTATTTTTTTTTTTCTTTACATGATTTTTCCCAGGATTCTTCTAAATTATTACCATCCTCCTTACTTGTTTTCCACTACTATCAACCCTTTGCTATGCACCTGATTTTGTAAACTGTTATGCCGCATACACACGATCGGACTTTCTGCCAACAAAACCGTGGATATTTGTTCGAAGGTTGTTGGCCTAAACTTGTCTTGCATACACATGGTCACACAAATGTTTTGGCAACAATTACGAATGTGGGAACGTGGTGACGTACGAGCCGGGAAAAAGGGAAGTTTAATAGCCAGTGGGGCTCCTTCTGCTTGATTCCGAGCATGCGTGGACTTTTGTGCGATGGACTTGTGTACACACGATCAGAATTTCCAACAACAAAGTTTTGTTGGCGGAAAATTTGATAACCTGCTATCAAACATTTGTTGGCAGAAAGTCAGACAGCAAGTGTTCGATGGAGCATACACACGGTCAGGCTTTCTAAAACAAGCTCACATTTAACATTTCCCGTCGGAAAATCCTACCGTGTGTACGCGGCATTAGATGTGGTGAAGTTCAGTGAAATAAAGGTAGTGGGGTTAATTTACTAAAACTGGAGTGTGCAAAATCTGGTGCAGCTCTGCACAGAAACCAATCAGCTTCCTGATTTTCTTTGTTGTTAAAGCTTAATTGAACAAGCTGACTGGCTACCATGCTCAGCTGCACCAGATTTTGAACTCATTAGTTTTAGTAAATCAACTCCAATGTGTTTATTGCAAATATTTATTTACATGTGAGTTTTCTTTTATTAATTTCCATGACTGAAATTTTGAAGTGAACATTCATTGAGCGGATGTGATAAACATTTGCACAATGAGGGCAAAAATTGCCGTATTTTCTCTATTATGTGTGATTCCTATATTGTCAGTGCAACCTAGTGGCCATTATGCATTTTTTTTTTTTTTTTTTCCAGATATATTTCAAGCAGAAAAAAAATTGTATTGTGGCCACTCGATGGCACTGACAGTATAGGAATCACACATAATAGAGGAATTATGGCAGTTTGTGCCCTGAACAAATGTTTTATACACCCTTAAGTGCCTTTTCTTTATTTTGAATCTGTTTAACAGGACTCTCTAAAATGTCTTGCCTTTGTTCCTTTGTGAAATATTTGAAGGGCCAACTCCAGGCATCCAGATAAATACATGGATGAGATACATATATGAGAGCTGTCTAATCTGGGATTTGTATCTGTCCATCCAGTCCTTGTATTTACACAGCACAGTTCTACCTAGCAGAGGAGGGCTCTGTTCGTTCTCTGTTTCAGATTTACGTTTGCTTACAGGTCTCCTCCCCATCCCCACCCTGGGACTGAAAAGTGAACGTAAAAGCAGCACACTGGGAGCTCATATCTGTCGCTCTGCCCCTTCCCCCTATCAGGATCATTTCTTGCACTGCAGAACATCTCATTGGCTCCTTGTAATGCCCCCACCCCAAACTCTGCTATACAGGAACTGCAAAAGGCTAATTTAAAAATAATAAACATGTTATACTACCTGCTCTGCGCAGTGGTTTTGCACAGAGCAGCTCATATCCTCCTCTTCTCGGATCCCTCTTCAGCGCTTCTGGCCCCTCCCTCCTGTTGAGTGCCTCCACAGCAAGCAGCTTACTATGGGGCACCTGAGCCGCAGCTCTGTGAGTCCATTCAGACACAGAGCCATGGCCCAGCCCTACCCCCTCTGTCCTCATTGGCTCAGTGACTTTGACAGCAGCGGGAGCCAATGACGCTTTGCTGCTGTTTCAGCCAATGAGGAGGGAGAGTCCCGGACAGCCGAGTCTCTAGTGCAACATCGCTGGATTGAGAGTGAGGAGGGGGCAGAGCAGAGAGCTGCTGACTGTCAGCAGCTCTTTGCTCAGGAAGCTGTGAGAACCGAGCGATAGGCGGTATTTGATCGGTTTTCAGTGTTAGAGCCAGCGGGGGACAGATGCAGCATTGGACTGATGCTGCATCCACCTAGGTAAGTATGATTCTAAAAAAATAAAAATAAAGTCCATACTTCTTTTAAGCTGTTACACATAGATCAAAATTTGGCCTGTTCAACAGGGACTGACTGAATTTTGATCCATGTATGGGAAGGGTGGTTGTACAGAAAATGACCAATTGACTTCTGTGTACAGAAGTCAAAAGATCGACTTCTGTACAACCATGCTATCAGATTTTTGCCACTTGATCAGCACTGTAGGCTGTAGCCGGCAGCACTGGTCAGTATATTCTGAGGGCTTGGATGTCCCTGTCTCCCAGCTATCAGAATACAATAGCTCAGCAGGAAGTATTCCCCAATCTACCTAAAATGTGTGGATGGGGAAATCAAGTCTTTTTTTTTTTTTTTCTTTTTTTTTTTTCATCTGGCTGGTTGAATGAAAACTCGTCTATAGGTCCTACTTTAGGTTACTGAAATATATACAGTATCTCACAAAAGTGAGTACACCCCTCACATTTTTGTAAATATTTTATTATATGCTTTCATGTGACAACACTGAAGAAATGACACTTTGCTACAATGTAAAGTAGTGAGTGTACAGCTTGTACAACAGTGTAAATTTGCTGTCCCATCAAAAAAATGCAACACACAGCCATTATTGTCTAAACCACTGGCAACAAAAGTGAGTACACCCCTAAGTGAAAATGTCCAAATTGGGCCCAAAGTGCCATTATTTTCCAGCACTGCCTTAACCCTCTTGCGCATGGAGTTCACCAGAGCTTCAGTTTGCCACTGGAGTCCTCTTCCACTCCTCCATGACAACATCATGGAGCTGGTGGATGTTAGAGACCTTGCGCTACTCCACCTTCCATTTGAGTATGCCCCACAGATGCTTAATAGGATTTAGGGCTGGAAACATGCTTGGCTAGTCCATCACCTTTACCAGCAGCTTCTTTAGCAAGGCAGTGGTCATCTTGGAGTTGTGTTCGGGGTCGTTATCATGTTGGAATACTGCCCTGCAGCCCAATCTCTGAAGGGAGGGGATCATGTTCTGCTTCAGTATGTCACAGTACATGTTGGCATTCATGGTTTCCTCAGTAAACTGTAGCTCCTCAGCAGTACTCATGCAGCCCCAGACCACGACACTCCCACCACCATGCTTGACTGTAGGCAAGACACACTTGTCTTTGTACTCTTCACCTGGTTGCTGCCACACACGCTTGACACCATCTGAACCAAATAAGTTTTATCTTGGTCTCATCAGACCACAGAACGTGGTTCCAGTAATCCATGTCCTTAATCTGCTTGTCTTCAGCAAACTGTTTGTGGGCTTTCTTGTCCATCTTTAGAAGAGGCTTCCTTCTGGGACAACAGCCATGCAGACCAATTTGATGCGGTGTATGGCCTTACCACTGACAGGTTGACCCCCCACCCTTCAACCTCTGCAGCAATGCTGGCATCACTCAGACAACCTCTGTATATGATGCTGAGCACGTGCATTCAACTTCTTTGGTCGACCATGGAGAGGCCTGTTCTGAGTGAAAACCTGTCCTGTTAAATTGCTGTATGGTCTTGGCCACTGTGCTGCAGCTCAGTTTCAGGGTCTTGGCAATCTTCTTATAGCCTAGATGTCAGATCACCTGAGACCAGGTGACAGATACACTCCATAGGAGTTGGAAGTGCACCGCTAAGATAGTGGACCCTAGGACTAACTGCTGTGGATAGTACCCAGGGAGGTTCAGGAAGCAGGTCTACTGAATCACTAACACATATCCCAGTGGGAGCTAGAGCATAGGGCGCAAAGTCTAAGAGCCAGCATGTGTTCACCAGAGGCTCTAGTGGTGAGGATGGACTGCTCTGCAATCTGGCTCCAGGTCACGGCCCCAAGGGTCTCACAGCTCACGCTCATGGTAGACTACAGGAGAAGGAAGCAGGAGGCTGGAACAACAAGGATAGTAAAGGGATAAGGCAGAGGTCAGGGCGACTAGCAGACAGGAATAACAGAGTACACGACAAAGGTTCAGGGTCACAGGCAAACAGGGATGGTCAGGGTCACGAGCAGCCAGGAATAGTCGGGAACACGGCAAGGTCAGTAAAAGACAAATGAAGAGTACACGGCAAGCAGGAAGCCAAACACACAATGAATACACAATGGTTGATCAGCACCGCTGGCTTGCAGTGCACAGGTTAATATAGGGTTCCCTGATAGGGCCTGGGTTGGAGCCATGCTTAGAGGAAAGGTTTAAAAACAGCCAGGTGAAGGTGGCTGGCCTCTTAGTGTGACCAGATGAGGAGAGGTAAGCAGACAGAGATTACTGAATAACCATGACTCTAGACCATCTTTATGTAGAGCAACAATTCTTTTTTTTTTTCAGAACCTCGGAGAGAGTTCTTTGCCATGAGGTGCCATGTTGAACTTCCAGTGACCAGTATGGGAGAGTGAGAGCGATAACACCAAATTTAAGCACCTCAGCCCCGGAAGATTTGGCTGCTGAATGACCGGGCCATTTTTTGTGATTTGGCACTGCGTCGATTTAACTGACAATTGTGCGGTCGTGCGACGCTGCACCCAAACAAAATTGACGTCCTCCTTTTCCCACAAATAGAGATTTCTTTTGGTGGTATTTGGTGGCCTCAGGGGTTTTTATTTTTTGCGCTATAATCAAAAAAAGAGACAATTTTGAAAAAACAATATTTTGTACATTTTGCTATAATAAATATCCCCTTTTTTAAAAAAAAAAAAAAAAAAAAAAAAAAAATGTTCTCAGTTTAGGCCGATATGTATTCTACATATTTTTGGTAAAAAAAAATCGCAATAAGCGTATATTGAATTGCGCAAAAGTTATCACGTCTACAAAATAGGGGATAGATTTATAGCTTTTTATTTTTTTTACTAGTAATGGCAGCGATCTGCGATTTTTATCATGACTGCAACATTATGGAGGACACATCGGACAATTTTGACACATTTTTGGGACCATTGGCATTTATACAGTGCTATAAAAATGCATTGATTACTGTATAAATGTCACTGGCAGTGAAGAGGTTAACACCAGGGAGCGATCAAGGGGTTAATTGTGTTCCCTGGGAGGGGAATCTAACTGAAGGGGGAGGGGACTGACTAGAGGAAGTGACAGATCGTGGTTCCTAGCTAATAGGCACACACGATCTGTCACTCCTCTCAGAACAGACGTGTGTGTGTTTACACACACTTGTCCCTGTTCTGTGTCTCCTGCTCACGATCGCCTGTGGCCGGCGGTCATCGCGACCGTCTGCCACACGCATCTGCACCCCTGCTGAGCAGCGGGCGCATGTGACTGCTATCCCGATCCCGCGAGCCGACGTATAGCTACGACTGTTTACGGGATCATGACGGCAGCTGGTCGACAAGCGGTTAACACACCTGCTCCCCATTCACACCTGAGACCTTGTAACACTAACGAGTCACATGACACCGAGGAGGGAAAATGGCTAATTGTACCCAATTTGGACATTTTCACTTAGGGGTGTACTCACTTTTGTTGCCAGTGGTTTAGACATTAATGGTGGTGTGTGTTATTTTGAGGGGACAGCAAATTTACACTGTTATACAAGCTGTACACTCTCCACTTTACATTGTAGCAAGGTGTAATATTTCTTCAGTGTTGTCACATGAAAAGATATATAATAAGATATTTACAAAAATGTGAGGGGTGTGCTCACTTTTGTGAGATACTGTGTGTATGTGTATGTGTGATAGATAAACACATACAGTGCTCAGCGTATATGAGAAATGCTGGAGCCCTGTCAGAGTGACCATTGGGTTCTTGGTCACCTCCCTGACTAAGGCCCTTCTCCCCACATCGCTCAGTTTGGCCGGGTGGCCCACTCTAGAATGAGTCTTGGTGTTTCTAAATAGACATGTGCAATTCATTTTATTTCCAAATTCATTTTTTAATTAATTTCGACAAATTTGTTAATTCAGAAATATCTGAATTAACAAAAACCCGTTTAACAAACTTTTTTGAAAATTCGTACATTTGTATATTCGAAAATTTGTAGATTCGTAAATTTGAACAAAATTCATAAATTGGAAAAAATTCGTAAGTTTACGAATATTTTGAAATTTATGGATTTTTTTTTGAATTTCCAAATAGCAATTATAACGAATGACCCGAAAAACAAATGAAACAAAAATGAAAACGAACAAATTTTTCGGCAGTGCACATGTCTAGTTCCAAACTTCTTCCA
This sequence comes from Aquarana catesbeiana, assembly GCF_042186555.1. Taxonomy (NCBI): domain Eukaryota; kingdom Metazoa; phylum Chordata; class Amphibia; order Anura; family Ranidae; genus Aquarana; species Aquarana catesbeiana. Next base: position 255,230,254 of record NC_133330.1, read on the forward strand.
TTTCCGGATGATGGAGACCACTGTGTTTATTGGGACCTTCAATGCTGCAGATTTTTTTTTCTGTACTCTTCCCCAGATCTGTGCCTCAATACAATCCTGTCTCGGAGGTCTACAGATGATTCCTTGGACTTCATTGCTTGGTTTGTGCTCTGACATGCACTGTTAACTGTGGGACCTTATTTAGACAGGTGTGTGCCTTTCCAAATCATGTCCCATCAACTGAATTTACCACAGGTGGACTCCAATCAAGTTGTAGAAACATCTTAAGGATGATCGGTGGAAACAGGCTGTACCTGAGCTCAATTTTGAGTGTCATGACAAAGGCTGTGAATACTTATGTGCATGTGATTTTTTTTTTTTTTTTTTCGTTTTCGTTTTTTATTTTTAATAAATTTGCAAAGATTTCAAACTTCTTTCACGTTGTCATTATGGGGTATTGTTTGTAGAATTTTGAGGAAAATAATGAATTTAATCCATTTTGGAACAGGGCTGTAACATAAAAAAATGTGAAAAAAGTGAAGCAAGGTGAATACTTTCCAGATGCACTGCATAATCAACTGTCTGCTGGACACCTGTTTAACCACTTCAGCCCCGGAAGATTTGGCTGCTCAATGACCAGCCCATGTCCTTTTTTTTTTTTTCCCCACAAATAGAGCTTTCTTTTGGTGGTATTTGATCACCTCTATGTTTTTTTTTATTTTTTTGCGCTATAAACAAAGACAATTTTGAAAAAAATACAATGGGGGGGGGGGGATTTACTTAAACTAGAGTGCAATATTTGGTGCAGCTCTGCATAGTAACCAATCAGCTTACAGGTTTTAGTGTCAAAACTTAATTGAACAAGCTGAAGTTAGAAGTGTATATTGATTGGTTTGCGCAAAAGTTATAGTGTCTGCAAAATAGGGGATAGATTTATGGCTTTTATTTTTTACATTTTTTTTTTTTTTTATTTATTTTTTTTATGGGGACTGCAGTATTGCAGTGGACAAATTGGACACTTTTGACACATTTTTGGGACCATTGACAATTATACAGTGATCAGTGCTATAAAAATGCACTGATTACTGTATAAATGTCACTAGCAGGGAAGGGGTTAACACTAGGGGGCGATCAAGGGGTTAACTGTGTTCTAACTGTAGGGGGGAGAGGGAGAGGGAGAGAGAGAGGGGGGGAGAGAGGGAGAGGGAGAGGGAGGGAGAGGGAGGGAGAGAGGGAGAGAGAGACTTAGTATGAACACATGATCTGTCTCTACTCCCCAGAAAGAACCGGGATGTGTGTTTACACACAGATCCCAGTTCTCACTCTGTCACGAATGGTCACCCGGCGGTCATCGCGCCTGCCAGGCACTCGCATCGGCTTCAGGCACATGCTGCCGATGCATGCCCCTATTGGCCAAAAGGCAAAGCTACGTAAGGTAACGCACCGCTACACCGATCTTGGTAAAGAGCCTCCAGCGGAGGCTCTTTACCACGTGATCAACCGTGTCCAATCGCGGCTGATCACGATGTCAATAGGAAGAGCCGTTGATCGGCTTTTCCTCACTCGCGACTGACAGACGCCAGTAGAGGAGAGCCGATCAGTGGTTCTCCTGACAGGGGGGGTCTGTGCTGATTGTTTATCAGCACTGGACCACCAGGGATTGCCACTAGGACCACCAGGGAAGGGGGCAACATGTGGATGGCCAGGTATGTACCCCATGGCCATCCACATGTGTCCAATCTGTGCCCACAAATGGGCACTGAATAACACCATTATATAGCACTGATGCCCAGCAATGCCACCCTTAGGGGCATCAGTACCCATCAGTGCCACCCATAAGTACCCATCAATGCCACATACAAATGCCTGTCAGTGCCACCTATGATTGCCCATCAGTGCCCGTCATTGAAGAAGAAAACATAGTTATTTCCAAAAAATTTTACACAAACAAAGAAACTTGTTTTTTTTTTTTCAAAATTTTCGGTCTTTTTTTATTTGTTGCGCAAAAAATAAAAACCGCAGAGGTGATCAATTGCCACCAAAAGAAAGCTCTATTTGTGGGAACAAAATGATAAAAACATTGTTTGGGTACAGTTTTGTTTGACTGCGCAATTTTTAGTCAAATTGCGACAGCGCTGAAAGCTGAAAATTGGCCTGGGCAGGAAGGTGTCTAAGTGCCTGGTATTGAAGTGGTTAAAGAAATACATATCTTTGTGTAGGCTAGTATCATGATGTGGTCAAATATATACATATATTTATTTATGGCATTTGCAGTATATGGTGCTGACACTTTACAGAATACATAGCTCCATTCACAACAGTACCTGTTCCTCAAAGGCACTCACAATCTAATATCTCTAACATCTCATTTGCATACTAGATGCAATTTAGGAACAAGCCAGTTCACATGCCAGCGTATGTTTTTGATTTGAGGCTTGAAACGAAAGCACTCACAGATTTCAAAGGAGGAATTCCAGCTAAAAGAAACATTTCTAAAAAAAAACAATAGGGTTGATTTACTACAACTAGAGAGTAGGGATGAACCCGCGAACATCGGGTGTTCGCCCGTTCACTGAATTTGGAACATTATGGGGCGTTTGTGGGAAATTTGAGCTCGCAGTGCATTGACGGCTGCTGATTGGCCATAGCATGCACCTGACCTGCATGCTTTGGCCAATCATAGCGCGCTCTGCTGTGAGAGCCATGACTGGCCAAAGGCAGGGTGCCTTTGGCCAATCATGGCTCAGGGGGCTAAGTCCACACACCACACTATGTAAGGCTGCTTACATAGTGTAATGAATGAGAGCAGCAAAATTACATTTCTAAAAGAAAAAATTGAATTTAACCACTTCACGCAAAACGACATACCCGTACATCAGTACTTTGATGCTAAATACCGGGGTTATGGCAGCATCTAGCTGCCATAACCCCAGTATTTTCGGGAACGCCGTGTGTCTCTCTTTAAGATAAAAGTTGTCTCTGTGGCGGATTCGCAGTCTCCGGTGGTTAGGTGACCGCGACCCCCTCTGACATCACGTGACATCAGAAGGCTTTCATGGTGAAAAGGCTGCAGTTGGCGGGACGCCTCCCATCGAGGGACACTTTTATTTAAAAGGAATTGTCAAAAAACTGTCTCCTGTCATTTTTACTTTTTTGACACTTTTTTTTTTGGTGAATGAGTAGGTGTACAATGTACCCAATATCTATTCACATGGGGGGGGGGGATCTAGGAGACCCTTGATAAAGGGGGCTTCCAGATTCCTATAAGCCCCCACCCGCAGACCCATACAGCCACCGGGCAAGGGTTGTGGGGATGAGGCCCTTGTTCCCATCAACATGGGGACAAGGTGTTTTGGGGGGGGATCCCAAAGCACTCTCCCCATGTTGAGGGCATGTGTCCTGGTAGGTTCAGGAGGGGGACGCTCTCTTATTCCTCCCTTTTCATGTGGCCTGCCAAATTGTGTGCTCGGATAAGGGTCTGGTATTGATTTTAGGGGGACCCCCATGCCATTTTTATTTTGGAGCAGGGTTCCCCTTAAAATCCAGACCTGAAGGGCCTGGTATGAATTTTGGGGTGGACCCCCACACCATTTTTTTTTTTTTTTTAAATTTCGGCTCAGGGTTACCCTTCATATTCATACCAGACCCAAGGGGCTTGTTATGGACTGGGGGGGGACTCACGCCTTTTTCAATGATTTTTATGTATATTACCAGGATCCGATAATACATTACAGCCGCAAGCAATTTTAAATGATATTTTTTTCCTTTTAGAAATGTAATTTTGCTGTGGTACTGTTATAAACATTGGAAAGATGCGCTAATTTATAGGCAGACTAAGGAGACCCCCCCAGGCACAATATTTAAAGGAATATTTCATTTTTATTGTTTCACTTTAAGCATTATTACAATTGCTGCTCCTGAAAAAACATCAGTTTTTAAAACTTATTTTTGCATTGATACATGTCCCCTGGGGCAGGACCCGGGTCCCCATATACTTTTAATGGCAATAACTTGCATAAAAGCCTTTTAAAATGAGCACGTTTGATTTTTCATGTTCGTGACCCATAGACTTTAACGGTGTTCGCATGAATCTTTTGCCTGTTCGCATGTTCTGCTGCGAACCAAACCTCGGGGTGTTCGGCTTATCCAGTGTGAAAGGGTCTTAGTAAATCAACCCCACTGTGTTATTTGGAACATCTATGTGGAAAATATTTGATTTTTAGCTTGTGCTATGTTTTCTAAATATGGTTAGAACACTTTATGACATGTATGTTAATTTTCTAGCTTTCTAAATATCCCATATAGAGTAGACATTGACTGTACCATTTTTGATTCAAGAAATCACAATTGATAACAAACATACACTATACATTGCCAAAAGTATTGGGGCCTCTGCCTTTACACGCACATGAACTTTAATGGCCCCAGTCTTAGTCCGTAGGGTTCAATACTGAGTTGGCCCACTCTTTGCAGCTATAACAGCTTCAACTCGTCTTGGAAGGCTGTCCACAAGGTTTAGGGGTGTGTCTATGGGAATGTTTGATCATTCGTCCAGAAGTGCATTTGTGAGGTCAGGCACTGCTGTTGGACGAGAAGGCCTGGCTCACAGTCTCTGCTCTAATTCACCCCAAAGGTGTTCCATCGGGTTGAGGTCAGGACTTTGTGCAGGCCAGTCAAGTTCCTCCACCCCAAATATGCTCATTCATGTTTTTATGGACCTTGCTTTGTGCACTGGTGCGAAGTCATGTTGGAACAGGAAGGGGCCATCACCAAACTGTTCTCACAAAGCTGGGAACATGAAATTTTCCAAAATGCCTTGGTATGCAGACACCTTAAGAGTTCCCTTCACTGGAACTAAGTTGCCAAGCCCAACTCCTGAAAAACAACCCTACACCATAATCCCCCCGCCACTAAATGATTTGGAGGGGTTGCCCAATACTTTTGGCAATATAGTGTGGATGAGCAAGTTTGGGGGGGAGGCTTGACCTGCCTGCACAGAGTCCTAAACTGAACCTGATAGAACCTGATTTGGGATGAATTAGAGCAGAGACTGCGAACCAGGCCATCTCGTATAAAATCAGGGTCTGACCTCACAAATGCACTCCTGGAAGAATAGTCAAACATTCCCATAGACACACTCCTAAACCTTGTTGACAGTCATACCCAGAAGAGTTGAAGCTGTTATAGCTGCAAAGGATGGGCCAACTCAATATTGAGCCTTGACTGGGATGCCATTAAAGTTAATGTGCGTGTAAAGGCAGTAGTCCCAATACTTTTGGCAAAATACAGTATCTCACAAAAGTGAGTATATCTTTTCATGTGACAACACTGAAGAAATTACACTTTGTTACAATGTAAAGTAGTGAGTGTACAGCTTGTATAACAGTATAAATTTGCAGTCCCCTCAAAATAACTCAACACACAGACATTAATGTCTAAACTGCTGGCAACAAAAGTGAGTATACCCCTAAGTGAAAATGTCCAAATTGGGCCCAAAGTGTCAATATTTTGTGTGGCCACCATTTTCCAGCACTGCCTTAACCCTCTTGGGCATGGAGTTCCCCGGAGCTTCACAGGTTGCCACTCTTCCACTCCTCCATGATGACATCATGGAGCTGGTGGATATTAGAGACCTTGCGCTCCTCCACCTTCCATTTGAGGATGCCCCACAGATGCTCAATAGGGTTTAGGTCTGGAGACATGCTTGGCCAGTCCATCACCTTTACCCTCAGCTCCTTTAGCAAGGCAGTGGTCGTCTTGGAGGTGTGTTTGGGGTCGTTATCATGTTGGAATATTGCCCTGCGGCCCAGTCTCCGAAGGCATTCATGGTTCCCTCAATGAACTGTAGCTCCCCAGTGCTGGCAGCACTCATGCAGCCCCAGACCATGACACTCCCACCACCATGCTTGACTGTAGGCAAGACACACTTGTCTTTGTACTTCTCACCTGGTTGCAGCTACACACTCTGAACCATATAAGCTTATCTTGGTCTCATCAGACCACAGGACATGATTCCAGTAATCCATGTCCTTAGTCTGCTTGTCTTCAGCAAACTATTTGCAGTCTTTCTTTCAGTGGTTGGACCACTGACAGGCTGACCCCCCCCACCCCTTCAACCTCTGCAGCAATGCTGGCAGCACTCATATGTCTATTTCCCAAAGACCACCTCTGGATATGACACTGACCATGTGCACTCAACTACTTTGGTCGACCATGGTGAGGCCTGTTCTGAGTGGAACCTGTCCTGTTAAACCGCTGTATGGTCTTGGCCAGTGTGCTGCAGCTCAGTTTCAGGCTCTTGGCAATCTTCTTATAGCCTAGGCCATCTTTATGTAGAGCAACAGTTCTTTTTTTTCAGATCCTCAGAGAGTTCTTTGCCATGAGGTGCCATGTTGAACTTCCAGTGACCAGTATGAGAGAGTGAGAGCGATAACACCAAATTTAAAACACCTGCTACCCATTCACACCTGAGACCTTATAACACTAATGAGTCACATGACAACAGGGAGGGAAAATGGTTATTTGGGCCCAATTTGGACATTTTCATTTAGGGGTGTACTGACTTTTGTTGCCAGCGATTTAGACATTAATGGCTGTGTGTTGAGTTATTTTGAGGGTACAGCAAATTTACACTGTTATACAAGCTGTACACTCACTTTTCTATGTACACAAAAGGCCTATTTCTCTCAAATATTGTTCACAAATCTGTCTAAATCTGTGTTAGTGAGCACTTCTCTTTTGCCAAAATAATCCATCCACCTCACAGGTGTGGCATATCAAGATGCTGATTAGACAGCATGATTATTGCACAGGTGTGCCTTAGGCTGGCGACAATAAAAGGCCATTCTAAAATGTGCAGTTTTATCACACAGCACAATGCCACAGATGTCGCAAGTTTTGAGGGAGCGTGCAATTGGCATTCTGATTGCAGGAATGTCGACCAGAGCTGTTGCCCTTGAATTGAATGTTCATTTCTCTATCATAAGCCATCTCCAAAGGCGTTTCAGAGAATTTGGCAGTACATCCAACCGGCCTCACAACCGCAGACCACGTGTAACCACACCATCACAGGGCCTCCACATCCAGCATCTTCACCTCCAAGATCATCTGAGACCAGCCACCTGGACAGTTGCTGAAAAAATCGGTTTGAATAACCAAAGAATTTCTGCACAAACTGTCAGAAACCGTCTCAGGGAAGCTCATCTGCATGCTTGTCGTCCTCATCGGGGTCTCGACCTGACTGCAGTTCCTTGTCTTAACTGACTTGAGTGGGTAAATGCTCACATTCGATGGTGTCTGGCACTTTGGTGAGGTATTCTCTTCACGGATCAATCCCGGTTTTCACTGTACAGGGCAGAAGGCAGACAGCGTGTATGGCGTTGTGTGGGTGAGCGGTTTACTGATGTCAACATTGTGGATCGAGTGGCCCATGGTGGTGATGAGGTTATGGTATGGGCAGGCGTATGCTATGGACAATGAACACAGGTGCATTTTATTGATGGCATTTTGAATGCACAGAGATATCATGACGAGATCCTGAGGCCCATTGTTGTGCCAATCATCCATGACCATCACCTCATCTCGCAGCATGATAATGCACAGCCCCATGTTGCAAGGATCTGTATACAATTCCTGGAAGCTGAAAACATCCCAGTTCTTGTATGGCCAGCATACTCACCGGACATGTCACTCATTGAGCATGTTTGGGATGCTCTGGATCGACGTATACGACATTGTGCTCCAGTTCCTGCAAATATCCAGAAACTTTGCTCATCCATTGAAGAGCAATGAACCAACATTCTACAGGCCACAATTAACAACCTGATCAACTCTATGTGAAGGAGATGTGCTGCACTGCTTGAGGCAAATGGTGGTCACACCAGATACTGACTGGTTTTCAGACCCCCCCCCGGACCCCCTAATACAGCAAAACTGCACATTTTAGAGTGGACTTTCATTATGGCCAGCCTAAGGCACACCTGTGCAATAATCATGCTGTCTAATCAGCATCTTGATATGCCACGCCTATGAGGTGGATGAATTATCCTTGCAAAGGAGAAGTGCTCACTAACACAGATTTAGACAGATTTGTGAACAATATTTGAGAGAAATAGGCCTTTTGTGTACATAGAAAAAGTCGTAGATCTTTAAGTTCAGCTCATGATAAATAGAGGCAAAAACACAAAAGTGTTGCGTTTATAATTTTGCTCAGTGTATTTGTAATTACCTGCTTCAGCATTATTCCTGTGCTACATTAATAGTGATACTGAAATTTTATTGCTGTATTTGTTCTTTTATAGATGCATCAGAGAACAATACAGAAGTAATATTAGAACGGAAGGACGGTAACATGGCTGTACGCAATGGTTGCATAGAAATCTTTTTAGATGGATACTACTTGCTGAACGCCCAAGGACTGACACGGGACAATAAAACAACGGGAGGAATCCTATTCCACTTTAAGCATAAAAGTGCTTCGGGATCAGACAACCGAGACAAATTTACACAACCAGTACTACAGGGTACTGTGGGAGTTACTTTAATTAAAAAGCTGTATCGTGACACAAAAGTTTGCATCACTAAAAATGTAGTGATGGAACAATTTGATCTAGTTATGTATCTTGTCTAAGTTTTTATTTTTGGCTTTCTAAGGCTAAGCTAAACAGAAGTAGAAATAATTTATACTTAATTTAAATCCTGTCAGAATGTGATTACTGTGGCTAACAATCTGGATAAGACGATAAAACAACAAGTTGAACATTATCCAGAGTTTATACATTTTGAAGGAGTAGTTAAAGAAGGTTTTTGGACCTGGACAACTGAAGATGTGAAAGACGAAGTAAACCAACGGCAAACATAATATTGAATAATAATGATCTCCTTTAAATCAAGTGTCCTTCAGCTGTATTTGAATTTTAAAACTGGTCTAATAATTACTTATAGGCTAATGTAAAAATCAAAAAAGGCTTATTTTTAATAAATACTATATGTAACTTAGCTAACATAAGTTAGTCACGTAAAGATACCAAAGGCATGTTCTGGCCCAGGGCAAGAAACACAAGGATTCTTTGTAAAAAGCAGCTAAAAAGTAAAAAAAAAAAAATGTTCCTATTTAATGGATTTAAATTATAAAACATATTTTATTATTATAGAATGTATGCACATGAGATTATACAACTTTTAGGGTATTTATTTTAAGATGATATTTCTGAAATGGATTTGAATTCTTTCTAATGAAAATACTATCATAATATTATTTTGTTCTCTTTTATACTTTATGTATTGTCTGCACTGTCCAATTAAAACAAAATCTGTCTAACTTTCATAGGCCTTAAGGTAAGGAATAATTAAGGGGCTTTACTGGAATATTGAGCTTATTGTCTCAACTGCGAGACTGAAATTGCTTTTCAACTCACTAACGTAGTGCTGTTTACTTACAGTATTAAGGGTTTCCAGACCTAGACGTAATCTGCTGAGGTTTCACACTTTGGTACCAGCATCCCTCACAGGATCAACAGTAGAATAACAAAAAAATAATGGGAGTTTAAAGGTGTCCTCCCATGCGGCGAGGTCAGTGGCTGGTGAGATATTGACTAGTATCAGAGCCAGATGCACACAGGTTACGCAATTTTAAAGCGTGACATGCTAGTTATTTATTTACTCAGCGTAACATCATCTTTCATAGTATACAAAAATTTTTTTAGTTATGAAACAGTTTCTTTCCTAAAAAACATGTTTGAAAAATTGCTGCACAAATACAGTGTAACATAAAAAGTTGCAACCATTTTATTCCCTAGGGTGTCTGCTAAAACAATATATACAATGTTTGGGTGTTCTGAGTAATTTTCTAGTAAAGAATTGGCCTTGGTGGCAAGGGGTTAATTAACATAAGTAAGTAATATACAAATAATTATTATATATTGTTTTTAAGGTAATTTACTATATTTTCAAAATCTGCACTCAACCAGATGGCTTAACAGACAAATTGCTGAAGTTTGAAGTTATAACTGAAGTTATAATTGCACAGTAAATAGATAAATAATTAATTATTATGTTATAACATATAGCATAATAATATATGATTTAGCTTAATTAAAACCGTACTTTTTCAGCAGCAGAATATTCTCATTCTCACTCTCAACTGTGCGAGAAAAACATGGGATTATAGGTAAATCTTATACCCATAAACCCATGTTTTTTCCTTGTAGTTAAGAGGACTGGGCTGGAAGGGAGCATTTGTCTTTTAGGCACATGACCCCTTCTATGATACTGCAGTGAGAGGACAGCCTCCACTGCAGCATTTTTATTGGACAGCTGGAGCCAATGGTACTTAATCATTGGCCCAAGGCTCCAAGCTGTCCATTAAGCTCAGTGCTTCTGACAAGAAGTGAGAGCCACTGTGAGCTCATTCTCTCAGTCTGCTGCAAACAGAGTGTGCCTGCTTGTATTTAAACTGGCCGCTCTGTATGTAGCTTCTGACAGGCTGCACAAGGAGCCCCATATCTCCAGAACTCGTATCGCCGGAATTTTGACCAGTGATGGGGTTAGTCTTTAGCTACCTACCCCCCAAATTTTGGGTCTCTGTGACCCCAGGTAGCCAAGCTACGACCCTCGAAGCTCTTTTTTTTGTTGTTTCTTTTGCCTCACCTGCCTCCCCTGACTGCACGTCCCTGCCTCACATATACAGGACATACAATGGGATACTGTGTGTTTTTATTCTTGTACATTTAAAAAGTTAATAGCTAGATCATTAAAATACAAAACCAAAATGCTACCAATGGCCCATACATTATAACAAAAATAATAAATTAATAATTAATCATTTTTTTCTACTGTGAAGGGTAGTCATCAGAAATCATGAGGCTCCTTACTATATGTTGTCTCAGTCTCTTTACCCACTGTTATTTGTTATTGTACAAATTGTGCAAAGCAAATAAAATCACATTTCTCTTTTGTTCTTATATTTTTAAGATAGTATTAAATTCTAAGCTAAGTGAATTCAAAAATATGGAGAATTTTAATTTCATGAACATTTTATCTCTGATTTAGTGTATCTATGGTCAAATTTTAAAATCAAATAATAATTTCCACATTGAATTTCAATTATTTCTAGCCTACTCCTAATAATCTGAATGATCTTAAAGTTTTAAAAATTACAATTTGAAAAACCCCACACATTTATTTCCTTGAAAGCAGTAATGCATATTCACTATGTATTGTGAATTTGGCCTGCAGTGTCTCCCATTTTACACAGCCTGTTGTCTGAACTACAACTAAACATCTGAATGTTCTGAGAGGAGGAGTTTCAGGAGGCACAGTCAGTACAGGAAACATACCACATGTGACATCATTCTTGCTTTCACGCAGAAAGGTATCATAGGATTTGAAAATTAATATGAAATATGAATATGAAATGAAAAGTAAACCAAAAGAATGAGTAGATGACAAACTGTAAAGCATGCAGGGAATCTAGGAAGTTGTGGTTTGAGATAACCAGTAGATAGGCAGCTACGTCAACATAAAACGATATTATACTGGATTGTCAAAAATAACTTTTGTTGTTACTACAATCAAATTATAACATCAGCATTGCTATTACAATGCTAATGTTATAAACTAAAAGTGTATGCTCTGACTTTAGTTCTCCTTTAAACATACTATTCACAGAATAAGCGCACTTATCCCGCTTGCCCCCTGCCCCTTGACTTAACCGGACCTCCTTCTCCTGCACAGATGCATACTTAACCTAGTCCAACAACAGCAGCTCCAAGGTTGGTTTGCAAATAAGTCTTCACTTTCATGCCCATGCATGCACAGTGCTCCATAGACTTCTACTGAGCAAAAACTGGGTAAAATCTAGAGGGTAAATATTCCAAAGGGACACTTATTCTGGGTACTGGGAGAAATGTGGAGGATTCCATTGCTGACCTTCTTAAAGTGCTTGTTGAGGGCCTGTTTCTGGCTTCAACAGTGTTAGTCTCAGTATGAGAATAAGCATGCAAGTAAAATTAGAACTCTTTCTCTGCATACTTCTGGGTCAGTGATTCAAACTATTGAAAATATTACATCAGCAGGACACCCAGACAACCAGCATTTTCTGAAGCTGGTCATCTATGACATTCCAAATACTCCCCACTGTAATAAGTTTCCATTCAAACCTTCTTGTTGCATTAAAGAGTTGAATCATTTTATATTTCCATTGTAGTAAACCTATGATATGCTTGAAGAGTAAAAAAACAAGTTCACTTTGAAGTCTGCCCCCACTACAGGGCCCCAGGTGTTAAAACTTCACCACGTTGCTGATTCCTATCAACTATAGTACCTACAAACTGGTGTGAGGAACCACAGTGCGCCATGGGGGAGCAGGTATTCATCACATCTGAAGAGTTGAATACCTGTAGCAGCTAGTGATCAGCAACAGGGTGGAGTTTTAACATACAGGACTCCACAAAAGTAAGTATACAGCATCTTTTTTACATACTTTTTAATCTGTAGTGGCAGGGTCACTTTAACTTCCCTGAGCTACCTCTTTGTTCATGTCACTGCTGAGAACAAAGTGAAATGCTGGATATGGAGATAGTATGAGATTCACTCCTCTTCTACGATTGACAGCGCTGGTGCTTGGTGATTCGTCCAATGCTGTCACATGGGGTTGGGGAAAGTCTCATCTATGTGAGCTCTGTATGTGATTGACTCAGAGCTTAAAAAGACTTATCTTTGCTTCTGTTTTAGTTTCTCAAGTGCTCAGAAGGCTCTTTATATATGAAAAGATTCTTTATAACTTAGAACATATTCTTTTAGCATGTATTTTCAATAAGAAAAGAATGTAAAGCTTACGTGATTTATTTTTAATGCTCAAATTAGCCCACAGTAAAAGTAGAAGACAATTTTTCTTCAAATCAGAAACATCAGTTTTGGGAAATGAGGATAGGGCATATTAAAGTGGAACAAAATCTAAACTTTTAATTGATTTCTTTCACTTGTTATGTCACCAGGACAGGAGAAGAGGGGAGATCACTGCAATGGGAACACAGGTAGCAATAAAACATATTTGCTTTAGTGAAATGACGAGTTATATTTCATGTTATTCTGTTTTTATAACAATGGAAGAGCTTTCCCTCAAAACTACCCCATGCAAACAGTAACATTTCCCAATGTTTGTATCATCATATTAGAGGGCTATGTACCTCCATACCAGTGTAATAATACTCACTGAAGCTCCATAATTTCTGAATGAAATGGCTATACTACCCACCAGCTAGTGGATGATGAGGTGACACAGGGTGGTCAGAAGTCATCACTATTTTATTTATGCTTTAATGTAAACCAAGTGTGATGGAAATATCTAGAGTCCATCCCCACCCTTTCCCTGCAGCAGCATGTACTCACCCTTTCTTGCTCCTTGGAAGACTCACCGCACAACTCCACGGCCAGCACCAAAGGAAACAATTCCAGTAACACCAAATTACGGACAGATACTGACAGTTCGCCTATTGACCTTTACACTGACATCATGTCACCATCAAACGACAGCCCAGGGGAAGCGTCCCTGGATACCGAGGAACAGTGCGGCAGCTGGCCCCACCTCTTCGCCTCGCCGGATCCACCCACTGACTTCTGCGTTGCCTTGCCCGGTCCCGGGAGGCTCTCGGCGGTCTTCTTTCCTGCCTCCATCTGTGGTGCAGTACACTGTGGCTGCCTCCTGGCAAGTTGGTAGCTGCCGGCCGTGGCAGTGGAGGGCCCGTCGGCCGCGGCTTAACGATTCCGCCGCTGAGGCCTCGCCCCAGCTGACTCATCGCCAGGGGGGAGCCTGCGCACTCCTACTCATGCTGCCAGACGGGTCTTGAAGCTTCTCCGCTCCCGGAGCACCTGCCCGCTGAGCTCCATCTCTGGGGGGATTCCTCCTGGGACCCCCACCCGCAGGCACAGTGGAATGCTTTTCAGGGGAGTCCCAAAGGGGCCTGAACAGGACTCCCTGTGTGACACTGAGCTCTCAGGGAGGAGTCCAGGGAGAAGTGCTCTGGAGGCCTGGACCTCCAAGCTCGCGAGGACTCCTGCCCCCTGATATCGGCACCCGCGGCCTGTTCACTCAGCACTGGCACTAGCTGTGCGTGAAGCCATCCAGCTCCCCTGGCCGCAGCCTCACCCCACAGCTGAGCCAGAAGCTGCTCCACTTTGGCCATGTCACCTGAATCTTGCTCCTGCATGCTGTAGTGACGCTGGGGAGGGGCCATCTTCTTTTATTAACTCTGTCCCCTCCTCCCCCATGGCTTTCCCAATCGAGTGAGCCATCTTATTTTATGTACCCTGTTTCCCCTGTCATGTCAGCTCTCTGCTATTTTTATTTTATTATTTTTGCTGAGCCAGAAGCTGCTCCACTTTGGCCATGTCACCTGAATCTTGCTCCTGCATGCTGTAGTGACGCTGTGGGGGGGGCCATCTTCTTTTATTAACTCTGTCCCCTCCTCCCCCATGGCTTTCCCAATCGAGTGAGCCATCTTATTTTATGTACCCTGTTTCCCCTGTCATGTCAGCCCTCTGCTATTTTTATTTTATTATTTTTGCTCCGGGTTTCTCTTTCTTTGCTCCCAAATCGTAAATAATGAGAATAAAGAGAACAGGCACATACTGTATTTCTATAAAACATATCCACTCAAAGATTCAGGATTTCAAAAAGCAGGCTAGCACACACATTGAAGGCAGTATACAGTATACACTACCTGTGCCTCCTCTAGTAGTCTCCTAATCCACTCTTTCAGCCTCTATGGCACTGTGTCCACAACTTCTAATAGACAGAAAGCCAAACTCCCTTCTGAGATTAAGAGTTAGCTTCCAGAACAGGCATGTGAGTGGGAATAGGTAGCTAACATATATTTCAGCTAAAATAATGGATTTACAGATTTTTTTTTTTACTTTAACAGAGTAGACTGGAGCACTGAAAACATACTGCCATGGGTCATAGCTTAGCCCTGGGGCCATACATTGGATAGCTATAATCTATGTGAGCCTTTAAAAAAACATTTTTTAGGGTGCCACTGATATTTTATATATTCTAGTATTTATTGTATTATATATTGTATTATATATTTAGCATTTGAAATATGTGTTTTTATAAAGCCATATGTTTTGTTTTCTAATAAAAAAAATGTGAATTTACAATACCTACTGTATATTACTGTGCCTTTTTATAAAAGTTTCCACATTTTAAAAGTTGAAGAACAGAATAATGATTGTGTCATTATGCTTTATAAAGATGTGAAGTCAAGAGATTTGCAGAGTCAGCGGCCTCAGCAGCTGGTCACTATTCTCAGTTCAGAGAACTCCCATTTTTCTGGCTCATTGCCCATTTTTTAGACATTGAACAGCCATGAAATGTTGTATTATGTATATAAAAAATAAAAGTATGGGACTTTGAGTGAAGCAGGCTGTAACACATTGTAGAAGTATATCCATTTATTGACAAGGGTAAAAAGAATATATATGTACATATATATCCGTACCAATCTGTCATGGATTACCACGCCCATGGCGACTAACTAACCGCGATGTGCGTTACGTGACCTGGGTATATGAGGAACTAAGGGAATAAGGGGGAACTTATACTGAGCATGTAAGACTGGCTGTGGTACTTTCACAGCCCACACTACCTTCGGCCACGACTAGAGGGAGACTCCACTCCAATCCAGCTAGCTGACCACACACAGGCAGATACGAATCTTACATACAATCTGGTGCACTCTAAGGGTTGAGGAGCAGTCTAGCAATTAGCACACACTTCTAGGGTTCCTCCAGCTATCCTGCAAGCTTGAATCTCGGTGTTAATCACTCTTCCCACTGTCCCCACACCCACACACCAGACACACAATAAATGATAGCCTGCCACCACCCAACAGTTTGTACGCAGACTGGTCTGCTGAGCCACCACACACACAGATCTCCATCTGGCAGATCTGTTAGCTTACAATCTGCATGCAATCTGCCAACACACAGTGCAATTGCATACCGATTGGCACGTAACTTAGACCGAGTACTTAGGCACTAAAATACAACAACCTCTTCAGAGATATGAGTCCTAGCTTAGTACCACCCTGGACCACTATCGACTTTCCTTGATGAGTTCTCTGCCTGGCTACCCTACTTTCTCTCTTTGGAAATTCCCACAATCCTTCTCAGTGATTTCAACATCCCTGCTAATACAAACACTCCTGCTACTTCTAAACTTCTTAGTCTAACCTCATCATTTGACCTGAAGCAATGGGTACAGGCTTCTACTCACTCTGATGGGAACACCCTTGACCTTGTATTCGTCTACCTATGCACACCATGCAACTTCTCAAACAATCCTTTTCCTCTCTCCGACCACCACCTTATTATTTTCTCTCTCCCCCTGTCTTCTACCACCTTTCCCTCCAATTGCCTAACCATCACCCGTAGAAACTTTCACAACTTCAACTCCTCTCTCCTCTATTCTGCTACTGACCATCCCTATGATAAAATCTCTCCCCTGTCCTGCCCCAACCAAGCCACGTCCCTCTACAATAAATCCCTGTCCTCCACCCTGGACAAGCTTGCTCCCCTCACTACACACAGAATCAGACCCCGACCCCTACAACCCTGGCAAACAGATGACACTAAAATTCTCAAAAAACATAGTCACGATCTTGAGCATCTGTGGCACAAGACTAAGTCTCTCAAAGACTTCAACCAATACAAATCTGCCCTCCAAAAATACTATTCTTTCCTCAACACTGCCAAGCAAACCTATTTTAGAACTCTTATTAACACCTTCTCATCCAGTCACCGTAAACTCTTCTCCACCTTCAACTCTCTACTTCGTCCTCCACCGCCTCCACCCACTGACTCACTCACTGCACAGGAGATCGCTAATCACTTCAAAAACAAGATTGATACAATCCGTGATGAAATCTCCACTCTACAGGTATCTCCCCCAGCTAAGACCCCATGTCAACAGGTACAACCAACATTCCCCTTTTTGAAATCTGCTATTACAGACGAAGTTGCTAAACTCCTTTCTATCGCCCATCTAACCACCTGTCCCCTGGACCCTATTCCCTCTCAAATGCTCCGGTCGCCCTCTGACTCCATCCTACACTCTCTAACCCACATCTTCAATCTCTCCCTCACCTCCGGCACCTTCCCCAATGCTCTAAAACATGCACTGGTCACCCCCATACTTCAAAACCCGTCCTTGGACCCTACCAATCTTAACAACCTACACCCTATCTCCTTGCTCCCCCTTTCCTCTAAACTCCTTGAACGCCTGGTTTACAACCAACTCAGTGACCACCTCATTAGGAACAACCTTCTTGATCCCCTTCAATCTGGATTTCGCCCTCAACACTCCACAGAAACTGCTCTTCTAAAACTCACAAACAACCTACTAACTGCAAAAACCAACGGACACTATTCTGTACCCCTACTTCTGGACCTTCCAGCTGCCTTTGACACAGTTGACCACCCCCTCCTCCTCAAAAAACTTTACTCCCTCGGTCTTCATGACTGTGCTCTTTAGTGGCTCTCATCCTACCTATCCCAACGCACCTTCAGTGTCACAATTCTACTTCGTCCACTCCTCTTGCCTTTTCTGTTGGGGTCCCCCAAGGTTCTGTTCTTGGACCTCTTTTATTTTCAATCTACACCTCTTCCCTGGGTCACAGCTTTCAATATCATTTCTAAGCTGATGACACACAAATCTATCTCTCCACCCCTCAACTCACCCCATCAGTCTCCTCACGCATCACTAACTTACTAACCGACATATCTGTATGGATGTCACACCACTTCCTCAAACCACCACTTCCTCAAACTCAACTTTCCTCCCCCATATGCCTCTTCCCCTGATTGTCTGTCAAGAGCAATGGTGCAACCATCCACCCCTCCCCACATGTCAGGGTGCTAGGTGTTATCCTGGACTCTGAACTCTCCTTTCGGCCCCACATCCAATCACTTTCCAAAGCTTGCCGCCTCAACCTCTGCAACATTTCTAAACTACGTCCCTTTCTAACCAATGAAACCACAAAGCTCCTGATTCACTCCCTGGTTATCTCTCACCTCGACTACTGCAACTCCCTTCTCATTGGCTTACCTTTAAATAGACTATCCCCCCTTCAGTCCATCATGAATGCAGCTGCCAGACTCATCCACCTTACAAACCGCTCAGTGTCTGCTACCCCTCTCTGCCAATCTCTCCATTGGCTGTCACTTGCCCAACAAATTAAATTCAAAATACTAACAATAAGTTACAAAGCCATCCACAACTCTGCGCCCAGTTACATCACTAGCCTAGTCTCAAAATACCAACCTAATTGCTGTCTCCGTTCCTCCCAAGACCTCCTGCTCTCTAGCTCTCTCATCACCTCCTCCCATATCCGCCTCCAGGACTTCTCCCGAGCCTCGCCCATACTCTGGAATTCCCTACCCCAATCTGTCAGACTGTCTCCAAATTTATCCACCTTTAGGAGATCCCTAAAAACTTTCCTCTTCAGAGAAGCCTATCCTGCCTCCATCTAACAACTGCACTGTTTTCTCCATTAGCTCATCCCCCACAGCTGTTACCCTCTTGTATAACTTGACCCTCCCTCCTAGATTGTAAGCTCTAACGAGCAGGGCCCTCTGATTCCTCCTGTATTGAATTGTATTGTAATTGTACTGTCTGCCCTCATGTTGTAAAGTGCTGCGTAAACTGTCGGCACTATATAAATCCTGTATAATAATAAATAATAATGTACATGAAGGGTAAATGCTCAAAGCATGCAAAACAACATGAGTAACAAGTAAGCTAAGCTTGAAAATAGTACATACATATGATCATAGTATAAAACATAGGTACCATACAAGGAAGCAAATAAACAAAATACATAAATGTAATTAAATAAAACCATGTTGTACAGAAATAAGGGGGGTCATTTACTATTGCGCCGAAAGTACTGGGCACTATTACATATAATAGCGCCCATTTTAGGCAATTAAGATTTCAACAGGCGAACGTGCGAATGAAAAAGAGAGCTATTAGCGGCAAACATATGTTAGTAAATTTGGAAATCAGCGCTAATTAGCAATTTCGTGGATATGCAAATGCCAAGTCCTACTAAGTTATTATATAACACTGCACTGCAACCATGATTCATATATGTGAAAGAAACATTTTTATGTGAGATTTGCTCTACCTCGTGTGCATCTATTGATGCATATTGCAATTAGTATTCCTAGTTTTTTTTCCTTGTTTTGCTAACAAATGCAGTTATGAATTATTATTACAGAGTAATGTCTGCTATTCTGTAAACTTACATGTATTGAACATTTAGGTTATCTATTAGTTGTATGTTGTTTTTTTCTCTTTTTTATTTAGGTGACTATAAAGCAATAATTATTTATGTTCATTCTTTAAACATACTACACTATTATGCAAGGCTCAGTGTAGTTTGTACAATGGCTTGGTGGTCTGCTCAAATGTCTCCACAGCACTCAAAGTAAGAGTTCAAATCCCTGCCAACCTACCATCTACCAGCAGCATTTAATTTTTCAATGCACAAGCAAATTAAAATAAACAAACAAAAAATGTAAACTGCCTGTTAACTAGTGTGTGATGTTTGGAATTCCACACCATAATATTATTGAATACTTACATACCATTGCATGCATTTGAAATGCTAACATAATAGAATTCGCCAAGCTAAAGTGCATTGGCTAATTGGCATTTGCCTATTTTCAGCTTTGGCTGAAATTGGTGATTTGCCTTTTTTTCACCAATACAGTCTTTTAGGATCCCTCTGTGGGATTTGAACCCATGAATCTTTCAAGGCCTGAGGTTTTGATGGTATAAGCGCTGACCACTAACCTATTGGGCTGAGCACAATTATATGCACGATTATACTTACAAAATACTTTTACTAGTGTTTGATGTTTTTAATTCTAAACAATAATGCTCATGCTGATGTGGCGTTGGCTATTCCTTCAAAAATTTGGAAAAAATGGTGTGGGGGTCCCCAAAAAAACCATACCAGACCCTTATCCGAGATAGCACCCCCCCTTCTGAACCGTACCAGAAGACATGCCCTTAACATGGGGAGGGTGTTTTGGGGTCCCCCAAAACACCTTGTCCCCATGTTGATGGGGGCAAGGGCCCCTTCCCCACAACCCTTGCCTGGTGGTTGTGGGGGTCTGTGAGCGTGGGGCTTATCAGAATCTGGAAGCCCCCTTTAACAAGGGGACCCCCAGATCCCAGCCCCCCCATGTGAATGAGTATCGTTTACATTGTACCCCTACTCATTCGCCAAAAAAAGTGTAAAAAAAAAATAAAAATGACAGGAGACAGTTTGGGATAAGTAATTTAATAAAAATAAATACGGTAAATAAAATGTCCCGCGATGTAACTCAATCTTCGATCACATTGCCAACAACAAAAATACGGAAAAACTCTGCTGCGATGGGAGGCGCTTTTGCGATGACAGCTGTTATATGGCATGATGTCAGAAGGGGATGGGGGTCATATATAAGAGCTGTCAGTGCAAAAAAGGTTGCAGTTGGCGCGGCGCCTCTCATCGAGGCAGAGTTTTTCTGTATTTTTTTTTCTCGGGTCATCTGCGCTGTGATCGAAGATGGATTTACATTGCGGGACATTTTTTATTTTTATTTTTAAATAAAGGAATTGTTCAAAACTGTTTACTGTCACTTTTACTTTTGTGACACTTTTTTTGGTGAATGTGTAGGGGTACAATGTACCTGATACCCATTCACAAGGGGGGCGGGATCTGGGGGTCCCCTCGCTAAAGGGGGCTTCTAGATTCCGATAAGCTCCCCGCCCGCAGACACCCACAACCACCAGGCAAGGGTTGTGGGGAAGAGGCCCTTGTCTCCATCGACATGGGGACAAGGTGTTTTGGGGGGACCCCAAAACACCCTCCCCATGTTGAGGGCATGTGACCTGGTACGGTTCAGGGGGGGGCGCTCTCTCGCCCCCCCTTTTCCTGCGGCCTGCCAGGTTGCGTGCTCAGATAAGGGTCTGGCATGCACAATTTTTTTGTTAAATTTTGGTGCGGGTTCCCCTTAATATTCATACCAGATCCAAAGGGCCTGGTAATGGACTGGAGGGGGAGGAACCCATGCCGTTTTTTTCAATGATTTTCATCTATATTGCCGGGAACCCAAATTTAATTGCAGCGACAAGCAGTTTTAAATTCTTTCCTTTAGAAATGCCATTTTGCTGTGGTACTGTTATAAATACGAGAAAGATGCGATACTTTACAGGCAGACTAAGGAAACCTCCCAGGCATGATATTTAAAGAAATATTTCATTTTTATTGTTTTACTTTTTTTTAATTTCAGTTTTTACATTTTTTTGCATTGATACATGTCCCTTGGGGCAGGACCCAGGTCCCCAAACACTTTTTATGGCAATGACATGCATATAAGCCTTTAAAATGAGCACTTTTGATTGTTCATGTTCATGTCCCATAGACTATAAATTTTTTGCCTGGTGCGAACCGGTACTGGTACTGGTGTGAACCGAACCAGGGGGTCAGCTCATCCCTAATTTTTGGAGACTTTTTGGGTGAATGGGTAAGGTTACGATGTACCCAATACCTATTCATATAGGGGGGCCGGGATATGGGCACCCCCCTTGTTAAAGGGGGCTTCCAGATTCCGATAAGCCCCCCGCCTGCAGACCTCGACAACCACCGGCCAAGGCTGTCGTTAAGAGGCCCTTGTTCCCATCAACATGGGGACAAGGTGTTTTGGGGGACACCCCAAAGCACCCTCCACATGTTGAGGGTAGGTGGCCTGGTATGGTTCGGGGGGGAACTCGCTCATCCCCCCCATTCTGACCTCCAGGCTGCATGCTTGAATAAGGGTCTGGTATGGATTTGAGGGGAAACCCCATGCCAATTTTTTGTCATATCAGCATGGGCATGGTTGTTTCCATAATATTATTGGCTTATTTGCAAAACAGTTTTGTATAGAATTAAAAATATCAAACACTAGTAAATGTATTTTCTACTTATGGTTGTGATCAGCCCAGTAGGCTAGTGGTCAGCACTTCTACCTTGAAAGACTAAGGCCTTAAAGAACTCATGGGTTCTAACCCCATAGAGCAGTGGTCTTCAACCCTGTCCTCAGGGCCCACTAACAGGCCAGGTTTGCAAGATAGCTGAAATACATCACTGGTGATATTATTTGCTGCTCAGTGATTGCAGTATTCTAGTCTGCATCTCCCCAAGGTAATACATAAAACTGGGCCTGTTAGTGGGCCCTGAGGACAGGGTTGATGACCACTGCCATAGAGAGTATCACCTACTAAAAGATTGCATATGCTTTTTTTTCAAACTTGTGCATGGATTTCCCCTTAAAGTATATGCCAGACCCAAAGGGCTTGTTTGTTTGATGTTAGCTCTAAATAGGTGATACCCTTTGTGGGATTTGAACCAATGGCTTGAGTCATTCAAGGCAGGAGTGGAGACCACTAGGCTATTGAGCTAAGCAAAATCATGCTTAGAAAATATGTTTACTAAAGTTAATATTTTTTCATTTGAGGCATTCATATTATGGAAACAACCATGCTCATACAGATGTGGCATTGGCTATTAGCCACTGGCCTATTTTCAGCATATGCTGTTGATTAAAATGTAAGCTTTACATAGGTGATTCCATCTTTAGAATTTGAGTACAATTATATTCTTGGTATAATAATACTCAGCACTAGGGATGAGCCGAACACCCCCCGGTTCGGTTCGCACCAGAACCCGCGAACGGACCGAAAGTTCGCACGAACGTTAGAACCCCATTGACGTCTATGGGACTCGAACGTTCGAAATCAAAAGTGCTCATTTTAAAGGCTAATTTGCATGGTATTGTCCTAAAAAGGGTTTGGGGACCCGGGTCCTACCCCAGGGGACATGTATCAATGCAAAAAAAACTTTTAAAAACGGCCGTTTTTTCGGGAGCAGTGATTTTAATGATGCTTAAAGTAAAAAAAAAAAAGTGAAATATTCCTTTAAATATCGTACCTGGGGGGTGTCTATAGTATGCCTGTAAAGTGACGCGTGTTTCCCATGTTTAGAACAGTCCCTGCACCAAATGTCATTTTTAAAGGAAAAAATCTCATTTAAAACTGCTTGCGGGTTTAATGTCATGTCGGGTCATGGCAATATGGATGAAAATCAGTGAGACAAACGGCATGGGTACCCCCCAGTCCATTACCAGTCCCTTTGGGTCTTGTATGGATATTAAGGGGAACCCCGCACCCAAATTAAAATAAGGAAAGGTGTGGGGCCACCAGGCCCTATATACTCTGAACAGCAGTATACAGGCGGTGCAAACAAGACAGGGACTGTAGGTTTGTTGTTAAGTAGAATCTGTTTGTAATTTTGAACATTTTTAACGTGTTTAGCTCCAGCCAAAAAATCTTTTCTAAGCTTTTTGGAAAACATAGGGAAGGGTTATCACCCCTGTGACATTTGTTTTGCTGTCTTTCCTCCTCTTCAGAAGATTTCACCTCACTTTTTTGTCCCAATGAAAAATGTTTTTTGAAAATTTGGGTTTTTTTGTGGAACAAGGATTGGAAAGCATCAGTGGAAAGGAGAACTTGTTTTCCCATATTAACTCTTACAGGAGAGAATTTCCCTTCCTAGGGGTAGATTTCATCTCACTTCCTGTTGTCTCCTTCCGTTTGCAAGTAGGAGTCGTTTGTAAGTTAGATGTTTGAAAGTAGGGTCCTGCCCTATATACTCAGCAGAAATTTGGGCCTTAGGTGTTGCTGTGGCCACAACACTGTAAGCCCTCACAGGGCCCTGCTGTGAAATATTAGATCAAGAATTGTAATTACATGCCCCTGTTGAACAGCAGCTGAAAAATTAGGCCTTAGGCACTGGTGCTGGTGCCACAACACTGCAACCCCTCACAGACACTCTAGTTGGAACGCAGGAACGAGCCCTGCTGCAAATTATTGCTTCAAAAATTGTAATTACACGCCCCTGTTAGACAGGGGCAGAAAAATTGGGCCTTAGGCACTGGTGCTGGTGCCACAACACTGCAACCCCTCACAGACACTCTAGTTGGAACGCAGGAACGAGCCCTGCTGCAAATGATTGCTTCAAAAATTGTAATTACACGCCCCTGTTAGACAGGGGCAGAAAAATTGGGCCTTAGGCACTGGTGCTGGTGCCACAACACTGCAACCCCTCACAGACACTCTAGTTGGAACGCAGGAACGAGCCCTACTGCAAAGTATTGCATCAAAAATTGTAATTACACGCCCCTGTTAGACAGGGGCAGAAAAATTGGGCCTTAGGCACTGGTGCTGGTGCCACAACACTGCAACCCCTCACAGACACTCTAGTTGGAACGCAGGAACGAGCCCTGCTGCAAAGTATTGCATCAAAAATTGTAATTACACGCCCCTGTTAGACAGGGGCAGAAAAATTGGGCCCTAGGCACTGGTGCTGGTGCCACAACACTGCAACCCCTCACAGACACTCTAGTTGGAATGCAGGAACGAGCCCTGCTGCAAAGTATTACATCAAAAATTGTAATTACACGCCCCTGTTAAACAGGGGCTGAAAAATTGTGCCTTAGGCACTGGTGGTGGCGCCCAGAACCAAAAATGTTCTTACAAGCTATCAGCGTGATGATTGAGGAGGAAGAGGATAATTACTCAGGGATAGTCACTCAGCATCAGCATAGGCAGTCTTTGAAGGGATCTGAGATTTCAAAAAAAATTATTCGGTTACATCAGCATCAGGTGCTTGGTAGCTGGTGGTGATCCAAGACTCATTCATTTTTATGAAGGTCAGCCGATCGACCGAGTCGGTGGACAGACGCACCCTGTGATCGGTTACCACGCCTCCAGCAGCACTGAATGTGCGTTCCGAAAGAACGCTGGATGCAGGACAGGCCAGTAGCTCAATTGCATACTGTGCAAGCTCTGGCCAGTGATCCATCCTCAAGACCCAGTAACCCAGAGGATTTTCGGTGGGAAAGGTGTCCAAGTCTGATCTTGCCCCTAGGTATTCCTGCACCATGTAAAACAGACGCTGGCGATGGTTGCTGGAACCGATCATACCTTGGGGCTGCGGACCAAAAAATTGTCTGAACGCATCGGTCAGACGGCCACCTTCTCCACCGCTCCTTCTTTGACTGACCGAAGCCTCAGCAACACGTTGTCCAGAAACAGGAGTTTGTAACCTCCCAGTCTCTGGGAACGCGTTGCACAGACCTTTCTGCAAGGCCTCCCGAAGATGTTTCATCCTCTGCTCCCTCTGCGATGGCAAGATAAGGTCCGCAACCTTACCCTTGTAACGTGGATCAAGGAGGGTTGCCAGCCAGTATTGGTCCTTCTCCTTGATACCACGAATACGAGGATCCTTACGCAGGCTTTGCAGGATCAGGGAGGCCATGCAGCGTAGGTTTGCTGAGGCATTCGGTCCGGAGTCCTCTGGGTCACTAAGAACGACATGGTCCGCAGCCACCTCCTCCCAGCCACGTACAAGTCCATGTGTTTCTTGGGACTGATCCCTTAAAGACTGCTGCTGATGCTGAGTGCCAGGCTCCACCTCCATACTGACACAATCTTCCTCCTCCTCCTCTTCCTCCTCGTCCTCTTCCTGTGTGATCGGCGGGCACGCAGGAACACTGTCTGGATAAAGGGGGCCTTGAGAGCTAAGGAAGTCCTCCTCTTCCTGCCTCTGTTCTGCCTCAAGTGCCCTGTCCATTATTCCACGCAGCGTGTGCTCCAACAGGTGGACAAGGGGGACAGTGTCACTGATGCATGCACTGTCACTGCTCACCATCCTCGTGGCCTCCTCGAATGGTGACAGGACAGTGCATGCATCCCTGATCATGGCCCACTGGCGTGGGGAAAAAAAACCAAGCTCCCCTGACCCTGTCCTGGTGCCATAGTCGCACAGGTACTCATTGATGGCCCTCTGCTGCGTGTGCAGCCGCTGCAGCATGGCCAACGTTGAGTTCCACCTGGTGGGCATGTCACAGATTAGGCGGTTCTTGGGCAGGTTAAACTCCTTTTGGAGGTCCGTCAGCCGAGCACTGGCATTATATGACCGGCGGAAATGCACACAGACTTTCCTGGCCTGCCTCAGGACATCCTGTAAGCCCGGGTACCTGCCCAAGAACCGCTGCACCACCAAGTTAAGGACGTGAGCCAAACAGGGCACATGGGTCATTTGTCCCTGTCGGAGGGCAGAGAGGAGGTTGGTGCCATTGTCGCAAACCACCATTCCTGCCTTAAGTTGGCGTGGCGTCAACCACCTCTGAACCTGCCCCTGCAGAGCTGACAGAACCTCTGCCCCAGTGTGGCTCCTGTCCCCCAAGCACACCAGCTCAAGCACCGCATGGCATCTTTTGGCCTGCGTACTTGCGTAGCCCCTTGAACGCCTACGGAGCACCGCTGGTTCCGAGGAAGAGGCCATGGAGGAAGAAGAAGAGGAGGGGGTGGAGGAGAGAGGTGTGTCACAATCAGCATTTTGGAGGCGTGGTGGCGGAACAACCTCCAACACTACTGCACCTTGTCCTGCATCCTTCCCAGCTGCCAGCAGAGTCACCCAATGCGCCGTGAAACTTAGGTAACGTCCCTGTCCATGCCTGCTGGACCATGAGTCAGCGGTAATATGCACCTTACCGCTGACCGCCCTGTCCAGCGAGGCATGGACATTGCCTTCCACATGCCGGTAGAGAGCCGGAATCGCCTTCCGTGAGAAAAAGTGGCGTTTGGGTACCTGCCACTGAGGAACCGCACATTCCACAAACTCACGGAAGGGGGCAGAGTCTACCAACTGAAAAGGCAGCAGTTGAAGTGCTAGCAATTTTGCCAAGCTAGCATTCAACCGCTGGGCATGTGGATGGCTGGGAGCAAACTTCTTTCGGCGGTGCAGCAGCTGGGGCAGGGAAATTTGCCTGGTACAATCTGACGTCGGTGTACCAAAAGCAGATTGCCCACAAGTACTTGGCTGTGACACACCTAATTCTACACCTTCATTCCTCTCACTGTAGGTCTCAGAGAGGACTGAAGGTCTAGTGGGGTTGGAAATCTCAGCTGATGAGGAGCAAGGAGAGATCCTCTTTGTTCTTTGGTGTGGGTCTTTTAGATACGCTTGCCAACGAACTGCATGGCAGGTCAACATATGTCTGGTCAAGCATGTGGTACCCAAGCGGGAGATATTTTGGCCACGCGAGATACGCTTGAGACATATGTTGCAAATAGCAGCGGTGCGATCTGATGCACTCGTCTCAAAAAAGGCCCACACCAAAGAACTTTTTGAATAACGCGCAGAGACTGCAGCGCCCTGCACATGTGGAGCTTTGGGGTGTGATGCAGTCAATGTGCTGCCCTTAGGCTGGCCCCTGGAGGGCATCCTGCCTCGTTGGTGATGTGCTGCCGCCTCCTCCTCCTCCTCCTCCTCCTCCTCCTCCTCCTCCTCCTCCTCCTCTCTCCTATCAGGCACCCACGTTGAGTCAGTGACCTCATCATCCCCTCCCTCCTCATCACTGGAGCAAACCTGGCAGTATGCTGCAGCAGGGGGAGCATGACTGCCAGATTGCTGTCCTTCTTGGGCACCCCCTCTGTCCGCGCTCATGTTACTGCCTTCATCGAGCTCAGTATCGTCATCAGAGCCTTCCAAACGCTGGGCATCCTCCTGGAGCATGTACCCAACACTGTGGTCAAACAGTTCGAGGGAATCCTCATGAGGACATGGTGGAGCTAGGGAAGGAGTCACTGATGACATTGAGCTGAGGGAAGAGGCCGCTGCTTTGCCAGACAAAGCACCCTGGGCATGGGTGAGAGAGGATGAGGAGGATGAGGACGGCTTGGTCATCCACTCGACCAAGTCTTCCGCATGTTGCGGCTCAACATGGCCAGCTGCCGAAAAAAAGGCCAAGCGTGTCCCATGGCCACGTGCTGATGAGGATGCACCGTCTCCACGACCAGCACTAGACACAGAGCCTGCTTGCCCTCTCTTATTGGCTTGTGACTGTCTGCCTCTCCTTCTTGGCCTTCCAGACATACTAATGGCCTGTAGCTGCACTAAGCTGGGATAGAACACCTGTAATTTTCTTCAAGTAGCTTTATATACTGTAACCAGACAAGCCTGCCTGTCAGTAGGAAGATAACAGGAACGGATCTAGCTGAACACTGTGAGCAGGACGCACTGTACTAAATGTAAATAGTCTAGCTGCCTGACCGTGGTACTAATAGGATCAAATAGAACACCTGTAATTTTCTTCAGGTAGCTTTATATACTGTAACCAGACAAGCCTGCCTGTCAGTAGGAAGATAACAGGAACGGATCTAGCTGTACACTGTGAGCAGGACGCACTGTACTAAATGTAAATAGTCTAGCTGCCTGACCGTGGTACTAATAGGATCAAATAGAACACCTGTAATTTTCTTCAGGTAGCTTTATATACTGTAACCAGACAAGCCTGCCTGTCAGTAGGAAGATAACAGGAACGGATCTAGCTGTACACTGTGAGCAGGACGCACTGTACTAAATGTAAATAGTCTAGCTGCCTGACCGTGGTACTAATAGGATCAAATAGAACACCTGTAATTTTCTTCAGGTAGCTTTATATACTGTAACCAGACAAGCCTGCCTGTCAGTAGGAAGATAACAGGAACGGATCTAGCTGAACACTGTGAGCAGGACACACTGTACTAAATGTAAATAGTCTAGCTGCCTGACCGTGGTACTAATAGGATCAAATAGAACACCTGTAATTTTCTTCAGGTAGCTTTATATACTGTAACCAGACAAGCCTGCCTGTCAGTAGGAAGATAACAGGAACGGATCTAGCTGAACACTGTGAGCAGGACACACTGTACTAAATGTAAATAGTCTAGCTGCCTGACCGTGGTACTAATAGGATCAAATAGAACACCTGTAATTTTCTTCAGGTAGCTTTATATACTGTAACCAGACAAGCCTGCCGGTCAGTAGGAATTTAACAGGAACGGATCTAGCTGAACACTGTGAGCAGGACGCACTGCATTAAATGTAAATAGTCTAGATAGAAGATAACAGGAACGGATCTAGCTAAACTGAATACAGTGTATATATATATATGCAACACCTGGGATGCATATATATACACAATACACTGTAAGTGCAGCTAACTGACTGACTGTTCTGCCTAATCTATCTAACTCAAATCAAATGACACTGTCTCTCTCTCTCTCTATCTCTCAGCACACCGGAACACACACTACACAGGGCCGCCGTGCAGGCGGCCTTATATAGTGTGGGGTGTGTACTAAATGCCCTGAGCCGTAATTGGCCAAAGCCACCCTGGCTTTGGCCAATTACAGCTCTCTCTACTGACAGCGCTGTGATTGGCCAAGCATGCGGGTCATAGTGCATGCTTGGCCAATCATCAGCCAGCAATGCACTGCGATGCCGCAGTGAATTATGGGCCGTGACGCGCCACACGAATTTAGCGCGAACGGCCCATAACGTTCGCAATTCGGCGAACGATCGAACAGCCGATGTTCGAGTCGAACATGGGTTCGACTCGAACACGAAGCTCATCCCTACTCAGCACATTGACTTAGTGGTTAGCACTCTTAACTTAGCTCCTGGGTTCAAATACTAACCATGGCACCAGTTGGCTGAAGTTTCAAAAACTAGTGTTCAAAAGCACTCAAAACTTTAAAAAACTAGCCCCCTATGCATTGCACAGATAGGGCAATCATAGTGGCTAGTGTATGGATACATACGCCACTATTTTTTTGGAGCTACACGAGTAAGGCATTACAATTGATGGAGAAGTTTCTTAACAGAAATCAAAAGTAGAATTTTCCTTCCAAACAAACCTCAAATATGTAATCTAAGGGCATGTCTAGGTAGAAGCTATATGAATGAATGGATTATTTAGCCAGGTCCTTGTCTTACAGTGGTTGCCTACATGTAAAGTTAAACGCACATACATTGGCCAATCAGATTGCATGGTGTATGGGCAGCTTAAGTCAATGAAACAGAATAAAGAGGTGACATACTTGTTGATTGTTCAGCCATGGCTTATTGCATCATGTGCATACTTGGTAATCATACAGAACTGTTATAGCGATGTTGTGGCTGGCCCGGGGTTTCCTGATTGGAGCCATCAGCCACCTCAGCTTCGGAAAACCAGCATCCCCTTGAAACCAAAGAAAAAGAACAAAACATAAATTAGTTCTTCCCATCCCTTCACATGGTCTTAGATGCCTGTAAAAAAATGCACGACAAGGAAGAATTTATTGGCCCAACCTGGTCTTCTGTGTGTCTAGATGTGTCCCTAAAGCAGCCCACACATTTCTTTGGTAACATATCCTGCACCATGTTTAGCCCAAAACAGAACTGACTCATTCCTGCATCAAATAACTCATTGTTGATGTGAGAATACTATTTTTAATGATGATCAGCAGATACAGGCTCCCTCTACCCAGATATCAATACCAACTGCACAAAACCTGGACTACACAACCCCGGTAATATTCCACTCGGAATCTCAAGAATCTTCATCCCCTCCACATACACCATTGACCCAGAGAGCGGATGCTGAACTGAGGGCGCTCTTACAGGCCCTCCCAACAAGGGCAGACATGGAAGCCATTGTCAACAGGCAAGAGGCATCACACCGACAGGAGATAGCGGTGGTAAGACAAGAAGTGCAAACCCTGTCAGACTGCGTGGAGTTGGGGGAATCATCCGTGGCCACAATCGAATGCTATCGGTGGTTGAGGCAGCGCAGACCATGCAGGCTTCAGTGATCCTCTCTCAACAGCTGCTGCTGGAAGAAATGAAGGATCGTAGCAGACGCAACAACTTGCGCTTGAGGGGCCTGCCAGAAGCCACCGAGATAGAGGACCTAGCGGAGACCACATTAGCTATCTTCAGGGGCCTGCTGGAAGAACATTATCCACCCAGCCTGTCTTTTGATCGGATTCACCGAGCACTGGGCCCCTGCTCACTGGACTTAGACAGACCGAGAGACGTTATCTGTCGCATTCACCAATATACCCACAAGGAGCTGGTGATGCATGTGGCTTGGGAAAAGGGAAACCTCACATTCGATGGGGTCATCGTTCGGATCCTACCAGACCTATCAAGATCGACGCTGCAGCAAAGGGGCCTACTGAAACCAGTGCTGGAGGCAGCGAGGAACGCAGGCATTACTTACAGATGGGGACTCCCCATCTCAGTGACATTTAAGAAAGCCCAGCGTTCCTTTGCCCTCCAGACCCCTGCTGATCCCCCTGCCCTGTTTGCGTTTATGGAGATTGATCCTATTGAGGTTCTGGACTGGCTACAATCGCTGCAGCGCCCCATCTACCAGCCTGGACCGGCTGGTGTAAGGAGATCCCGCTCACCGAGGCCACAGAGGAATCGCCGCAGATCTCGTTACACTTCGGCGGAAGCACCAAGAGAGGATTGACTGTGTGTGCTGCCCCGGTAAGCTGATAGAAGCTGATCACACCCCTCCTGATGCTGCACTTTCATACTGGCTGAACATCCCCTCTTTAATGTATCCCCTCCTCATCTTGGTATCCCCCCCCCCGCTCCTTTGTGAATCCCACTTCCATTGAACTGGCACGCCAAGTACCTGGAGGAGAGAGAGGTTGTCAGACCAGACTGCTACACAGGTAGCCTGCAGAACTTGTTTGACTCCCTCTGCTGGTATGAGACTACCTTTTCCCCCCATTGTATTCTATACCGCTATTTTACAAGACCTGTAAGATCTCATATGGAGCGGTCATGGGACTCGGAAGGCCCCGCTATGAGAACTACCTATCACAACTGTTCCTAATGGTCCTGACCTACCATGGACAGGTGAAGGATATATGTATATTTCGGGTCCAGGTTAATGTTCATGAACATGGTTGTTATAATGTTTTGGTTCTATCACTTTGGTGTTAATATGTTCAATACCGTGCATATGCCTTAGATAGGGCTGCAATATTAAGAAGGGTTTGTTATTACTTGCACTATTGTTACTGCCCTCTCGGAAACTACTACACTATTGGGACTAGTCTTAGCAAGGACTGGGTAGTTAACCATTCACTGGCCCCCCTAAATACATGGAGAGGGGACCTGAGGGACCGGGTACGGGGGGATAGTGTAGCGGGAGGTGGGCTGGCTTGATGTGGGGAAAGGGGGATGACACTCAGTTCTATTAACCAGGGGATCTTCGCAGAATTTCATATAAACCTACCTGAAAGGGTCATAGTCTGCTGAGACCCCGGATTTAGATTTAACAAAGAAGGGTCCCATGTAAGCCCATCAACCCTTTGTTTGTACTCCTGACAAACTTACGTTGGGAGACATGGGGCCATGCGGGCCCTAGACAATCTGGGATAGAGAACATGGAGGCGGTGATTTGGATTGGTTAGCTGACACCTTCACTGTCCTTTCCCCCGCTTATCTACATTTATCTCTTTCTCAAGCTATCAGACTCCTGTCAAAAATCACATAGCGAGACAGACTGTTCTCTGTTTTATGCTTTATGGTTTTTCTTTTTTTTATGTTTTACGTTTTATTCCTGATGTGATGGGTTGAGTCTAATGTTTTGCTCATTGCTTTTTGTGGAATTATCGAGAGTAGAGGTTTACAAAATGGTACCAAGCTGGGTGGAGGGGAGCGGATCGGGAGAGCCTTCCCCGGTCTACTCTTACTTCTCCCCCATTAGGACAGAGCAATTCTCCTGGTGAGATCTAGGACGTGCTCCTTTGCAAGTTAACTTGCTTGTTTTCATATAGTGGACGGACAGCTCACACTGTACGTCACCCGTCTTATTTGACGGTTTATACATTCTCTTCTTATTTCTCCTTCATTTCCTGCTTTCTCTTCTTCTACCTATTCTTATCACATACCCCCCTTTTCTCCCCCTCCCCAACCCGCCCCCTTTACTTATTTTCCACTATCTCAGGTGATGATGGACATCATCTATATCTATTCATTGAATGCAAAGGGCCTAAACATACCAGAGAAACGCCGTATGCTATTAAATGACCTTAAAAGAGCCCATAATGATGTAGCATTCATACAAGAGACACACTTCAGGACAGGCAATCCTGTCTACCTAAAAAGCCGACATTTCCCACACGCATACCATGCCACCAATGTGGAGGCCAAATCTAAAGGAATATCTATACTCATTTCAGGGACGGTGCCCTGGACATGCATTGATACCCTAATGGACCCTGGTGGCCGCTACATGTTCATTAAAGGATGGCTGAGAGGCACGAAAGTGACACTATCCACTGTATACGCCCCAAACGACCGGCAAGATACCTTCCTCCACCGCACACTGAACTTACTCACTGATTTTACGGAAGGCCAACTGGTTTTGGGGGGGGACATTAATGTACCCCTAATCCCTGCTGTTGACACTTCCTCAAACACCTCATCTTTACGTTCAGGTGTACACAAGCACATAAATCGAGACTTATACGACGCACAACTGATAGACGTCTGGAGGCTACATCATTCTGGGGAACGCGGCTATACTTTCTTTTCATCACCACACAAAGTATACTGGAGAATAGATACTACTTTGTCCCTCACAGCCAACTGGAAGCAGTCCATAACGTCGAGATAGGCAACATTACATGGTCAGATTATGCACCTATTACCATGCGTTATTGTTTGTCATCATCTTTGACCACCAGATCTAAATTTTGGAGGCTGAATGAAAGCCTCTTTCAGACGCAAGAGGTGCTGACAGACGTCCAGACGGAACTGACACATTACTTTCGACTAAATGACACAGGAGAATGTGACCCGGGTATACTATGGGAGGCCCACAAGACAGTCATAAGAGGCATACTTATTAAACATTGCGCGTGTATAAAAAAGGAAAAGGAACAATTATTATTGGACCTCCTTCACAAGATACATGACGTAGAATCCAAACATAAAAAAACACTGACTGCCCTGATAGAAACAGAACTAACATCCCTCAGGAAACAAATTATGGATTTATTGCAGTACAGAGCCAAAGCAGCCTTACAAATCTGCCGGAAACTCTCCTACGAGTCAGGAAACAAATGTGGGAAACTCCTAGCCAGATCGGTCAGAACACATCGACTTAACACTTACATCACCCAAATTATAAATCATAGGGTTCAGAAGAAGACCACACCAAACCAAATTGCGGAAGAATTCAGGGACTATTATGCCTCCCTATATAACCTCCCAGCTAGACCACCAAATGACTGGACGATAAATGACTACCTTACAGCATCCCAAATGCCCCGACTATCAATAGAGGCTACGACAGGCTTAGAAGACCCCATCACTATAGAGGAACTACAACGAGCAGTGGGTGGGATGAAACCAGGCAAGGCCCCAGGTCCAAATGGGCTGACCTTACAGTACTACCAAACCCTCTTGACAATACTGGGCCCCCACATGGTAAAAATGTTTAATGGACTGGGTGAAGGAGATTCTTTACCCAGGGACACCTTGCAGGCACACATATCCCTTATACCAAAAGAAGGCAAGGACCCAGCAGCATGTGGCAGCTATAGGCCCATATCTCTCCTGAATGTGGACCTTAAGTTATTCACGAAAATTTTAGCCAACAGACTAACCCAGTTTATGCCAGACCTAGTTCACTTGGATCAAGTGGGATTTATCCCTGCCCAGGAGGCAAGGAATAACACCACCAAAGTCCTCAATCTCATCCATATGGCTACCAAAACTCAAGCCCCGTGTGTCTTTCTCAGCACTGATGCTGAGAAGGCGTTTGACGGGGTTAACTGGGTTTTCATGTCATCAGTTCTTAAACAGATTGGCTTAGGTCATAAAATAATACAGTAGATCTCTAGCATTTACTCCACACCCACAGCACAGATTAAGGCCAATGGAATCCTCTCAGATACATTCACAATATCAAACGGTACTAGACAGGGATGCCCACTCTCAACTCTCCTTTTTGCCCTAACCTTAGAACCCTTCCTTTGCACTATAAGCATGAATCCGGACATATCAGGTGTGACAGTAGAAGGTACTCATTATAAAATTTCTGCTTATGCAGATGACCTCATGTTCACCCTAACTAATCCTGTAGTGTCACTACCAAACCTCCTAAAGGAATTTGATAGATATGGGACTCTTTCCAATCTAAAAATGAATTTTGATAGGTCTGAGGCTATGGGGATCAATATAACGCCAAATAGATTGAGATCTTTAAAATCACAGTTCAAATTTAAGTGGTCGGACTCCTCCCTTAAATATTTGGGTACCTTGATTTCCAGTGATTTACGGCACACCTTTGACCTTAATTCCCCCCCCCCCCTGTTGACTAAAACTCGACTGCTCCTGGAAGAATGGAACAAAGGTTTACATTCCTGGTTCGGCAGGTGTAATTTGATAAAAATGTCCATACTTCCGAAATTCTTGTATTTACTCCAAGCATTGCCAGTTAAGATTCCACCTTATTACTTTAAGCAGATACACTCCATCTTTACCAAATTTATTTGGGCAAAATCAAAACCTAGATTACATAGAAACTATCTTACACTGCCCAAACATTACGGAGGTCTAGTGCTCCCAGACTTAAAAAATTACTACAGGGCAGTGCATCTAGGCAGAATAATAGACTGGAACCGACATGGCAAAAACAAACTATGGGTACATCTGGAACAGACACAATTTGAAGCCTCATTGAAAGGAGCGATCTGGTGTTTCGATCAATTACTTTTAACATTGAAATCACACCCTGTAATTGGCACATCTCTTCAGGTGGGAACCTCCACGATACTTGTAAATTCCCTATCCACTAGTAACTCCCCCCCATACCCGATTTTGGGTAACCCAGCGTTTCCTCCAGGAATGGAACGCACAGGGTTCGGAATACTCAAATCAAATGGCAGGGATCGAGCCTCACGTTTTTTGATAGATAATAACTGGCCCTCAATACAATCACTAATGCCAGATAACGGTCAATTCCAACTCCCATTTTGGACAGCATTACGATTGCACCACTTTCTACACTCAATTCCTGACCCGGCACAGTTTAATCATGATCTGACGACCTTTGAAAACTACTGTAACGATGAGGGAATTTTATCTCAAGTACTATCGAAAACCTATGCCCTGCTCAATTCCCCCCTGGAACAACCAGACCTGACGTTCATTTGTAAATGGGAAAATGACCTACAGCGCACATTTGCTGGTGCCCAGAAACAAACAATTATCAGATTTTCCTTAAAAACATCTATCTGCACCAAAATACAGGAACTCAACTATAAACTCCTGACTAGATGGTACTATACTCCTAGCAGACTCCACGAGTACTTCCCGGCCACCTCGGACAAATGCTGGAGGTGTCAGACAGATAAAGGGACACTCCTCCACATCTTCTGGTCTTGCCATCTGCTTCAGCACTTTTGGACAACAGTCCGAATGATCACGCAAAAATTCACGGATTATACTATAGGCGATGATCCAGCTTTCATCTTGCTACATGCTACTACAATCCTGGCACGAATATATAAAAAGTCAATAGTGCAGCACTTATTGAACGTAGCTAAAGCGTGCATTCCACTGTTGTGGAAGAAAAGCTTACCACCAACTATAGGGCTGTGGTTGCGCAGAGTGGAGAAGATCAGAAGATTGGAGGATTTGGTCCTGACGGCACAAAATAGACAAGATCAACATTCCCAGACATGGATGCTGTGGAATATGTTCATACTCTCCGATGAAGGAATTGCCATGCTTGCTACCTAGATCAGAGTAACACAATAGGAGACGTCACACCTGGGCCTACCACCCTAACCTCCCTTCCCTTTACCTCCTCCCCATTCCCCCCTAAACTCTGTATCCCTCTTCCCCCCTTTCTTTTCTCTTGTCTTTCTTCTCTTTCCTCCCTTTACTTTTTTTTTTTCTTCTCCCTTTCTTCTTGTTTTTTCTTCTATTCTCTACAGTACCTCTTTATTCCCAACCACTTACTAATGGGAGTTTTCCTTGAGGTATCTAAAATTGGAAGTTTTGTGGTACAACCGGGCTTAGGCTCTAAACACAAAAAGAAAGTGACATTATGTACCGTTCATACTACTCGGTTATCTTAATGGAAATCAATCATAGGAGGCTGAATATTCTAAAACAAATACCGCTGCTATTGTTGTTACTAAGATATGTATTTGCCTGTAAACGTCAAATACTATGATGAGAACTGTATCATATTTTTTACGTTTTTTTCTTTTTTTTTTCTTTTTTTTTCTTTATTCTATTACTTTTCCTGAAAATAAAAGATTTATATTTGAAAAAAAAAATACAGTGGCAGCGTCTTTCATAAAGCTCATGCACTACTTAACACTGACTTTCATGCAAGTTGCGGGCCTTATTCCCCGTACACACGATCGGATTTTCCGACAACAAATGTTGGATGTGAGCTTGTTGGCGGAAAGTCAGACCATGTGTATGCTCTATCGAACATTTGTTGTCGGACTTTGACTTGGCTAGCAGGTTCTCAAATTTTCCTCCAACAAATGTTTGTTGTCAGACTTTCCAATCGTGTGTACACAAGTCCATCAGACAAAAGTCCATGCATGCTCAGAATCAAGTACTAGCCGGAGATATAACTAGCGTTCGTAATGGAGACATCACGTATGTCTTGTACGTCACTACATTCATAATTGCTGGCCAACATTTGTGTGACCATGTGTATGCAAGACAAGTTGGAGCCAACATCCTTCGAACAAAAATCCATGGTTTTGTTGTTGGAAAGTCCAATTGTGTGTACGGGGCATTAGATTCAAGGGCAACCTGCAGAAGCTACATAAAAGTCTTACCTAAATGTCAGACAAACATTTGGCCAACAGTTGTCCATTTTTACTGGGCAAACCCAAAATAGCATCCAAGTTGTCTCACTCTAAAGTCGCCCAAATTTTGGAGTCCTAAAACTGTGAATGAAGCCTAATTGTTTTAGCCAAGCTCTTGGGTGTGTCCATTTAAGTTGCCTTTTTTGCCTGTAGCTGCTGCACTTGATGTCATACAAATGACTGCAGCTTATTTGGCTTCTCCACGCGTTTTATCCCTTTCTCTGGCCCTTCCCTTTTTTGGGTGGGGGGGCTGTTTGTTGCTGTGTGTGTTTGGTAAGTGTCTGTGTTCCCGACGTGCGCTATGCACTGTCAAGCTCAGGTGCTCACCTGTTTTTGTTCTGTTTCTTTTGCAGACTTATCCGGATCCCCCCCCCCCCCCGTCAGAGAGCCATTGTCTGTGTTCTGTATGTATTTGGTAAGTGTCTGTGTTCCCAACATGCGCAATGCACTTTCAAGCTCAGGTGCTCACCTCTTTTACAGAGTATAGAGCAGTTCAAATTGATCGCAAATCGATCTGCCAATTTATCTCTGGGCATCCCAAATACCCCCTTACTCATCCAAGTTCAAATCCCTTCAATAAATCAACAAAAACAATCACATGGCCTGTTCATTGTCTCAAGACTGACTTAGAGGTGAATGCCAGGCTGGGCATGGTGGGCCACAACATTCAGCAGCCCCTACAGTGGTACTGCTATATGTGTGTTTGTTTTTTTAGATGTGGCCAATTTTTAGGCCACAATGTACCCTATAATCATTGACGTGGGAGGGGGGGTGATTTGGGGCCCCATTGTTAAAGGAGGTCTCCAGATGTCGGTAAACCTCAAACCCGCAAACCCCCGCAACCATCGTTTGTGATTCTGGGGAAGTGGCCATTGTCCCCATCAACATGGGGACAAAGTGCCTTGGGGGTGGGGGTGCAGAGCCCCACCTACACCACAAAAAACACCCCCACATGCTGATGACATGTGGCCCGATCTGGCTCAGGAGTGGGGGGCACCCTCTATTCCATGGCCTGCTAGGCTGAGCACTGAGATCAGGATCTGGTATAGATTTTGTATGGGGCCCCATGCTGTTTATTTATGCTACATTTGATGCTGGGGTTCCCCTTAAAACCCATACAAGCCCCAAAGGGCCTGGTATGCATTGAGGAGGTGAGGGAGGGGGAAGAGCCACGTGGTCTAGTTGTTTTGTGGTTATATTGCCAGAAATGGCTTGCAGCCATGGAAAACTATTCAAATGTAATTTTTTGGTGTTTAAATGTCATTATTGCTGCAGCAGGTTTGAGACTCGGGACAAATGCAACTCTTTAGAAGCAGACGAAGGGGACCCCCCCCCCCCCCCGCCCCACACACACACACACACAGACACTCTCTTGAATATAAAATTTCACTTTTCTGTTTTCACTTTAAACATCCTTCACCCCTTGGCAACGGCCCTTTAAGGGGTTTGCCATTCTGAGAGGCAGGGCTGCTGGCACTATTATATGCAAATATGCATTCACTCTGTGCCAAGGCCCAGCTACTCGGAGGCCGCATATTTGCTTGTGCTCTGCGCCAACTGTTTTCAATCACTGCTCCTTTAAAAAACGAGCTTAGACCATATATACATAGTAGATAGTGTATTTACAGCACCATGTACAAATGCAGGAAGCCTAATGTGCAGAGAAAGAGGCAGTGAGTGCAAGCCCAGGAAGTGAATGTGTGCAAAGGATCACTACACACAACAGTCTCTTCCCCCCCCAATAAACAACGCTAACTAGCACATCCCCCAACACAGAGCACAAGACACCACCCACACTTACCTTGCATATCAGCAGCTGCTCTTTTCGTGAAGGAAGTGACCCAGTGTTCTGTCAAAAGCTCCAACCTGTCAAAAAAGTCCAACCATGTGCACTGCGCTTGGGTGCCCACATGTCCCGGATTGCCTGGGACAATCCTGCAAATAGCAGGTCTGTCCCGGGTCCTGGGCACTTTCATTCACTTTCACATTCATTCACTTTCACTGTATTGTCCCGGAATGAAATTGACAGAGCGAGCAAACCCCGCCATATCGCTGGCACTCGCTCCGCCTCCAGCTCTACCTGAGACTCTGGCCACTGGTTGCTAGAGCCGCCTGGCAGCTAGCAGCCAGTGACTTCACAGTCACGACTCTGCCCAGCATGCAAAGCGGAGGAGAAGTTAACTTTCTCCTCCTCCGCACCTAACACTCTCCACTGTCGGACTAGGCTGTCAGCGGGGGCAGCCCCAAAGACACTAATCCACCTGCAATGCAGTCTAGGTTACGACCTCCGTGGCTCTGCCCCTGGCTGTATCCCTGCCTCATACTGCAGAGCGGGCCGAAGCCGCCCCCCCCTCGGCTGTTTACATGTACAGAGGAGCCGGAAGAGGGACACTGGCACTGATCTGAAGTCTGTTGTAAGCTTATAATATTATATGCATGTAGATGGACAGAGGAGGGGGACAGGGACAGTGATCAGAAAAAGGTAAAAAGCACCCCCCAGCACATTTCCGATCCCCACCTCTCTACTAGCACAAGTGGAAGTGGAGGGGGTCAGTACTGTGGGGGGGTCTGTACTTAGTTCGGGGGTCAGTACCGTGGGGGGGTCTGTACTGAGGTGAGTTCTGTACTTAGTAGGGGGTCTGTACTGAGGGAGGGGGGTCAGTACTCTGGGGGGGTCTGTACGTATTGGGGGGTCCATACTGAGGGAGGGGTGTCTGTACTTAGTAGGGGCGTCTGTACTGAGGAGGGGTCTATACTGAGGGAGGGGGGTCTATACTGAGGAAGGGGGGTCTGTACTGAGGGAGGGGATCAGTACTCAGGGAGGGGGGTCTATTCTTAGTCAGGGGGGTCTAAACTGATGGAGGAGGGGTCTGTATTTAGTGGCAGGTCAGTACTGAGGGAGGGGGGTCCGTACTGAGGGAGGGGGGTCTATATATACTTAGTGGAGAGGGGGGTCCATACTGAGGGAGGGGGGTCTATGCTTAGTGGGGAGGGGGGTACGTACTGAGGGAGAGGGTCTATACTTAGTGGAGAGGGGGGTCTATACTGAGGGAGGGGGGTCTATACTTAGTGGAGAGGGGAATACGTACTGAGGGAGTGGGGTCTATGCTTAGTGGAGAGGGGGGTACGTACTGAGGGAGGGGCGTCTATACTTAGTGGAGAAGGGGGTACGTACTGAGGGAGGGTGGTCTATACTTAGTGGAGAGGGGGTCTGTACTGAGGGAGGGTGGTCTATACTTAGTGGAGAGGGCCGTCCGTACTGAGGGAGGGGGTCTATAGTTAGTGGAGGGGGCGTCCGTACTGAGGGAGGGGGGTCTATACATAATGGAAAGGGGGGTCCGTACTGAGGGAGGGGGTCTATAGTTAGTGGAGGGGGATCCGTACTGAGGGAAGGGGGGGTCTGTACTGAGGGAGGGGGATCTGTACTTAGGGAAGGGGGTCTATTATTACAATGTAATAACAGAAATACATTTCCAGCATGGTGTTGGGATGATATAAGCAGGGTTCACTACATTCAACAATTTTGCTCCTTGGCAAAATTGTCCCTGAATGGCAGTTTGGAAATGTGGTCACCCTACAATGCGCATGCGCAAGCGCGTGCACAAAAAGGGATTTCTTCCTCATGTCGCATTGCGACATAAAAGCTACCAACTACACTAACTCCTCCCAGGGCTGCATCACACCTGCGCAGCTTTCCTAACACACACTTAAATAATCCCATCAAATACTACAACTCATATCGCAGCATTAGAACGGCAAAGCAATTAACATGATGAAGTTGCAAAATAATGTACGTAACAATGTGTGGATATGTATGCAAGTGTGACAATAGTTATGCAAATACATTGTTCCGTACATTATCTCGCCAGTTCATCATGTTCATTGCTTAGCGATATCAGTTGGACTAATTGTTTGGGAACCTTGGGCTCTATTTATAGGCATTTTGTTTACCCCCGGTGTTCTCCCCAATCAGCTTGAATCCACAAACTAAGGACTGGCTCATAATAAATACAAAAAGAGCAGCGCTGTGACAAAAAAAAAGGTGTATATGATATAACCAAATCAGATAAGTTAAATATTAGACCCAAATTTGAGATAGGCTTCAAAGTTCATATAAAAGTACATAATAAACAAAGGTAAAAAAGTCCTATCCAAAATCGATCATAAATAGTGGATAAAGTGGGAAGCGTAGATAGGTGGAAATACAAATAAATCAATATGTCCTTCACCGCACCACTGTGGTATTGATAAGAATGCACGCTTACCAAACGGCAAGCTTAAAGAAGCTTGCGACCTTAACCCGGTCAGGGCCTTTCAGGGTGGAACCATCAAAGGAAAAGCACACCACCTTCGCTTGGATTAAGCACGCTGTTCACCAATTATCACTGTATTGTGGAGATGTGACCCCTGGCTAGGGATAAACCTCAGAAGGATTAGGATTTCCTCTGAACATGTAGTGTAAGTTTAGCTGGCTCATATTTCTCCTCCTCTTCTTTTCTCTATCTCCTCCTTCTCTTCCTTTCGTATCTTCTATCTAATAGTTTGAATTAAGGAGATGCTATATTTCGCACTTGACAATTTTTTTTTGCACAGCAATGCAAACCTCGTAGTACATCGAATTCACCAATAGGGGTTCCCCTGAAGTAGACTCCCACAATGATTGCTTTCTGTTTGATGATTACGGGGTGGGGTGGTGGCGGTGGAGGGAGGGGATCTCCGCCTGGCACAGAATGATCCCATTAGGAGTGCCGGGAGCAGGGATTTTCCCCTTCTGGTCCTGCTGCCGCTCCCCCCCCCCATCCCAGGTCCAAGATACCTGTGGAAGTATTTATAAAGACCAGGCCATAGTTGAAAGGAAACCCCTAGTGACCTGACTTGGTTGCATTGTTATATACTCAGGCCATTTTTTTTCTCTAAAAATAGGTGCAGGAACTCAACCACGACCCCCGAAATCCCCATCTCCCTCACACCCACCCTCCATCAAATAGTGGGTGTGGTCAAATTTCACAATGGGCGGGTCTTAAAGAGCATTAAATACCAGGAGTGCAATACGAACAGAGGGCCGAGTCCGGAGGAGGGGTTACACACAGTATGCAGAGTTCAGGGTTCAGGGTTGCGCTATGTGCAGAGTTCAGAGGTACACTACTTACATTGCAACATTCAGGGGTGAGCTACACAGAGTTCAGACTTCTTCCACAGCTGCTTACCTCTTTATCCCCCCGTTCACATCTCACTTTCCCCCCTCTTCAGCTCTGACCTCTGCATGCAATCCCCCCTCCTTAAAAGCTCCACCATCTTCCACATGTCCAACTTTTGCTGCTGTGTTAAGCTGAAGCACCCAGCTGGCTCCAGAACCTTCCCTCACACTGTAGTTCACAGGGAGATCATCCAGTGGGGGTGTTGGCATCCGCACTGCACCCTGAACACCTGCATCTCCCTTTTCCCCATCCTGCACTCAGTGGGAGCTGCTCAGGAGATCAGATCTGTGGGAGCCTTTGGGAAAAAAGCGGTCACTTGTAAACACAGAAGACAGACTTCTGTGTTTACAAGTGATGGTGGTGAGCAGAAAGCAGAGGGTCTGAGCCAAAGGTGGTGCAACTGAGTTCCACCAAGTTCCAGCTGAAAAAAAGCCCTGTATATACTTATACCACCGCATCTCCAATGTACTATAAATTACCATGATGTATGTTGATATAACGTATTGTGTTCATATTTCTTTGGTTTGAAAAATAAAAACCTTTTGAAAGTAAAAACTACAAAAGCATTTTGGGGTCAACACCACTCCCCCTTTATCAGGGTTCAACATAGGATAAAACTTGGATGAAAAACTTTACAGAAGCTGCTGAGCAGCAATTAACTTGAATTATTTTACCTGGTTTTGGTCTGGCACTCCTTTCTGTATTTTTATGGTCTGAGCTACTATTGGGTCCCCATCTAGCAAAGCCTTGCTGTATGGGAGTCTCCTCACCAGAGCTATTAAGCGTGTTTGAAGTTTTGCAACACTCGAAAAAGAAAGAACCCTCCAAGTAAAGCCTATATATGCTAATAAAAATGAGAATAAACTTGAAAAGTTTGTGTATCCTCATCAAA
The DNA here is from genome assembly GCF_042186555.1 of Aquarana catesbeiana. Classification (NCBI taxonomy): domain Eukaryota; kingdom Metazoa; phylum Chordata; class Amphibia; order Anura; family Ranidae; genus Aquarana; species Aquarana catesbeiana. The sequence goes on from NC_133330.1 coordinate 255,274,154, forward strand.
TGGATGAGGAGAGGAAAAGGATAGGAGCAGGAGCTTTCAGCTAAAACTATATATGTGTAAATCAAGAATAAAAAGCCTAAATTTAGCTAAACCGCCTCCACGCTTGACAAAACAAAAAAACTCTCACAGCCCACTGTCCATTACAATAAGACAACAAATTTAATGGTATTAAAAGTTATGGAAAGCTACATATAAAAACACACATATGACAAGACACATACATTGCTAAAAGAATGTGACCACCTCTACAGTTGTATTGTAGAACCATAAGTGCTATTGTGTTGTGTATATATTGTATATAATGTCCTCTATATTAGCACTAAGCTACTTAAGAGAAGAAACATAGATGGAGTTGTACACTCGGGTAGCTGGCAAGATTGTCCTGTGAGGTAAAGGAGTGAAGATGAACCACAGAAAGCATGGATGTTGCACCAAAGTCCCAGATCCAAATGAACACAGACCAATGGCAAATTGCGAAGACAACCAAACACTGAATTAAATGTTTCCGGAGGCTGATAGTAGTGGTCTAGAGGAGGTTCAAATGTCAGGAATAAGATATGAAAGTGAAGTATATTTCACATATTCATGTATTCAATTGTGAAATCACTCTGTATCCTAGACTCCCTTCCTCGCACTAAAAATAGATGCACAGTCTATAAAGCACTGGACTACCAATAAGATTCCTGTGGAGTCCTTTGGAGTGCATAATCCAGACTAAGTAAATTGTTACACAGTCAATATTCCTTAAACATAAATTATTGAACCGGTACTTATCCGGTCCTGGGGTGCTTTATCAAACACAATGCTTGGTCATCACAGGTTGTGCCATGCTTCAAATCCTCAAGGTGATATTGTTGTGGTCACAACATCAGAGGTGTTCAAATAAATCGCCTGAAAAATCTGCAAATTGAGAACTATAATGCAAACCCCATTGAAGTGGGTGAATCTTGAAAACCATATCTCTCCATTATCAATGCTACTAGGCAAGGGAATGCACAGGAATCTGAGCATTGCCAGGGAGGACATTTAGGGCACTTTCACACTGGGGCGGGGGGGAGGCGGTAAAGCGTCGCTATTTTTAGTGTGAAAGTAGACCTAAAAAATACTGTTTGTTGAGTAGCAGCTCTTTTAATAAGGCCTAGGCTAATTTCACACTGAGGTGCTTTACAGGCGTTTTAGCTCTAAAAATAGCGCCTGCAAAGCGCCTGTAAAGCACCTCTCTTGTCACTCCAGTGTGAAAGCCCGAGTGCTTTCACACTGGAGCGGTGCACTTGTGGGACGTTAAAAAAAGTCCTGCAAACAGCATCTTTGGGGCGCTTTAGGAGCGGTGTATACACCCCCATGTCAGGCTGCATGCCCAGATAAGGGTCTGGTATGGATTTTGGGGGCTCTACGCCGTTTCTTGTTCTTTATTTTTTTTTCAATAGCCGGCAATTGTAACCGCAAGTAATTTTAAATGGGATTTGACTCGTTTTTTTTCTTTAGAAATGCCATTTTTGTTGCACCATGTTCTATGCATGCTACAGATGCGTCACTTTACAGGCAAGCTAAGGGGACCCCCCAGGCACTATATTTAAAGTAATTTTTCATTTTTATTGTTGCACTTTAAGCATCATTAAAATCACTGCTCCTGAAAAATCGATTGTTTTTTTAAAAAAAATTGCATTGATACATGTCCCCCAAGGCAGTAGCCAGACCCCCCATACCCCTTTTATGGCCAATTACTTGCATATAAGCCTTCCAAATGGGCACTTTTGATTTTTCCTGTTCAGCTGCCATAGACTTCAATGTGGTTTGTCGTTCGGGTTAGAACTTTTCCCCTGTTCAGGAGTTCCGCTGGGAACCAAACAGGGGGGGTGTTCAGCCCATCTCTTTTGTAGTTGAATTTTTAAATTTGTTCTGGCTTTTTCAAGGCCAAGTACAAGCTTTTGGTAAAAGGGGTATGGATAACTGAAAATGGTGTCTGTCACACAAACAAATGCTTTAGTGGCTCTGTGTGTGTGTCAATTACTACAACACTGAGTTTTTTACTGTCTACTCTAGTTTTATTTATTTTTGATTTTTGATACCCATATGCCTTAAAATAGCCACCCCATAGGCACAGCTTCTTTGTGTTATTTGCCTACACTTTTTAAATGTTACATTACAGAATATTGAAAATCATCTTACCATTCAACACTATGTAAGTAGATCATTGTAATACTAATATTTGTATGTATTATGTATGCAATTTTCTACCTATGAATACTGATTACATATATTTTCAATTATGCTATAGATGAATTCCTCCTTCCTCTGAACCCTGAAGATGGACCTAAATGTATCCCGAAACGCCTTGGGTATAAGGTGGTCTTTTCATATACCCCCCTGTATGGTGATATTAACTGACTCTGTTCAGGCCAATCAATATTCCAGTTCTATTTGTGTATATCTTTTAATCATGTTCATTTATTATTAAAATGTATTGTTACTTTAATAATTTGCATATTTGTTTATATGATACCACTAGTTGCCTTAAAAGTCCACTTAGGGGAAACCTCTTCTTTCTTTCTTGAATACTAAATGTGGCACGCCTTAAAGCATAATTTTGCCATTCGCTTTTTCTTTTTTTAAACAACTGGTAGTAAATACCGCTCCCCGCCATGTCTGACAATTTATGCTTTTAATACAATATTCATCAGTGCACCCGTGTGTATCCTTTCTCTGTTCTGAATAAAACTCTGAACAAATTATAAAAACGATCTATATTACCTTCTTCTTCTTTTTAACATTTGAACCTTGAAGTAAATAGCATGGATTTTGAAGGTAACTTCACAGGTGACGATTGGGAATCCCTCATGGAGGGGTACCTCAAAAAATTTGGCGAAACGAACAGATTGACTCAGAGATTTCATCCCTTTTCTTCAGACTGTCAAAAATCCTAGAGAAGAAATCACTCATGTTCTGGCATGTGAAAACTTTTAGGGGCTACATTAGAGACAACATCAATCCCCTTGGACTCCGTGTCCAGATCTTTCCAACCTTGGACGACCTGGACACTGAGTTCAAACAAACATGGGAACAAATACTTCAGACATGCTCACGCAACCTAATGGAAACACTGATAGGAGAATATACCAAAAGATCTAAAGCTCATGATACAGAGATTATCAATCTATGTGAGAAATGACATAATTTCAAGACACATAAATCTGTTATATAATATTATGGTGACCCAGCTCTAGATCAAAAAGCTAAAAAAACAGATCCCAAGCTGGGTGGACGGGTGAGCGCCCGGTGCCACAACCTCTCTACAAGGAATACATAAGTGATAAGGTAACGATTCTGGGGCAACTAAAATATAAGGACAGACAGATGTAGAACTGATATACTCAACCAGTAAAAAATGTTACATTTTGCTACATGTACTGTGTGTAGGCCATGTTGGCCGAGTTCTGTTCTCTTAATCTCTTCTACATTGTTGATTATATTTGAGCAATATGTATTGTATATTTTTCATACACTATATTCAATAAAAATATTGGAAAGAAAAAGCTAAAAAACAAGTCTTGGAAAACACATCCAAGTTTCCTCACTTGGTCACTCCCTTATCTGAAACACCATTGAATCCCTCTACACAAAAATTATCATCACATGTCCCCAATCACCAGTGCACCTCCTGTCTCACTTGAACCAGACTCTAATGATCCATCTTTTTTAGACCGAATTTTAGCAGGCGTCAAGCCAACACCACTCAACCTCAACACGTACACAAAAGTAACACTATGAGTCCTTTGAATGAATCCCAAATGCCAACCAATGCTGACCTAAGTATAATTAACTTCTCTTCGTATAGTCTTTCGGAAGAAGAGGTTTCAGTTCTGAAGAAGGGATTAGATTTCTGCCCAAGTCGAAACCTGGATAAATTTGAGGTATATAAAGACCTCCACTTATTTATCCGTAAACTAATCCTCAAAAAACTCTACCATAGACAGCAAGGAAATATAGACCACACTCCTCAAGAGAAAAAAGCTTTGGATCAGCTGATCTCTCTTCTTGAGGAGAACAACACAGCAGACCTCATTGACTCTGTTGACTTACCTTGAATCTTACAGTGAATTGAGGAACAGGATTACTATACTAAAACCAATCCTTCCAAATCATTATTAAAGAAAAAATCCAATTTTTGTCCACCTCCTAGCACTAGCCCAAATGCTGTGGCATTTTTGAAACTAGCGAACAAAGATTTGGAGAAATTAAAGATAAAGGCCATGGGCCCCACTAATCTAAATAATAAAGAGTTTGAGGCGTTGAAATTACTTGCTGACAATAATAAAATTACTAAAAAACCTTTGGATAAAGGCAGTAATGTTGTTCTTCTTAACAGCAAAGACTACATCAATACATGCAAAAAAAAAACCTCAACAATCATGATTGGTACCGCCGAATTCCGGCGGACATCATCAAGAAATACAACAAAGAATTTTATGCATTAATAGACGCCGCCTATCTGAATAATATAATTAATAAACAGACGTGGGGCTTTATCAGAAACTGCTTGCCAAAGGTACCCACGTTTTATATACTCCCTAAAATCCACAAAAATTCCAAAAATCCTCCAGGAAGGCCTATTATTTCAGAAATCAGCTCAATCAGTGATAATGCAAGCAAATCAGTAGACAAATTTTTAAGACCATATGTAATATCATTACCATCTTATATGAGAGACACTGTCCACCTCTTGCAGATCATTGATGAACTTGACATGCCCGACTACGCTCTTTTAGTCACAATAGACGTAGAAACATTGTACAGCTCTATCCCACACAAGAAAGGCTTAGCAGCTATCAACCATGTCCTGCAACAAAATGTTGTTGTAGACCCCGTTTATAATGAATTCATTCTCTCACTGCTGGAGTATGTCCTTGAACACAATGCCTTTACTTTTAACGGCTCCCACTACCTCCAGGTGCAGGGGGTTGCAATGGAGACTTGCTGTGCCCCATCGTATGCCAACCTGTACCTGGGGGAGTGGGAGAGAATGTTTTTAGCAGACGAAAGTCTGGCTATCTACACTGATCACATCCTTGGATGGTATCGTTATATTGATGATATCTTAATTATCTGGGATGGCTCACAGGACATGCTCCAGCAGTGTCTGTTAAGAATGAACAGAAACGATTTTAATTTAAGCTTCACCATGTCCTATGACAAAGAGTGTACCACCTTCTTAGACATGGAAATTTACAAGGGAGATGAAGGAAAATTGTGTAGCAAACTATACAGAAAGGCTACAGCAGGGAATACGATACTCCATGCTGTAAGCTTCCACCCTCAACCTCTAATTGACTCCATCCCTTACAGTCAATATTTGAGAATAAAATGTAACTGTACAGATGATGAAACTTTTGTAAAAGAAGCAGCAAAATTATGTGATAGACTCCTTGCAAGAGGCTATTCACACGGCTCTCTGAAAAGATCCTATAAGCAAGCGTCTATGAAGTCCAGAAATGATTTATTATACACCAAAAAACCTCAAATTGATGATAATAAGTTAAGAATGATCATGAAGTACAATAAACAACAACATCAAGTCAAAAGAATCATCGAAAAAAATATTGGCATATGCTGACACTAGATTCTTCACTGGGACAATTTGTCCCGGATAAACCTCTTTTTACCTATAGAAGAGCTACCTCCATTAGTGACAAAATTGTCAGCAGTGAGTTCAAAAACGAGTCAACTAAATTGCATTGCAAGTTTAAAGGCACATTTATGTGCTGCACATGCAACTACTGCAGATATATGCTTACACAAAAAAATCCTACCCTCCCTAACGGGAAAACCTTTTAGCCAAAGCATTTTGCCAATTGCAGGACCTTCGGAGTAATTTATTTGCTCCAATGTAGTTGTAGCTGCTTTTACATTGGGAAGACCTGGACTGGAACTGGAATTCTGGAGAAGGGCCTATAGGCATATCCGCAGCATGCAGGTATGCAATCCTGACCTCCCCCTGGGATGCCATGCATCTTTGGTACATGGCGGAGTATTCCCCAGTGTCAAATTTTTGATTCTGGACCGGATACACCCCAATCCCGGGGGGCGACTGGAACAAAACTCTTCTCCAGATGGAATTAAGATGGATCCACCAGCTTAAAGCAACAATGCCTCCAGACCTCAACGAGGCCATATGTTTCAAACCATTCCTTGAGGGCTTCTCCTCAGGTGGAATGGAAAAATAAACTCCTAAAAAATAAACTCCTAATCCTATTTTCTTCTTTATAAATACAATTTTTGAACACGTGTCCCTCTGCTTTAATCTAACTGTGACACATATCTGTATTATCTCCCCCTCTTCTCATACTTTCCCCCTTTTCTGTACATGATACTTGTGTATATGTAAATGTTATTGTATAGAGATATGTATATTTATGAATGTATCTACAAAAATGATTAGTGTCCTGGTCTGTTGTAAATCTATATAAGATATCAATATTATATGCTCACTATATTTCCTCTAACTTCAATATCAAATATTTGTCTGAATTTTAGATATCTACAGTCCAATTTCTGCATATAAACATCATTACACCCGTGAAATACTTCTCCATGTACTAAACCATCAGTACAGAACCTTTGCCTATGGGGATGTCTTTTCCGTGCTATGTGGGTATAGACATTTATATTTTCTCTTTTTTCAATGATTTAATTACCACTTCCTAAATGTTATTACAGGTAAATTATTTAGTTGTTTCAATTCCTTCTGTCTCCATACTCCTTGTGCAGCCAACCACCAGGATTGCCCGGCACAGAAAGCCGCCTGGTTAATCTACCTAGGCGGCGTTTTGGAGCTCGTTGGACGTGTAACATCACCACCCACGACCTCCATCTTGCCACTCCAGCGGACTGAGCATGCTCTGTCCGCTGGCGAGGCTTACTGTGTCGGTGGACTGGGTGTGGCGTGACACCGCTCCGACGCGCTGACGTTCGCACATGTGCGATGGGGGCCGGGCCGCGCACACTCAGTCCAGGGGGTTTCTGTCACGTACCTTACTGTGGAGTCTGAAATGGCGAGGGTGGCCTCTTACACGGTTCCGGTCCTAACACCCCTGGAGGTGGAGACAGGGCTGCTAGGGCAATGGAAGGGTGCAGGTGCCTGTTGGCAGGATCAGGAACACCGGAGCCTAGAGAAGCTGGTGAGATGTTGATCCTGGATAGGTTCAGGAAAGTCCAACAGGAGAACTTGCAAGGTCGGGAACAAGCAGGAGTCGGCAACGTGCTGGCAGGAAGGTGCACAATCGATAGGCAGGTTCGTAGTCAGGGGCTAGCGGAGGTTGGCAATGGGCTGGCAGAGAGGTACAAGATCGGAAGACAGAGCCGTGGTCAGAAGTTCAAGCCGGGTTCAGTACAGGAAGCAGAAGTAAACAGAGTTGCAGGGATAATCCAAAAGAGTAGTCAGGAAGGCCAAGGTTTCAGGATCAAAGTTCAATCAAACAGCAATCAAGGATACAGGAACTAGCTGAGACAATCCAGTACTGATACTAGTATGCTGATCCTTTAAATAGGGCGCCCTATGCTGTGATTCGTTAGCTTGCGGACATGCCCACGCCGACGTGCACTCGTTCATATGAGAGTACTAACGTGCGTGCCTGGTCCGGGGTTCACACATTCGTGCCGCACGTCTGGCTGGCGCACGGGAACGAGTGTTTGTAATGGTTCTCTGACAGTTTCTAAAGGATTTCCCATCAGTTTCTCCCCAACATCAGCTGTTCGCAACTAGTTGCGTCAGCTGATTGGGGAGTACCCATTATAAATACACAGCCACCGCACTCCCACACCCAGCATTTGCTTGCTGGATGTCGGGGTGTGCGGCTGGTTCTTTCAAAACTTCCTCATAACTCAGGTAAAGACCACCCTCTGTTACCTTGAATTACCACAGTTAGCTGTTGCAAACCCTTGGTTGGTACAGTAAAACGACTTCTGTGGTTTGCTTAAAAACTTTTGACATACTTATTTTAATTACTTTGTAATTAATATATATACTTTCATTTAAGACTTTTGATACATGTGCCTCCCCCCTTATTGCCATGACAATGCAAATATTTTACTTTTCAACTTTATATATCTGGATTATACTTCCACTTTTTGGTCGGAATATTCATGGCATATAGGTGTGTTTGGTACAGATATATATTGCACCTGCTATTACGCCTGCAATTTGATATTGACAATACCCTCCATCAATTCATTGTTATATATGGACTTATATATATACATATATCCCTTGCAAATTAGATTGTGATTACGGCAAATACACCTTTAATTGATGGACTATTTGTTTTACTATCCTTGCAGTTGCTGTAGTCTGCTTCCAATTTCCTGTGCTTCTTAGCTTGTATTGATTTGTGCACATCTACGCAGGTTACCCAATTATGCATCCACCAAGTACTTAATACTAAAATATATTAATTGTCCCAATTGGGGAACTATAATTCAGTACACTGTTCTTACTTTTAGGGACTTCCACACTTCGGCCCCAGTATATCCTTCTGGCCGTTTAACTGCCCTGGAGTGTAAGGAGACAATTCTCCTTGGAGTCGATTACTACAACACTGAGTTTTTTACTGTCTACTCTAGTTTTATTTATTTTTTATTTTTGATACCCATATGCCTTAAAATAGCCACCCCATTGGCACAGCTTCTTTGTGTTATTTGCCTACACTTTTTAAATGTTACATAACGGAGTATTGAAAATCATCTTACCATTCAACACTATGTAAGTGGATCATTGTAATACTAATATTTTTATGTATTATGTATGCAATTTTCTACCTATGAATACTGATTACATATATTTTCGATTATGCTATAGATGAATTCCTCCTTCCTCTGCATCCCTGAAGAAGGACCTAAATATATCCCGAAATGCGTTGGGTGTAAGGAGGTCTTTTCATATACCCCCCTGAATGGTGATATTAACTGACTCTGTTCAGGCCAATCAATATTCCAGTTCAATTTGTGTATATCTATATATTCCTTTATATAGGAAATGCTGATAACCTTTGTAGATGTTTATTATTAAAAGACATGGAGATGATAAGGGGGGATCAATTATGAATTCAAAACAACATGGCTGCAATGTGTCTTCTCACAGTTTTTGGGGTGCCCAGTTCTCATTATCATCACACCTCCCCTATTCAGGTAGTTGCATGGAGGAAAACTGCACTATCCTTCCCAACTCAATCGACAAATGCTGGCTTGGCTTTTTTCCAACTCCTGTCCATCATGCCAAGGAACTGATTTTTGCACCTTACCATGAGAATGCCTGGCTGGAGAATCACATTCATCTGAGGAGCATGCTGTTCTCCCCAGCAACACTTTTGGCCAATGAAGTGGGTCGTGATGGGTGAGTACTATGCTGCTGTAATCAAACAGAGGATGTGGCCTCTTCTGCGTTGCCCACCCAATCAAAAGACACCTCTTTTCAGGATGGCATATGCTAACTCTCTAGGAGGTAGTGAAGGAGTTACCAGGGTCATAAAGTTAGCACTTATGAGTGGGCTGTGGCATTCCGCCACTGTCGGGGGCCCCAATGGGGTTGCTGGCTGCAGGCCTCTGAGCTGAGAGCATCTCTCTCCTACAGCCCAGAGCCTGCACTGACTGTTTCCCCCTCCCTGCTCCCTCGCATAGATGGGAGAGAGAGAGATAATCTACTTCGCCTTCTTCTGCCCTCTTCTCCTGTGTGTGTATGTACCTCTGGAAGCCCAGCAGCCAGCAGCTGAATGATTAAAAGTTCAGACAGCCGATGGCTGATCCTCCATAGTGGGTGAGTGAGCTCATCCTCTATCTGCTCTCTGTAAGTGAAGTATCCCCTCTCCCTCCGTTCTTTCTCCTGCCTCTGAGTAAACTAAGGTAAGGGGAATTCAGATGTAAGAGGTGCTCTGTGGTCTCTGATTTAAGGGGGGCTTTGGTGAACAGAGACGCCCTTATATCACAGTTCCCCTTTACACCAGAGTCCACAGCATCCCCCCTTCATCAGTGCTCCCCCTTAACCACTTAAATACTGGGCACTTGTACCACCTTCTTACCCAGGCCAATTCATGGGCACTGATAGGTGGCACTGATGGGTGGCATTAATCAGTACTGATGAGTAGCACTGATGGGTATTAATTGACACTGATGGGACTTCACTGAAAATCAGTGCCCTGATTACCAGTGTAGACAATATCCTGACAGTCTTTCTAACACAGACACATTGTGGGAGAAAAGGGCCTGCCAATAAGCAGCAAGCCTGTTTACATGTGATCAGCTGAGATTGGACACAGCTGATCACATGGTAAAGGGCCACTGTGATTGGCCCTTTACCGTGATCTGGTATCAGCTGTGTCTTAAGGACACAGCGACCACAGAGTGTGCAGGAGGTGCACTCCAGATGTAAAGGGGAACTCTGTGGATTCATATGTAAAAGGGGAACTCTGTGGACTCTGATGTAAGTGTAGACGCTTGTGTGATTAAATCCACATGATTAGAAATGTTATTTAATCACAAAATACATGTATAGTGTATACTACAAAAGACAATTGCCATGCACCACTAAAATGTTCGGGTTTTGATTGAAGAAAAGGTGGGAACCCTATCCAAGACAGCAGGAAGGGGGCCCACTGCAGAAAACATTAAAGGGTTCCCCTGCGGGACCATAATAAAGGTCCCCATGTTGGGAGTAAAGGGCTTTGGACTCGTAGAGGGAAGGGGGGTTCAGTGGGCCCTTTATGGTTTCTTGCACAGGGGCCCTGAAGGTTCTAGTTACACCTCTGCTAGAAGGTAACTTCCTGTGTAGGTAGAAGGAGGGATGTTCCTCTCCTGACTCATCGTTCTGGCCCATGACTGCAGCTGAGCCACAGTTGGTGGCGATGGTTTGCACCAGAACATGACATGTGAAATCTGAAGCCTGTTTTACAGGTGCATTGGTCAGTACCTCCATCAAGTTTGAACAGTCTTTTTTACACTCCGGTATCAAGGACACCATTTTACTCTGTTTCTCATTTGTTAGGTCAGGCAAAGGTTCAGCTGAGCCACTATAGTTACACACAGGTTCCCTACTTTAGCCCAATTGTACCCAAGAATGATGTAACCTGTATTTTGGCTTGAGTGGTAGACCAGACCAGGATGACCTCAACCTTCCCTTTCTTTTCTCAGATTTCCAGGTGCCTCCTCCCACCTGTTGTCCCAGGCACTGAACTTCTGCCATGCCCATCTGATATTTACTGCATTTGACTGTCAAACAGGGCACTGGCAGTTTGTTCAGGACTGATGACAGGAGCACAATATGTTCTTTCCAAGTAGGACCAAACAATTTAAGACCCTTTAATTAGGCAACTGCAAATATTACAACCTCTCCCAGTAGGTCATTCATGACCCCCTGCGAGGTGTCTTCCTTGACCCAAAATATCATTACTGCAAATTCAGGCAATCCAAATGGGGTGTGATGACTGATTTGGCCTGAGCCTCCAGTGTTAGATGGGTTAGCCCATACTCCTGCTCAAGTCCATTATTGTCAGATAACAGGCCGCTGCTAACTTATTTGACAACTCACTATTCCTGGGCATGAGGTAGGCACCAGCAGTAGAGTTGGCATTCAGTTTTTCATAGTTCACACAGAACCCAGTCATCTGATCCATTTTGGGTATCAGGATTACTGGGGACATCCAGGACTCCTGAATGACTTCTAATTGCAGCATTCCCTCTCTCTTTTGCCATATCTATCTACACATCCAGTGAGGTGAGGGGGCTGACTGTTTGAGAGGGGATGCACCCTGCTGCCCACTTCATGGACTGCAAAGGGTGCCCGCCCAGGGTTTTTCCAGAACCAGACACAGTTTACCACAAACACTACCAGCAGCTTAATTACCTGGATGAAAAAGAAGTGTGATATGAGCTGAAGGTTTAAACCTACTCCCTGAGTGTCAGCTAACCGCTCTAGAATGGAATCTAACTCTTCCAATTTAGGTGTAGCGCAAACTGCCATGACATGTGCTGTGCTGGGATGGTGTATGTGAATCAAGTTAGGCCAGAAACCATTCTGTGTCACTTCAGCTCTGGCCTTAGTAATTCTCAATTGACCTACATGGACAATATCAGGTGACACCTACAATACATGTCCACTAGGTTGGCTGGCCACACTGAGTGGCTGTTTAAGGCAGGCTATAGAGGATACAATTTTCTTTCCTGCTACACGAGTTGCAGGAAAGAAAATCATTTGATTTCATCATCAACACAGTCAACACAGTCAGTCAGAATCCCTCCCCTAGAGCTATTGTGTTCTCCCAGCAGGGGGGCGCAAGGAGCTGTCCCTGCCAGGAGAACACACTGATTATTGCTATCAGCTGAGATTGGCTTGACAACAGGAATGGCAGGTACTGGTTGCTGGAAGACTTGGCTTACAGGTGTAGCAGGTGTTGCCATGAATGATTTCCCTCCTTTCCAGCCACTAGGGGAAGCCCTGCAGTGGTCAGATACCAGAGTGTTGATATAGGTATCTGCTAGTTCCACTGCTACTTTGGCAGGTGCTAGCTTAAACTCTAACACCGTCTGACCAACTGTCTGATGTCTGAAAAACAGATGTGTAGAAGCTGATCCTGGACAATGAGATCCTTCAGGGACTCAAATAAACCTGCTTTCAAGCCTCTGGTCCACTGCTGGAATGTGATGTGTAGACAACCTATTACATCTGTGTAAGAGTCCCTATGTCCTTTCTGCATTGATCTGAATCTCTTCCAGTATTAAATGATATTTTCAAATTATCACTTCCTCTATGGTCTCATAGTCATCATCCTGCTCGATTGGCAACCAGACACTGGGCCCACTGTGCTTGTGGCAGATGATATTGATGGTATGTTTTTTCAAAGGACAGCAAGTAAATATCAATGTCACTGTCTTATTCCATTACTGGAAATTTGTCATGTGGCTGCTAGGCACACAAGCAGTGATGTTTCCCTGTGCCCTAGGAAACTGATTTTCTGATTCACTGCTGATGAAGCCTGGCCATTTCCGGTTTGTGTCAATGGTCAACTGCCCTCTCTGCAGACTCTGGCTGAGGCACAGTGTGGTGTTCAACGAACTATAGGAATGCCATAGGATCTGTATTCATTATGTATTGCAGTGCTTCCTACATCTGAAGAGAGTCTTTGCTGGTACCATTACTCATTCACAAAAGAAAGTTGTTAACTGGAAATGAAAAACCCAAACATTTGACAAGCCCTTTATTAAAGATAGGTAATTATTCACTATCACCCCCTGTGTTTCTGCTCTAATTTCATTTTTTTTTCTTCCTTTACACCCCTCACCACTCACCATTCACCTCACTCATTATTTTCACCTTTACAACCTATTTACATTCAACATTAGTCACTTTTCTTTCTCATGCATTCATTTTGCATCTTAGGTTTCCCATCAGGTTCACTGCTATTACCCTTCACAAGGGTTGCTCACTCACACACATGGCCTACGATTTGTCTGTGCTGGTTGTTATCCCCCCTTGGCGACTGCAATTGCCCGGAGATGAGACCCTGCGATTTTTTGGGGACTTTTGATGCCACACTGCCGCTGTGCAGATGCAGATGTAAGTTTAATATGCAACCTGGTAACAAACCTTCATATATAATTTCCCCTTGTTTTTTATGTTTTCCTACCCCTACCTCAACTAAAATCAATTATCCTTTTTGACCATTTAGAACTAATATTTTTTGTTTTTAGATATTTTCCATGGTTTATACTTCTGATGAGCGGCTATAAGGCCGCGAAACGCGTCAAGCCTTACACTTTAGTACCATTCTACCATGGACCAATATTCTCTACGATTTTATTCATGTTTATAATCATTCAGTATATGAATTATGTTTTTTTATTTTTTTCCCTCTTCTCTTAATTTTTCTATATTTAGTATTGTCTTTAACTTGCCTATGCTTATAATACATATCCATTGCCTGTTCTACAACTGTTTCAATGATTGCGGACTACTATGTAACTTATGTGGTAAATGATCAAATGCTTTTGGAGGTTATATACCCATTAAGTTGTATGTTATATTATACAACATGAATAAACAGTGTTTCCCAGTCACTTGACTTCCTTTTGTGCTGCTGTGTGCTTCATATAAAGTCCCACCATTCGCTCTCAATTTTAATCAATGATAGGGATGGAGGCAGTTACGCCTTTGGTTCCTGCCTCATTTAAAGTCCCAAAATTCTTAAAGAGTAAAGGTAAAATTTAAGAAAAAAACAAACAAACATCTCTATACTTACCTGCTCTGTGCAATGGAATGCTTAAACATTTTTTACCCTAATGCAAGGAATGCATTAAAGGTAAAAAATTTTAGGTTTCAGAACAATTAAAAAAATAAAAATAAACAAATCTTCCGCTCATTCGCTTGTCATCCATCGAATGGAAAGTCCAGTCATTAACAGCTGTTATATACAAGGAGGTGGTGTCCTTCAACGACATCATTGACCATGTATGAACATGACCATATACAATATGTTCAATGACATCAATGGGATCCCACTGCTTTATTTACATGGCTGGGGCCAGGGGCAGATTGTTAATTCACAGCCATTAACAGAGGGAAGCTGTCATGTACAACAGCGATAGTAATACCACTATTATACATAATGTTGGGCTCTCGTTGAACATGCCCAAACAGCTAAAGTTCGGGCCAAGCTTGTGTCCGACCTTCATCCCTGCTTGGCATGCATGCATGCAAATCACTCTATTGCCTGAAGCTGACTGCAATATGTCTTTGAATGGCACCCCACCTCATCTTGCTAGCACACCACAGTATATATGTTTTTCAGCATACCAAGCAGATGTGAACTTTGTGTTAAGGGCACTATTAAATAAAAAAGTATGTGAGTTAAAATCCCCATTTCAGTGTATTAGCAGCACATTCAAAATTACCAAACTATCTTAACGCAATATACAAACTACATGAATGTGCTTGCAGTATTGCTTCACAACAGTGTGAATCTGTCCTTACAGTTGATTGATTCACTTCCTAAGTGCATTATATTTGTATTTCTGATTCTTCAATCCACAGCTTGATATTTCTAGACTAAAAATCCACTATAGACTTCTGCTAACCTGACATCTAGTGGAGAAAAAGTGACTGTCACGCATACAGTAATTCTTCATGCACAGCTGGCTATGTTTAAAAAAAGTATTTCATCCACATAATGACACTTACTAGAGAAAAAAATACTCTGTCTCTGTGAAAAATCAGAGAAGGCTCTTTGCAAGAAAGAACTGTCAATTCAGAAACACACTTAACAGACATAATAGTGACCAATATGTATCAAGTGCTGACTGCGCTACCTTTAGTGATTTTAATCTACACCAATCAAATAAGTAAATTAATTAACATAGGATTAAAGAATATTTTGTGACAACACTTATGTATCTACCACTAAATTAAACACCTTAATACATAAAATAAATTATAATCCAATTATAAACATAAATAAATGCATCAATTTATATCCAATAGTGCTCGTGCCTATGTCCTTGAGTGGACCATCCACTATATTTGTGCTATTTCTGTGCTCTTGTCAACACCCCTACTATGACTACAACCAATATAACTAAGAATATGCCAGACCCCACCCCGGGCACCAGTACTCAACAGAAAATAGATCTAAAGAGACCAACACAAGAAGGAAATACAAACAACACACCTACCCTCCAACCACCAGTGGGACAATACTCTAGACTTTGGAGGGGAGGTTTTAGAGGTAGAGGTAGGGGATATTACAATTATAATCCATACTATGGCCTCCCTCAGTGGAAAGGGGAATGGCAGGATTGGAGGGAACCCTACAAATCCCCTATGCCAGTATTTCAAACCAGCAGGGGAGGCTGTAGGGGGGGAGTTAAAAAGAAAAAGAGAAAATTAGGAGAGGGGGTGTTCAAGTTAATGGATATAGTGTTTACGCAGGAAGAACTTTTAGTACTAGATAAAGGAATCAAGTATGCACCCAATAAGTAGTTTAATCAGTTTGAAGCGTTTATTGACTTACAAAGATTCGTTAGAAAGCTTAATCTGAAAAAAACATTTTTTAGAGGGGGGCGGGGGGGTGGGGGGGGGGACAATGAAGAGCAGAAAAGCACAGTTTATACCCAATTGAAAAACAAATCCACATTTAACCCCAAGTCCAGTACAAATCAACATATTGATGTATTTAAAAGAATGGTGGAAAAAGAAATAAAAAATATAAAACCAGAGGGTTCAAAGCAAGATAGAATATGGCAAGGTATAAGAAGATTGGAAAAGCGCAAAAATATAGTGATAAGACCTGCTGATAAGGGGTGAGGGTTGGTAGTTCTGACAAAAAAGGATTATAACCTAGAACTGGAAAGAT
Source organism: Aquarana catesbeiana (assembly GCF_042186555.1). Classification (NCBI taxonomy): domain Eukaryota; kingdom Metazoa; phylum Chordata; class Amphibia; order Anura; family Ranidae; genus Aquarana; species Aquarana catesbeiana. The sequence goes on from NC_133330.1 coordinate 255,290,542, forward strand.
TGGTTGCAGATACTACCACTTACCAACTACTTAAGAAGAACCTGAATAGAGAACTTAAATCTAAACTAAAAGAATTTTTAAACAAGGGAATTGCAGACAAAATAATAAATAAAAAGAGGGGAGATATCTGTTACCTGAAGCACCAAAAGTTCCAGTGATATATCAGGTACCCAAAATTCACAAGAATAAAACAAAACCACCAGGGAGACCCATAATTAGTGGAATTGGATCAGTACACTCTAGGTTAGGTGAGTACCTGGATGTGTTCCTCCAACCAATGGGGAGAAAGGGGAAGGCCTTTATTAAGGATAGCAAAGATGTGATCAACATATTGAGACAGATTAATGTTGATGACTCTACGCTATTAGTCACATTAGACGTGGAGTCATTATATATCAGCATTAACCACTTGAGCCCCGGACCATTATGCTGCCTAAGGACCAGAGGTCTTTTTACAATTTGGCACTGCGTCGCTTTAACTGCTAATTGCGCGGTCATGCAATGCTGTACCCAAACGAAATTTGCGTTCTTTTCATCCCACAAATAGAACTTTCTTTTGATGGTATTTGATCACCTCTGCGGTTTTTATTTTTTGCGCTATAAATGGAAAAAGACAGAAAATTTTGAAAAAAAATGATATTTTCTACTTTTTGTTATAAAAAAAATCCAATAAACTCAATTTTAGTCATACATTTAGGCCAAAATTTATTCGGCCACATGTCTTTGGTAAAAAAAATGTCAATAAGCGTATATTTATTGGTTTGCGCAAAAGTTATAGCGTCTACAAACTAGGGTACATTTTCTGGAATTTACACAGCTTTTAGTTTATGACTGCCTATGTCATTTCTTGAGGTGCTAAAATGGCAGGGCAGTACAAAACCCCCCCAAATGACCCCATTTTGGAAAGTAGACACCCCAAGGAAATTGCTGAGAGGCATGTTGAACCCATTGAATATTTATTTTTTTTGTCCCAAGTGATTGAATAATGACAAAAAAAAAAAAAAATATTTACAAAAAGTTGTCACTAAATGATATATTGCTCACACAGGCCATGGGCCTATGTGGAATTGCACCCCAAAATACATTCAGCTGCTTCTCCTGAGTACGGGGATACCACATGTGTGGGACTTTTTGGGAGCCTAGCCGCGTACGGGACCCCGAAAACCAATCACCGCCTTCAGGATTTCTAAGGGTGTAAATTTTTGATTTCACTCTTCACTACCTATCACAGTTTTGGAGGCCATGGAATGCCCAGGTGGCACAAAACCCCCCCAAATGACCCCATTTTGGAAAGTAGACACCCCAAGCTATTTGCTGAGAGGCATATTGAGTCCATGGAATATTTTATATTTTGACACAAGTTGCGGGAAAGTGACACTTTTTTTTTTTTTTGCACAAAGTTGTCACTGAATGATATATTGCTCACACAGGCCATGGGCATATGTGGAATTGCACCCCAAAATACATTTAGCCCTGAGTATGGGGATACCACATGTGTGGGACTTTTTGGGAGCCTAGCCGCGTACGGGGCCCCGAAAACCAATCACCGCCTTCAGCGTTTTTAAGGGCGTGAATTTTTGATTTTACTCTTCACTGCCTATCACCGTTTCGGAGGCCATGGAATGCCCAGGTGGCACAAAACCCCCCCAAATGACCCAATTTTGGAAAGTAGACACCCCAAGCTATTTGCTGAGAGGCATGGTGAATGTTTTGCAGCTCTCATTTGTTTTTGAAAATGAAGAAAGACAAGAAAAAATATATATTTTTTTCTTTTTTCAATTTTCAAAACTTTGTGACAAAAAGTGAGGTCTGCAAAATACTCACTATACCTCTCAGCAAATAGCTTGGGGTGTCTACTTTCCAAAATGGGGTAATTTTGGGGGGTTTTGTGCCACCTGGGCATTCCATGGCCTCCGAAACTGTGATAGGCAGTGAAGAGTGAAATCAAAAATTCACGCCCTTAGAAAGCCTAAAGGCGGTGCTTGGTTTTCGGGGTCCCGTACGCGATTAGGCTCCCAAAAAGTCCCACACATGTGGTATCCCAATACTCAGGAGAAGCAACAGAAGGTATTTTGGGGTGTAATTTCACATATTCCCATGGCATGTTTGAGCAATATATCATTTAGTGACAACTTTGTGCAAAAAAAAAAAAAAAATTTGTCTCTTTCCCACAACTTGTGTCGCAATATAAAATATTCCATGGACTCGACATGCCTCTCAGCAAATAGCTTGGGGTGTCTACTTTCCAAAATGGGGTCATTTGGGGGGGTTTTGAACTGTCCTGGCATTTTATGCACAACATTTAGAAGCTTATGTCACACATCACCAACTCTTCCAACCACTTGAAGACAAAGCCCTTTCTGACACTTTTTGATTACATGAAAAAGTTATTTTTTTTTGCAAGAAAATTACTTTGAACCCCCAAACATTATATATTTTTTAAAGCAAATGCCCTACAGATTAAAATGGTGGGTGTTTCATTATTTTTTTCACACAGTATTTGCGCAGCGATTTTTCAAACGCATTTTTTGGGGAAAAAACACACTTTTTAAAATTTGAATGCACTAAAACACACTATATTGCCCAATGTTTGATGAAATAAAAAAGATGATCTTAGGCCAAGTACATGGATACCAAACATGACATGCTTTACAATTGCGCACAAACGTGCAGTGGCAACAAAATAAATACATTTTTAAAAGCCTTTAAAAGCCTTTACAGGTTACCACTTTAGATTTACAGAGGAGGTCTACTGCTAAAATTACTGCCCTCGATCTGACCTTCGCGGTGATACCTCACATGCATGGTGCAATTGCTGTTTACGTTTGACGACAGACCGCCGCTTGCGTTCGCCTTAGCGCAAGAGCAGGGGGCGACAGGGGTGCTTTTTTTTTTTTTTTTTTTTTTCTTTATTATTTTTTTTCTTTTTTATCTTATTTTTAAACTGTTCCTTTCATTTTTTTTTAATCATTTTTATTGTTATCTCGGAGAATGTAAATATCCCCTATGATAGTAATAGGTAGTGACAGGTACTCTTTTTTGAAAAAATTGGGGTCTATTAGACCCTAGATCTCTCCTCTGCCCTCAAAGCATCTGACCACACCAAGATCGGTGTGATAAAATGCTTCCCCAATTTCCCAATGGCGCTATTTACATCCGGCGAAATCTAAGTCATAAAATGCTCATAGCTTCCGGTTTCTTAGGCCATAGAGATGTTTGGAGCCACTCTGGTCTCTGATCAGCTCTATGGTCAGCTGGCTGAATCACCGGCTGCATTCTCAGGTTCCCTGTTGAGACAGGAGAGCCAGAGAAAAACACGGAAGACGGTGGGGGGGGCATTCCCTCCCACAGCTTGTAAAGGCAGTCTAGAGGCTAATTAGCCGCTAGGATTGCTTTTACATGAAAGCCGACCGCTGGCTGAAAAGAATGATACCAAGATGATACCTAAACCTGCAGGCATCATTCTGGTATAACCACTCAAAGTCGTGAATGGCGTACCTGAAGACAAAAAAATGGTTAACAATAAAGCACAGTAAACGGTAAAGTATAAAAAATTGCATACCTGAAAAACAAACATGATAAAACATAATAACAATAAAACATTGCAGAATAGAATACAGTAAAAAAGAGCAGAACAATAGAGAGAGAGAATAGAGAGAGAGAGAGAGAACAATAAAACGACAATTTTTTTTTTATTTTATATATTTTTTTTTTTTTTACACTTTTTTTGTAACTAACTTTTATAACTGTAACCGGTTCCAGGTTCGGGTCTCTCAAAATGCGATGGCATCTTGGGAGATCCTGTGAAAGTGTGCCTAGTCTGTGCAATGCTGTACCCTACGCTAATACTCAATTAGTGAATGGTAGCGTTCAAAACATTCACCAATGCAAAGACCAGGATTGTCAGGACAGGAGGGACAATAATAGCGGGTGTCACGCCTATATCCGCGCTTGCTGTAGACATGACATCTTTTTTGGGGGGGTTCGTTGGTTAGGGGTACTCGGGAGGACATAAAAATGCCTCTCATGCAGCCGACTGCATTTGGTTGGGGATGTGAATGGGGGAAGTACGGGCGCTGCAGAAGTGGTGGGTTCCCAATTAGGATTGGCGAATGCAGCAGGAAGGGCATTATGGGCACGACGGGCCTGTGTTTGTCTTCTTGGTGGCAGCGGGACACTACTTGTGCTTGCCACCTCACCAGCTTGAACTGCACTTATGGGACTCGCCACGTCACCAAGTGTTACTGCAGTGCTGGTTTGACTACGACCGGGGTGTACTAGGCCGCTGGTGCTTGCCAGTTCAATAACAAGCTTCCAAAAAAACAATTAGCGATCGCAGGGATCAGGCCTGACTCTGCGAACGCTGCAGTTATGCGTTTAGTGTTTTGTAAGTGACAGTGATCGATCGATACTGCACTTGGGTGGGCTGGGCCGGGCGGAGGGGCAAAACGCAGGTGCTAGCAGGTATCTGGGCTGATCCCACTAACACTGCGTTTTTGGGAACCCTAAACTGCTGGGGATGCTAGTATAGATCTGATCGGACCAGATATTGATCCGTTCAGATACTATACCACTAAGGGAGGTGTACGGCGCGTGCGTGGGTGTTAGCGGTACTGGCGCTAACCTGACACTGCCTGGGGCTGGTGCTTGCCAGTTCACCAAAATGCTACCAAAAAAACTGTTAGCGATCGCAGGGATCAGGTCTGACTCTGCGAACGCTGCAGTTATGCGTTTAGTGATTTGTAAGTGTCAGTGATCGATCGATACTGCACTTGGGTGGGCTGGGCTGGGCCGGGCGGAGGGGCAAAACGCAGGTGCTAGCAGGTATCTGGGCTGATCCCTCTAACACTGCATTTTTGGGAACCCTAAACTGCTGGGGACGCTAGTATAGATCTGATCGGACCAGATATTGATCCGTTCAGATACTATACCACTAAGGGAGGTGTACGGTACGTGCGTGGGTGTTAGCGGTACTGGCGCTAACCTGACGCTGCCTGGGGCTGGTGCTTGCTAGTTCACCAAAATGCTAGCAAAAAAACTGTTAGCGATCGCAGGGATCAGGCCTGACTCTGCGAACGCTGCAGTTATGCGTTTAGTGCCTTGAAAGTGACAGTGATCGATCGATACTGCACTTGGGCTGGGCCGGGCGGAGGGACAAAATGCAGGTGCTAGCAGGTATCTGGGCTGATCCCGCTAACACTGCGTTTTTGGGAACCCTAAACTGCTGGGGACGCTAGTATAGATCTGATCGGATCAGATATTGATCCGTTCAGATACTATACCACTAAGGCGTATGCTGCGTGCGTGGGTGTTAGCGGTACTGGCGCTAATCTGACGGTGCCTGGGGCGACGCATATCACCGCCGGGCGATCGGGAGGCTAAACCTTTATTCGGTAATAAACGGCGGGTGCCCTGACACTATACAAAATAAACGAACTAACCAGCGTCACCCGTAACGGTTATATGGTGATCAGTGGTGAAAGGGTTAACTAGGGGGCAATCAAGGGGTTAAAACATTTATTAGGTAGTATATGGGGGTCCCTGTCGCTATAAAACGCTGACGGCGAACCTAAATATTTACCTCACTAACTAGCGTCACCAGCGACACTAATACAGCGATCAGAAAAATGATCACTTAGTGACACTGGTGACAGGGGGTGATCAAGGGGTTAAAACTTTATTAGGGGGGGTTAGGGGGGTATCCTAGACCTAAAGGGGGCTAATACTCACTGACCTAACACTGTAACTGTCACAAACTGACACCAATGCAGTAATCAGAAAAAAAAAAACTGCTGGTGTCAGTTTGTAACAGGGAGGGGGGTTGATTGGGGGGGGATCGGGGGGGCGATGGCATGTTCTACTGTGTGTGTAGTGTTGTGCACTCACAGTGAAGTCTTCTCTCCTCGGCGCTGCAATGGAAAATACCGAGCCGAGGAGAGATGACATCATTTCCTTTGCTGCTGTTTAGCATACAGCAGCAAAGGAAGTGATCTGATTGGCCGGCGACGATCGCGAGGGGGGGGCCACGAACGGATGGCCTCCCCCTCACCTCCGATCGCCGGGGGACAAAACAGGACCGCCTCGGGCACCGGGGGGGGTCCGATCGGACCCCCCACCCTCGGGAGGCAAATCACGTACATGTACGTGATTTTGCCTGCCCGTGCCGCCTTGCCGACGTACATCGGCGTGAGGCGGTCCTTAAGTGGTTAAACAGACAGATGCCCTGGTAGCAGTGGCATGGGCAATGAAAAATCTATCTGAACTTAAACTAAAACAAAGGAGGTTCATATTGGAAGGACTTAGAATGGCTATGAATAATAACTTTTTTTGACACAATCATAGTTATTATAGACAGATTAAGGGGGTGGGAATTGGTAATAGGTATGCACCAAGTGTGGCCAACATCTTCCTTAATAAATGGGAGGAGGAGGAGATTTTTGGGGGATGCTGGCCACACTTGGTGTTATATAAAAGATTCATAGATGATATTTTGATCATCTGGAAAGGTAGCCAGAAGGAATTGGAAAATTTCATTAACCGTATAGGTGCAAACCAATATGGAATAAAATTTACAGCAAATGTTGACCGTAATACCATAAACTTTTTGAATTTGGAAATCTTCAAAAATGGAAATAAGCTAAGTACAAGGACGCATTTTAAAGACACCGACCGAAATGGTTATATACCAATGAGGAGTTGCCACCACCCACATTGGAAGAGAGCCATACCAAAAGGCCAATTCATCAGGATTAGGCGCAATTGCGACCTATTAGAAGATTTTTTTTTTTATACAAACTAATATCTTGATAGAAATATTCGTAGATAAGGGCTACAATAGACAGGAATTATTAATTGCTCATGAAACTATTGCCAATATGCACAGGGAAATTATATTGCAAAATAAAAATAGGGAATGTAATCATAAAGACAAAATACTGTTTATAACAGGATTTAATAAACAATATAAGGTGTTGGAGGGGATTATTAAGAAAAATTGGCCCATAATAAGTATAAGTAACCCGCAGTTAAGCAAAATCTTACCATCAAAACCAACATTTGCCTATAGAAGAGCAAAAAGAATCAGGGACCAAATCAGGGAAGAATGTACCTGACCCCCCCTAAGAAAATGTCTACTTTTTTTGATCAAAAAGGTTTTTTTAGATGTGGCAAGTGCAAACCCTGTAAACTTACCAATAGGGAAGAAAGAAAAAGAAAACTAACAGGGTTCCAATCCAATTCTACTAAGCAAGAATATAAGATCAATAAGTTAATCACGTGCTGCAGCACACACGTGACTTATGTGTTGGAAAGTAGTTGCGGGCTGTAGTACGTGGGTAGAACCACAAGGGCACTTTCGGTAGGAATAGGTGAGCACATTAGGAACATCAAGAAAGGGTATAAACACCATAGTGTGTCGAAACACTTTAGGGACAAGCATAGAAGAGATCCGAGATTCTTGAAATTTTATGCGATAGATAAAATAGAACTTAACTGGAGAAATTCAAATATGCGTAGGGAAGTATCCAAAAATGAAACATACCGGATATTTAAATTAAATACTATGAATCCGTTGGGGTTGAACGTGGAACTGGATGTCAATTGTTTTATAGAGGATTATTAATTTTTTTTTTTAAGAATTATATATATATATATATATATATATATATATATATATATATATATATATATATTTTTTTTTTTTTTTAGGAACATTTTTTGGATTATATATGGATTTTTTTAGGATTATATATTATATATTTTAAGTTCATTTTCTATATTTTATTAATTTTTTATATTTTATTAAAGTCTGAATAAAGTGAAATAGGTAATTTTACTGTGCGATACTTTCCCCTTTGTATGTGTATGTTTGGGCATACACATACACATTTTTTAGGCAATATAAATTTTTGTATAAAATTGTATTTTATATGTAGACTTTTAAATATTGTAAAAGCTTTTCCAGCCGTTTTATATGGATATATGTAGTAAGAAATAAAGACAAAATCCATCTATGGCTAAAATTGGGTGTTAGTAAATAGTTAAAAATATATAAATTGGAACTGATCCGGGTGTGGGCATGCTGCAATAGTTAAAATGGCGGCGATGAATTTCCGGTTTAGGAAAACATTCCATTGGCCCGCATAAACTGAATCTAGGGTATAAATACAGCGATATCCAATCACCAAGCAGCTTCCTGATAACTCAATTTTGATTGCGAAACGTGTAGAGGCTGCTGGGAAAATGTACGCAATGCCACTACGTCACTTCCCGTCGGATGATAGCGAGGCTTGACTCGCAAGCCGCTAGCCATACGGAAACGAGGCTTGCACCGCACACCGGCGGAGAAACTAGACGGCGGCATCATCCCTTATCTATTTCTAACTGCTGGAAAAGCTTGGTGTCGGCACACGGACACCAAACCCATGTGAGTTTTTAGTATTTAGTGTTTTATATGGCTTAATAAACAGCAACAAGCATATTGCGCTATGATGGGTTCTGATTGTTTTTTCCATGAAAACTGACCTATTGGCTTTATTGCATTGGGGTCAGCTTAAAATCCTCAACAAGTGGAATGGTTATCCCATAAATGAACCAAAGGCTTTCATATACTAATATCTGGTGAGTGGCCGACTTATGCAGTGGTGGTGTTGTCACTGGATTTCAGTCACATGAAACACGCATGAGAAATCAAGAGCACAGAAATAGCACAAATATAGTGGATGGTCCACTCAATAGGCACGAGCACTATTGGATATAAATTGATGCATTTATTTATGTTTATAATTGGATTATAATTTATTTTATGTATTAAGGTGTTTAATTTAGTGGTAGATACATAAGTGTTTTCACAAAATATCCTTTAATCTTATGTTAATTAATTTACTTATTTGATTGGTGTAGATTAAAATCGCTAAAGGTAGCGCAGTAGCACTTGATACATATTTACACATTTTTTCCACTTGTTGGAGAAACACGCTTTTTGGCTGCAGCAACCGTTTTTTTTAATTTTATATAAATTCAAGTTGGTTTTATATAGGTTTGCGCCAGTGTCACACACACATTATAATAATAGTGACCAAGAAGACAACTTTACATGTGAGGTCTTCAAAGGGAATATCTCTAATTTGTTTAAAAGGGGGTCTTTAAAGCACAGGGAACAACAGTTGAAATCCCAAGGTGACAGAAGAGGTTGATATGGAGGATTTATTTAAGCAACTGCCTGAAGAAAAGTTCTGATTAGGGATCGTGAGGCAAGATGTTAATGGAAGAGAATGGATAAAGCAGAAACCTGTCCCCTAAGACCCGGTTCACACAGGGGCGACTTGTCAGGCGACTTAGCTGCCTGACAAGTCACGTTCCTTTCTGTACAATGGAACCGTTCTGATAGGAGCGACTTAAGTCGCTCCGACTTAGAAAAAGGTTCCTGTACTACTTTTGGGGTGACTTTAGGCGACTTGCATTGACTTCTATACAGAAGTAATTTTGCAAGTCGCCGGTGAAGTCGTGTGCAGGTCGCCTCTGTGAGTCGCGCTGCAAGTCGTGCTGCCCCTGTGTGAACCGGCTCTGAGGGTACTCAGGGCCAGATGCCAGTCAATACCCAAATGAAGAAAAGCCAAAATGTGATAGAATAACTGTCTGCCTTTGTACCAGGCAATGCAAGCTTTCCCTGTGTGTAAATCTTGCAGGAGTTAGATTTTCTCGCTGTGAGTAAGGTGGGAATAGTTTGGAATACCCCTATCCTTTAGGACTTGGGTTTCTCAGAAACTGAGAAGCAGGATGGAACAGGGTGCCAGTAAGTCTGGTCTGTTTAGAAGAGGTCGAGGAAGTCATCCAGAAGTCTGAGTATATCTGTATACCACATTCCTTCTGGCCAATTTATGATAAGAATCACCACAAGCCTTTCCACCCCTTTTTGTGCAGTTGTTGAGGTGGGAACTTCATCTGAGGGGAGCCATAAACCAATATGAATTGAGTCTAAGGAATCACAATACAGGGGGTCCCCTAGTTACAAACATCTGACTTACAAACGACTCCTACTTACAAACGGAGGGAGACAACAGGAAGTGAGAGGAAATCTACCCCTAGGAAGGGAAATTCACTCATGTAAGAGTTATTATGGGGGAAAGGTACCTCCACTGATGCTTTATCACCAAGGCTTGTTTTCACAACAACCCAAAATGTTCAAAATCCAATTGTCATTAGGACAGAAAGTGAGGTGAAATCTTCTGATCGGGGCACAGACAGCAAAACAAATGTTACAGGAGTATTAACCCTTCCCTATGCTATCCAAAAAGCTTAAAAATAGTTTTTTTGGCTGGAGCTACACTTAAAAAATGTACCTGTTCCGACTTACAAACAGATTCAATTTAAGAACAAACCTACAGTCCCTAACTTGTTTGTAACCCGGGGACCCCCTGTAGCATCTACTGCTGTCAGGAAGAGCACGCCAGCAGGCAAGATGCCTCCTCTAGGTAGATTTCTGTATGCAGTCGCAGGCAACCTGTAAAATTTATGTCCTGGGTTCTCAGAAGGGCCAGACTCAGGATGAGAAATTTCATGAACACCTGGGGCCTGAATAGCATTCAGGCCTCAAGTGTTCCACAGCAAAATGCAGAAAGCACTGATGTGAGAGAAGATAGAGGTGTATAGATAGACATCTTGTATGTCTACTGATTCCAGAAATTCCTCTTGTCCGAGAGAAGCAATGATAGATCTTGTTGATTCTAACTGAAATCTGTTTAGAGATTTTAAGTTCAGTATTGAGCAGAGGCCCCATTTGACTTTGTGAATAGGATAGAATAGAAACCTTGAAATCACTCTTCCAAAGGAACAGCTACACCCACCCCTTGTGCCTGGAGTTGGTGGTTGGTGGTCATTAAATCTGCCTTCTCTTGCTTTAAATCTGGCAGTGTGGAAGGCAAAAAGCAAGGAGGGGGTAGAGATAGAAACTCTATTTTGTACTTTTTTGAAATGAGAGAATGGACCCAGACATCTATGTTTCTCAGATCCAGACTGGCGCATATGCCAAAAGACATCCCCCCACTCTAGTGAATGGGGAAGTCCCTTTACTGTGAGTAGGGCTTCTGGGCAGGCTTGGTGGAGTTATGAGTCTAGGGCTTGCGACAAAAGGAAGTGTTAATCCGTGGTTTTGAAGTCAATGCATGGGGAGATTAAAGAGAGCACTTTCGTTGAGCAACCCTAGTAGAGAAGTACTCATAGGAGTGGGAGACTTAGGATTTTTTGTGGGGTAGGAGTATCTTTTTCCCCACATCACTTTCTTGATGAATTTATTAGGTGATTCCCTAAATAGCCGTCTGCCATCAAAAGGCATATGTACAAGACACTTTTTACAAGTGTGTTCAGCAGACCAAGCTTTTAGCCACAAGGTCATGCACAGGTAAAGGAAATTATTACTTGGAAAATTAAATTTTCTTGAGCATCAAAACAATAAGGTTGAGGACATCAGCTGCAATTGTTCTAGGAGAGCAGGGAACATCCTTAATATGAACTATAAGATATTTATTTAAAGATAAAATGGCATAATAATACACTACCAAAATACTAAATTTCTTCTTGTTTTGGCTGTTATGAGTCAGGTGTCATTGAACAAAGACTAATGTGCACCGTGTCAATGTGTCCACAGTGAAGAGCGTTTAGCATGAAGCCATGACTTGTACTTCATAAAATGCAGGGGAAGGAAAAGCCTTTTAAGTTTATGCTACAATAATATCCTGAATACATGGAGGTTCTGCCACTGATTTCTGATAGGGTGAAGGGGAATAGATGGACGTGTAATGTTTCTGGCCTCTGGAAAACAAAGGTCCTTAATGTTATCCAAAGAATTTAGACAAACTGGCATAGAAATGTGCTTTTGTCTGGCAGACCACATAGTGCATGTCTCAGAGGTGGCTAAAGTCAAATTAGGGGAGCAGTGTCATAATTGAAAATCATTCCAGGACCAAAATCCTCTGTAAAACTGTATTAAATGCCAGGAATTCAGTCTATCATACCGGGAATCCTTGTCTTACCTTATACACGATGCTGGGCCTAGTAGAGGTACAGACTTTGCCTGTTACAATGGGCATACCTCCAAATGGGTCTTTAGGGTCTGTAAATGATAGAAAAGAACAGCAGTCTTGGACCTGTACAGCACCCTGTGGCTAGCTGCACATGTTGCACTTCATTCCAAGGTGGGCACCTAATGCAGGATCCAGTGCCCAAAGCAAACATTACAGGACTGGTCCCACACAGTGGGGTTCGGTTATGGTCCCCAAGGTACAGACCAAGAGTACCCTATCTGGAAACTGCTAGAAAGCCCAGAGCAATAATCAGTCAGATCTTGATAGAAGCTCAGAAAAAAAAAATGTTTAAAAGGTTTAAAAAGAAAAGTACAGGAGTATCAAAAAGAGCGCACCCGAAGGTAGCTGTGTATATCCCATATAAATAAATCACAGAGCAGAGGCAGAAAGTCTGTTTTGAAAATACAATACCCCCTCTTCTGGAGAATCATGTTTCAGATATAAGAAATGGATTGTTGAAGTATTCAGTAGCCAGACAGTTTGCGAAATGTTAGGATTACAAAACAGACTCATTGAGATTTGAAGCCTTAGCCAGAATCCCCCCCCCCCCCCCCCCATTTCGATAGGAGTGTCCTGCAAGGAGAAACAAAATCAATATACTGTATGATTTAATTTAAAGGCTTTGAAATCACCAGGTTTGAACGAATATATTAGTTTTGCTACATTTTTGACAGTAAGAGTTTTTATTAACGTTTACACTGCTTACAAGACAACACATCTCCTGCTGGAAATCTCTTATGCTAAAGCCCATCTCACAACTTCAAAATGTCAGGACCAATGGGCCTTATGGCTGTCAGATAACAGTAGTGTTCCAGTCGCCTAACTTCACTTTTTTACCTTTCACTTCTGTTTCCACCTTCTTCTTTAGTACCTAAAGCCCAATTATGACTAAAATATATAAATATGAGTTCACAGGGATCCTCACTTTTATTGTTTAGTACTCTAGATACAACCTATGATGTATTATGGCATTGTAACTCATTGCCCTGTGTGTATTGTTTAGTATTTTGCACTACTGTTTGCCTAGAAGCTCTAGCCATTCTTGGGGAAGTTGCCCACCTGCAGCACGGCTGGATTCTACTGTACTTACTATTACCTCTATCATCTCAAAAGTAAAAATTAGAGCAGGAGGACAGGAGGGGGAGAAGGTAGTAGAACCACATGCATTATAATAGATAGGCAGAGGGCAGGTGAGCCTGGAGGGAGCCCACCACTCCCTAAAGGCACAGGGGTACATTGGACACCCAGCATATAGCACAATGGCAGCACAGGTGCCATTGTTAGACAGGATAATATGATTGGTTGCAGGCTGGTTGGTAAATTAAGCTGGAATATTTCTATGGTTTTGTTTGACGTGCGTCACCCTTCCATCTGCTCCTTGCTGGCCATTTGTTTGTATTGTTGGAAAACTGGTGAGGGGACGCACTGGACACCTTTGCTGCCATTGTGCTATATGATGGGTGTCCAGTGTGCCCCTGTGCCTTTAACCACCTCAATACAGTGCACTTACACCCCCTTCCTGCCCAGACCAATTTTCAGCTTTCAGCGCTCTCACACTTTGAATGACAATTACTCAGTCATGCAACACTGTACCCATATTAAATTTTCATCCTTTTTTTCCACACAAATAGAGCTTTCTTTTGGTGGTATTTAATCACTAGTGTTTTTTTTTTATTTTTTGTGCTATATATAAAAAGTCAGTAAATTTTGTGAAAAAAATGCCTTTTTCTTTGTTTCTGTCATAACATTTTGCAAATTAGTCATTTTTCTTCATAAATTTTGGCCAAAATTTATACTGCTACATATCTTCGGTAAAAATAACCCAAATAAGTTTAAATTATTTGGTCTTTGTGAAAGTTATAGAGTCTACAAACTATGGTGCCAATCACTGAAAATTGATCACATCTGATCACACCTGATGTACTGAAGGCCTATCTCATTTTTTGAGATACTAAAAAGTCAGGAAAGTACAAATACCCCCCAAATGACCCCTTTTTAGAAAGTAGACATTCCAAGGTATTAAGTAAGTAGCATGGTGAGTTTTTTAAGTTGTAATTTTTTCCCACAATTCTTTGCAAAATTAAGATTTTTTTTTTTTTTTTACAAAATTGTCATATTAACAGGTTATTTCTCTCACAGAGCATATGCATACAACAAATTACACCCCAATATACATTCTGCTGCTCTTCCTGAGTATGGCGATACCACATGTGTGAGACTTTTACACAGCCTGGCCACATACAAAGGCCCCACATTGAAGTAGCATCTTCAGGCGTTCTACAAGCATAAATGACACATCTCATTTCTCAACCACCTATTACACCTTTGAAGGCCCTGGAGCACCAGGACAATGGAATTGCCCCCAAAATGACCCCATTTTGGAAAGCAAACACCCCAACGTATAATCTATGAGGCATAGTGAGTCTTTTGAACGGTTCATTTTTTCCAGAAGTTTTTGGAAAATGTGGGAAAAAAATGAAAACGCTTTTTTTTTACACAAAGTTGACCATTTATCAGATATTTCCAACACATAGCATGTACATAGCAAAGATGACACCCCAACATACATTCTGCTACTCCTCCTGAGTATGGCGATACCACATGTGTGAGCCTTTTACACAGCCTGGCCACATACAGAGGCCCAACATCCAAGTAGCCCCATTAGGCATTCTAGGAGCATAAATGGCATATATAATTTCCTGGCAACTTATCATTTTTGAAGGCCCTTCATATTTCTAACACATAGCATGTACATACCAAGAATTATAATCCAAAATAAATTCTATTGCGGAAAGGGTAAAAAAAAAAAAAAAAGCATTACCTGTGCTTTTAGTAGTATCCACAGAGGAAAGCACTGGTCCAGGCAGCAGGCAGGGATGTGCTTAGCGACAGCAATAGTAATTATCCAGGCAGCAGGCAGGAATAGTGTCTATAGTCAGCACAAGGATATTGTCAGCACAGTACAGTCCATAGAAATTGTTCAGGCAGGGACAGCCAGCACAGCCATAATATTGGTCCTGGTACACTGTTACCTGCAGACACTCATTGTACCGCTCTCCAGCCCTTCTTAAACATACTGCCTCTTGCTACAGCTAATTATTTGCATAGTCCAAGTAGCGGTGTGGTCCGTTCATGCGGCAGGCAGAGGCATGATGGCAGTAAGTCAGTAGCAGGCTGAGGGCCGCAATCAGGTAAGACCTGTGCACAGGGGCAGAGGGGTAGAGGCTTCGACCCACCCAAATCTCTATGAAGCCTCCAGACTCCAGACCCTAATCCGGAAATTACGAAACCCGGAGAAAACAAAAAAAAAAATAGTTTTCTCCATCCGGAAAAACAATTCTGGAGCTCCTCACATATGTGAGACCCCTGTGTACTACAGTAGCAGGGCAACAGATCAGTCCAAGCGGTAGGCAAAAGCACAGTCCATAAAACAGGCCAGGGTCAGTTCACGTGCAAGCAGTCCAAGCGGTAGGCAGTAGCATAGTTGATAAAACAGGCCAGGGTCAGTTCACGTGGAGGCAGTCCAAATGGTAGGCAGAGGCATAGTCACAAAACAGGCAAGGGTCAGTTCACGTGTAAGCAGTCCAGACGGTGGGCAGAGGCATAGACAAAAACCAGGCCAGGGTCAGTTCACATGGAAGCAGTCCAAACGGTAGGCAGAGACATAGTCAAAAAATAGGCCAGGGTCAGTTAACGTGGAAGTCAGTGGCATGGTTATTTAGGGAAGCATGGAAAATGGTCAGCATAGAGGATGAAAGTGGGGAAATGGTTAAAAATATGGGCTAATATTTTAGGGATGTATGATAAAGTTGGAAGCATTCACCAATACAAAGGCCAGGTTGGGAGGGACACTGGGGACAATGGTAGCTGGTATCTTTTCGAAATCCTCTTTTGGTGCACACGCAACATTTTTTTTTGCCGTCTTCGGCCTGCTTCAGATGGTGGAATGTTGAAGGGGAAGTGGCGTTCATGAAGTCGGCAAACAGCCTCAGAGCGAAGGTCTTCTGGGGGGGGTCTTTGGTGATAGATGAGGGACGTAACAACTTCTTCTATGAATTGTAGGAAGGGGGCGGGGCTTTCTGTGGATTTGGTGTAGACTACATAGGAATTATAAACGGCCAAATGGATGAGATAAATTGCTACCTTCTTGTACCAGAATCGGGACCTCCTTATCGACAAATAGGGCTGAATCATTTGATCATTGAAATCCATCCCCCCCATGTAGAGATTATAATCTTGGACACATACTGGCTTTTCAATGGGACCTCTTCTTCCTTGAACCTCAATTGTAGTGTCGTCATGGATGGTGGACATCATGTGCACGTCCCTTTTATCCTTCCACCTCAAGGCCAGCACTTCGTTGCATCTCAATGCTGCTCTTTCCCCCTTCACAGCTTTTTGTTTGCTAGAGATTGTGGGAAGCCCTTCCTATTTTTTCTGGAGGTTCTGCAGGCCAGGGTTTTTGCAATGTATAGGTGTTTGAAAAGGGGCAGGCCAGCATAGAAATTGTCAAGGTATATGTGATATCCTTTGTTCAGAAGTGGGTATGCCAAGTACCATACAATCTTTCCAGTTGTGCCCATGTAGGCCGGGCACTCAGGGGGCTGGAGCTGGGAATCTTTTCCTTCATATATGCGGAACGCATACAAATATTCTGTGGCTCTCTCACAGAGCTTGTATAATTATACTCCGTATCTGGCCCTTTTGCTATGAATATATTGCTTTATTCCTAGCCGGCCTGAAAAGAGTACCAGGGACTCATCGACACATATATTCTGATCGGGGACATAGAGTTCTGCAAATTGTTCGGAAAAGAAATTTATCAGTGGGCGAAGTTTATATAATTTGGATGATTGCGGGGAGGGCACTGGGTGTTGTCGCTAAAATGAAGAAAGCGCATTATCATTTCGGATCGGAACCTGGCCATTACGGCAGAATAAATGGGCATGTTGTGGATGGGGTTGGTGGACCAATAGGCATGTCCTTCATTTTTTTTTTTTTTGTAAGCCCCATGTTTAGGGTGAGGCCCATAAACAATTTGAACTCCTCCAAATTCAGATCTCTCCACTCAAACGGACGGGCATAGGATGATTGGGGGTTGTTGGCAATATACTGATGGGCATATAAATTTGTCTGGTCCACAATGAATTGCAGTAAAGTGTCAGGCAAAAACAGATTAACCACTTCAGCCCCGGAAGAATTTACCCCCTTCCTGACCAGAGCACTTTTTGCGATTCGGCACTGCATCACTTTAACTGACAATTGCGCGATTGTGCGACGTGGCTCCCAAACAAAATTGATGTCCTTTTCTTCCCACCAATAGAGCTTTCTTTTGGTGGTATTTTATTGCCTCTGCAGTTTTTATTTTTTGTGCTATAAACAAAAATAGAGCGACAATTTTGAAAAAAACGCATTATTTTTTACTTTTTGCTATAATAAATATCCCCCAAAAATATATTAAAAAACAATTTTTTTCCTCAGTTTAGGCCGATACGTATTCCACATATTTTTGGTTAAAAAAATCGCAATAAGCGATTATTGATCTGTTTGTGCAAAAGTTATAGCGTTTACAAAATAGGGGATAGTTTTATGGCATTTTTATTAATAATTTTTTTTTTTTTAAATGGCAGTGATCAGCGATTTTTATTGTGACTGCGACATTATGGTGGACACATCGGACATTTTTGACACATTTTTGGGACCATTGTCATTTATACAGCAATCAGTGCTATAAAAATGCACCGATTCCTGTGTAAATGACAATGGCAGTGAAGTGGTTAACCACTAGGTGGCAGTGTAGGGGTTAAGTGTGTCCTAGGGGTGTGTTTCTAACTGGTGGGGGAGTGGCTACATGTTACACGTCACTGATCTCTACTCCGATGACAGGGAGCAGAGATCTAATGACACTGTCACTAGGCAGAACGGGGAGATGCTGTTTACATCAGCATCTCCCCGTTCTTCCTCCTCGTGAGGCGATCGCAGGTTTCCCTGCGGTGATTGAGTCCGCGGGACCCGCGACCCGACTCACGGAGCTTGCCGCGCACGCCCGCTGGGCTCCTCTTAAAGGACAACGTACAGGTACATGGTTTTGCCTGTACGAGCCCTTCCGCCACAGTATATCTGCGTGAGGCGGTCGGCAAGCGGTTAAAAAAATAAATTGCTGTGAAATTTTGGGTGTTGGCCTGCACACCTGGCTATGCTCTGAATGGGGGAATAATTGGTGATCCAGAGTCGGATGGCAGCCATGTTGGGTTGGCAAGACCATCTGGCATATATGTAGAGGCCCTGGTTCTTGGGGGACGTGACACTTCAGTAGTTGGGGGAATTGAATTTCCTGTGTTGGTATTCAGGCGTGATGTGGCAGCACTGGTACTGGGTCTGGGCATTTGTTCTTGGGGCCTATCACTGGCGGCAGCGCTGGTACTGGGCCTAGGAATTTGTTCTTGGGGCCTATTGCTGGTGGCAGCACTGGTACTGGGCCTTGGAATATAATCCTGGTTTCCAGAGTGCCGTGCCCTTTTAGGAGGGACCCATTCTTCCACCGAATCATTTGCCGATTCACTATTGGGTTCAAATGCCGAATTTGATTCGGAATCAGAATTGGAATCTGATGAGAACTCCCCGTTACTCTCATCAGTCATGGAGAGGATCTGGGAATGCCTCCTCACTGGTGTATAATCTTTTGGACATGACTCTGATGGCTGTGTGACAGGTTGCAGGTGACGGTCACTGATGGGCTGTGAGATGGGTGGCAGGTGACGTTCACTGATAGGTGATGACGGTGTGACAGGCGATGGTCACTGATGGGTGACAGGCCACGGACGGTGATGGGTGATGCTCACTGACGGGTGATGGTCACAGACGAGTGACAGGCCACGGTCACTGATGGGTGATGGGTGCACCATTGACGGTCACTGATGGGTGTCGGGTAATGGCTGACATCACTGATGGGTGACAGGTAATGGCTGACGTCACTGATGGGTGACGGGTAATTGCTGATGTCACTGATGTGTGAAGGGTGATGGTCACTGATGGGTGACGGGTGATGGCTGACGTCACTGATGGGTGACGGGTGATGGCTGATGGTCACTGATGGGTGACTGGTGATGGCTGACGGGTGACGGATGACGGTCACTGATGGGTGACAGGTGATGGCTGACAGGTGACGGCTGATGGTCACTGATGGGTCACGGGTGATGGCTGACAGGATCACCGCTGACGGTCACTGTCTTATGTGACAGGTGCACTTTATGGGGTGACTATGGTGACTGTTGGGTGACAGATGACAATGGGGGGGCGATGGGACAAGTGTTGTGCTTCTGCAGTACAATACAGGCACAGATCGGTAACTCACTGCTCCTGGCTCTTCTCTCACTGGAAACGGTGTGTGAGGAGAGAAGAGCTGGTAACAGCTAGTTACCACTCTGTGTTTACATTTAGTGATCGGCTGTGAAAGGATCACAGCCCATCACGTGGTAAACAGCCGCCGGCCAATGGCTGTTTACCATCGTCGGTGACGAGCAGTGTTCCCGGGAACACGCCACCACCGACGTGCACGCGTGGCGTGCTCCCGTTAGCGCGCATGTGCTGTGCACAATGGGGGCGGTACCAGCTGTCATGTCACGGCTGATCACGTGGTAAACAGCCATGCCCAATGGCTGTTTACCCCCCTCGGTGGCGAGCGGTGTCTCCGTGACACGCCACCACCGAGGGTACAGGGATGCGCACGCACGATAGCACGTATTCCCGGTTTAAAGGGCAGGGCGTCATATGACGCCCTCCCAGAACGAGAGCCATGCTGCCTGGCCGTCATATGACGGACGGCGAGCGGGAAGCAGTTAAGGAGGGGTTGGCTTCCTCCATGCTCACCTGCCCTCTGCCTAACCATTATAATGCTCCCACTGTGGAGGCTCTCAAAATTTAGAGTTAGGACTACAGATAATACTGGGGTGCAGTGACTCTGCAGCTTACACATGTATTTGCAAACGTGTGCAAACTAAACCCCTGTTTTTAAGGCATATTGTTAGACAGGATAGGGGTTAATCCTCTGCATTGTGTAAAAAGGCTGTTTTATCCTATATGCATAGATCCTCCCCTACTGTACTGTCTATCTGGAGAAGGCCAGCTAACACAGGCAGGGTAGCCGACCTGCACATGCTCATTTGTGTCTTTTATGCTGTAGAGAGTATTTCTTTATTGAGCTGAACTAGCCAGGTCACGTGCTATTGATGAAGCACCCTCTACCTGAAGGTAGGTGCTAGACTACTATTTTTCTATAGCTCAGGGTCCAAGTACAGGTAAATTTAGCCAGGTCTGTGCTTTAGGCTGGGCCTGGTTGTTTTGATTTGGGACTGGGAGTGTTTGGTGTAGTGGGAGGTGTGGCCACCTGTGCTCTAACTCAGAGGTGCCTCCCCTGCTTTCAGAAAGATTGTTCTGGAAGAGGGGTTGGAGCTGAGGTTTGAGTGGCAGACAGCTCATGTGAGGAGCTCTGACCAATTACCCTTTGGTATTGGCAGGGGGCAGGCCTCCCATATAAGCTGAGGTCACGTGCTGCCAAGGAGGAGTTCTGGAAAGTAGGAACAGACAGAATGGAGTATTGAGTTGCTATTCCGGGTGTCCCCACGTGGGGATGCGCCGAGCGTGGAGGAGGGATGGAGGAACCGCTAGGAAGGAGTCCTAGATAAAGATCTTCATCTCTTATGCCCCGTACACACGGTCGGATTTTCCGATGGAAAATATCCGATCGGAGTGTGTTGTCGGAAATTCCGACCGTGTGTGGGCTCCATCGGACATTTTCCATCGGATTTTCCGACACACAAAGTTGGACAGCAGGAGATAAAATTTTCCGACAACAAAATCCGATCGCGTCAATTCCGACCGTGTGTGGCCTGTTCCGACGCACAAAGTGCAACGCATGCTCAGAAGAAATTCCAAGACGGAACAGCTCGTTCTGGTAAACTTAGCGTTCGCAATGGATACAGCACTTTCGTCACGCTGCAATGTTAAAAATGGTTTAATACAGCGCACTCTCTTCTTCTTTATAATGTGACAAGAATTAAGTCGTTTTGCTGCTCATATTCACACACACTTCTCACAAAGTTTTATTTTTGTTTTTTTATTGGGATTCCCTAAATATATTGTTATTAGTTGTCACATGTGACAGTATTTTTTTTTTTTTATTTAATTTTTTTGGGGATTTTAAGCCTTTTTTTGGATTTAATGTTTGTATTTTTTCAAAGGCTGATCTTTGTTCAATGTTATTTTTATTTTTACTCCAGAATATTTTTGTGTGTGTTTTGTGTGTCAAGTCACCCCAACACCATTGATATCTTTTATTATTTAATCTCCAGGAGATTGTTTGGTGTTGGTGTCCCTTGTTCATTTCACATTGTATATTTGAAATGTACCTGAATCCTCACAAACAAACTGTCCTTTTTGAAGTAAAACACATAGGAGAGTATAATTCAAAACAAAAATCCTTTATTAAGGGCTCAGAACCAAACAAAGAGGAAGGCAACACTGGATCAACAGGAGAAGTTAGCGAAACCTGGGACCCCCAGGGCAGACATCAATTCTTGAACATCAAAATTGGTGGCCTGAGGAGTCCATATGTAAGGGAGGGCAGTCTGGTCCAGAAGTCCCATAGAGCCGGATAGCAGCAGATGACATGTGTGTCCCCAGGCTGTGGTACCACAAGAGGCTGCATTTTTTGGCTGACCAGACTGGATCCAGGGTCCTCACTTTCTGGTCTTCCTTTCACGCTTCATTCCCGGCTGTGGCTGTGCAGTTGGAGATGTGGCAGGAGGAGGAGTAGGACCTGGAGGAGGACTGGGAGAACCTGGAGGAGAGGGAGGACGAGGAGGAGGACCTGCAGGAGGAGGAGGAGGACCATCGCAAAGGTGTGTCTGAGCTGTCATTTGGCCCATCATACCTTTGTTAAGAGCCTTCAATATGAGCGCCTCACACAAGACTTGTTGGCCCTCCTCCATCCTCTGCATTTTATAGGCAATGACGGCAGCAATGTCCTCCTCCACGGTCTGTCGTGCTCTCAGGACCTCTGTAGCCCTCCAAAAGAGTCCTCCGGTAGCCTCCTCTAGGGCACTCCTCCTACTGCCACTTTCTCTTTCCAGGGGGAGTGGAGGGACCTGCAGATCAGCCAGCCGGCTCGGCCCGGCCACCTCCTGGCTGAGACTTCCCTGTGTATGAAGGACATGGTTGTAATGTTTTGCTTCATCAATCACAATCCTAAATTAGTACTCCCAACTAACATCTAGTTAACATCATTGATTGGACAAGCAGAAATATTTAGAGGAATGCTATACCTGGCTCAATCTGGGCTCCTCCACATGTGGCCTGGAAGGCCCAGGTTGGGCGTCAGAAGCCTCAGCCAGGGGGGAAGGAAGCGTGGAAGGAAGACTGGAGAGGGATGGCCTGGGTTCAGTCTGGCCTGCCAGAAAATGCAGCCTGTCGTAGTACCACACCCTGGGGACATAGATGTCATCTGCTGCTCCGGATCTCTGGGAATCCAGGACTTTCTTGCGCTCCCTTAGATATGTGCTCCTCAGGCCACCAATTAATATCTTTAAATAGGTGATGTCTGCCGTGGGGATCACCTGCTTCACAATTTCACACAATTGCACCAGTGCTGCCTTCCTCTTTGTTTGGTTCTTGAAATGGGGGTGGTTAATCTCCCACAGACAGGGCAGCTCCCTTAAGATATCTATGAATACTGACATGAAGTCATTATCTTTCAGTAAGATATCCATGTTCACTGCAAGACACAACACAAGACAAAGCCTAATGTCAGACAAAACTCTCCTAATCTTGTTACAATATAGGCTTCAATGTAGAAGCAGTATAGGCACAAGTTTGTCTCTTACCTTCGTTCTTACGATCGGCGCGTCCAATGCTCCTTCCTCCGCTCACAGATCGTACGTAATACGCACGCGTGTTACGCTTTATACACACTACGCATGCGTGTAACTCCGCCCGCCCCTGACGTTCTTTCTAGTCAATTCCCCGCCCCTTTTCGTTCGGCGCAGTGGGTGAAGAGCACATGGCGGAGTTAGAGCAGGTGTGTGCTAATTATAGCAACGAGGAGGAGGAGGAGGAAAGCCCGGATCTGGACACGTCCCGATCCAGAAGGAGACGTTTTAAGGCCACAAATATGTCCTTTGGGGAGATGTTGGAGATGGTCGACATCAAGAAGAAGTCCGACTATGACGGAAAGTATGGGCCTTACCCCAACCCCAACATCAGAAAGGCAAAGATCATGGCGAAAGTGGTCAAAAGCCTTCACAAGAATTTCGGGGTACGAAGATCGAAAGATCAGCTCAGGAAGCGGTGGTCAGACCTGAAATTGAGAGAGCCAGAGCAGTACCGAAAGATCCGGAGAGTGCTGCAAAAAAGTAAGTAGTTGTGCTGTGTTCCTATTCCTTCTGTCTTTATTCCGTTCGTGCTGCTCCATATGCTTTTATTAATTGTAACGTTTAAAAGGGCAACTTTAATGTTCATGGGCCCATTATTCGTTCGTATCAAACATTTTTCTTTCGACCTCTAAAACATCATTGTTTAGGCCATATGCATTTTCCCACATTTTTTTGCTGCCTACTTGGATGCCAAATATTTGTTTGTGTAGATGGGTTTGTTACTAGAATGAAATGCAAACTAGATTCTGTGTAAGGAGAGGACACTGAGCAGCTGTTTTCACATCTGGACACTGGAGCACTAGTGTGGGACACAAGAACACCATTTTTATTAGGGGGGCCACACAGGTGCTCCAGTGTATACTATAGGGGGGTCTCCATCTGTGAAGCTTGTACTAAACAGGTAAAGTATTGCAGCTCGACAAAGGGCAATAAAAAAAAGACATCTTGGAACACGGCTAAAATTGACAATTGTACCCCACTTCCAAGCAATGTTTCCTATTTCTAGTTCTGCCATCAAATATCTGTGTGCTAATTATACCATTTTTGTTTTACATAGGGGAGAAAAGACTCGGAGGACACCCCTCATCCGAGGAGACCAGAGACCCCCCACCTATGGAAGAAGGTGAAATACCCCCAAACGAAGAAGAGCAGGAGGAAGAAGAAGATGTGGTGGAGATTGGCACCACAACAGGTGAGTGTCTGCGACCACAGGCTCAGGTAAAAGAGATGGATGGTGGCAGATTTTTGATACCTGTTTTTGTTTGGTTTCTCTCTTTTTAGGTGATCGTGAGGTTGTGGATCCAGAACGCTTTACTTCAGAAAGTGCCCAGATCCTGATCGGGGAGATCATGGGGTGTAATCTCGAATTGCACAACATACAGCAAAAAATCAATGATGTTATTAAAAAAAATAATAACATCATTGATGTTTTGGGGCGAATTTAAAACCCCACAAAATCTATTTTTGGGATTGTGGTCCAATTTTTAAAATCTTTTTGCAATGTTTTGAAAAGCCAAATTTGGAGGATGCACACAGTGTGCCAACATGTGCTATCTGCCATCACGGGAGATCAATGGACGCGTTTTGGGGGTGCAACCCCTTCCTCAATTATAAAGTAGCGTTGAGGAAGGGCTTGTTCCCCCAAAACACGTCCCTTAATCCCCCCTGATGGCAGATAGCACATGTTGACATTCATAAATTGGTGTGCATCTTCCAAATTTGGCTTTTCCAGGGGTGATTTCCCCCCATCTGAACGCTATATCAAACCCAGTTCCTAAATACTGATGTCTGATATAGCCTTCAGGTTTTACCTAATGTGAACTTTGTAAGTTCAAGTTTTTTGCCTTTCTTGTTGGTTTTACACAGGCCTGTTTTATCTGAAATGGACATTTCGATTTTTGATAATGCTACTGCAAAAATTGTTATACAACAAACATGTTGGTTTGTTTTAAAAACCTTTGGTAAATGCACATGTGATTGTGCAGGTATAAAAAAGTGGCTTACTCAAGAATGTGTGGATTATTGTCTCAACACTACAATACAACACTTTTAGGGTGATGTAATTGCTGTTTTATGCAAAAATGGGGGTTATTTCCTAAGGGCAAATCCTCTTTGCACTACAAGTGCAGTTTCAGTGCAGTTGCAAGTGCACTTGTAGTGAAATGTGCTTTTGCATTTAGAAAATAACAGCCAACAGTGCTTTGTATAAGGTTACACAATCACGACATTTTCTGGACTCAACACATTTCTGTCAGGGTCAGCTAAAACAAACACAAGCAGTAAATGTCCACCAAGAATTTCTTTTTTTTTTTTTTTATTATAAAAAGGCTTCAAATATTGTCTGGCATATTGATAGCCCCCCTACCCGCAAAGAACTCCAGGTAGCGTAACCGGACATCACGGGGACTCAGGGAGGGCAAGCCAGGACGGCCACTTTCAAGCGCCATCAGTGTGGTTTGATGTAGGATTCCGGCCTCAGGCCCAACTGAGCCAGCATAGTTGGCCGAATGTTTCTTTAAAAAGTTATGGAGAATACAGCACGCCAGTATAATATGGTTCAGTTTATACTCCGCCATATGGATGGGTGTCAGAAATAGTCGGAACCGGCTGGCCAGGATTCCAAATGTGTTCTCCACCACTCTCCGGGCTCTGGCCAGCCGGTAATTAAAAACCCTCTGTTCCGGGGTGAGGGTCCTCATCGGGAATGGCCGCATCAGGTGGTCCCCAGCACAAACGCTTCATCAGCAACGAACACGAATGGGAGTCCTTCCACATTGTCCTCTAGGAGCTGGCAAGTCCAAGCTGCCATTCTGGAGACGCCTGTAGAACTCCGTCTGGGCGATGACTCCACCATCGGACATCCGGCCATTCTTCCCCACGTCCACATACAGGAACTCGTAATTAGCCGACACCACCGCCAACATCACTATACTATTAAACCCCTTGTAATTATAATAGTATGACCCTGAGTTGGGTGGTGGGACGATGTGGACGTGTTTCCCATCAATTGCCCCTCCGCAGTTAGGAAAGTCCCACCGCTGGGCAAAGTGGGAGGCCACAGTCTGCCATTCCTGTGGCGTGGAAGGAAACTGTTGAGGAAAAAACAATAAACATTACTATTTTTTCACAGAAACATGGCAAGCTGATTAGACACAAACATTCTGGGCCAACCTCCAGATAGCATTTAGTAAGGGGAATTTAACAAGGCCAAAGTATAAGGTACACCTATCATATCCCCCCCCCCTCTCATGGGCCATTTCTAACATTATAGGGGGTGTGTGCAAATCTTGGACAGGTAACCCTCTTCACTTCATTGAGAGATGAATGCCAAAATAATGGGTATTACTTTGAACAGACCCTCCTTAGTTACACTATTGGCAGACCACTGGACAGGTAAGAAGTGTCATAATACAAAGATAAAAATACACACTGTACACATTTGAGGACATTTGGACATTCTGCTATTACCTATCACGATAATAATAGGATACAAAAACTTTAAACAGTACCATTTGAAAGTATACAGGCAGGCCCTTGCACTACATGCTTTGGGGAATTCATCCATAAATCTGACCACAAAAGAGATGGGTATAGTGTGTATGGGTTTGGCAAAGTGAGCAGATAGATGATTGAGGATAGAGAATTGGAATCAGCTGACTTAGCAGTTGGGGGGAGGGAGGGTTACTAAAAATTATTTGGGGACACCACAAAAAAAAGCCTATGGCACTCTGCCTGAATTTAAATCAAAAATAACATTTCCAAACATTTTAGGGGGTGTTTGGGGTAAAGCACTACTATGGAGCTGATAAAATACATTGTTAAGTGACTAAATGAGGTGAATATAGGGCAGGAGACACCATGCTGGGGAGGTTAGTGAAGGGCAAATATGTATGAAGGACATAAAATAATAATTACATAAAAATCCAGCATGCATGAGAACAAAGGGGACATTCACAGCATATTACAATCATGGTAATTAGGGAATGAGGAAAGAAATACAATATATTATCAAACATTCAATACAATAAAATGTGATATTAAAGGATAAAAATCTTACCTTCATATACTCCTTCTGTAGGACCTGGATGATGGCAGAACAGGTCTCTGGGATGATGATACCCAGAGCCTGGGGGGAGATGCCTGTCGAGAACTTCAAGTCCTGCAGGCTTCTCCCTGTCGCCAAATACCGCAGGGTAGCGACGAGCCTCTGCTCCGGAGTGATGGCTTGCCTCATGCAGGTATCCTGCCTGCTAATATAGGGGGTCAGCGAAGCCAACAAACGGTGAAACACGGGGTCCGTCATCCTGAGAAAGTTCCTGAAATCATCAGGATTATTCTCACAGATCTCACGGAGCAAAGGCATATGACAGAACTGGTCACGCTGAAGCAACCAATTCTTGGTCCATGAACTCCTCCCCATCCTGTTCATGGACTGGACTTGTGTCAAGGTCAGGACCCCAACACCAAGCCCCCGCACAGCACGAACTCTACGAGGAGTACGCATACAAAACATGGCTAGAAAACGGTCGGCTGCTCAGAACGAAGTAACAGAACGCACTGAAGAACAGCAAGGCCTGTGAAGAGCGACCTGAAAACCAGTAACGAACGAACAAGAATACAATGACTACCTAAAGTCACGCGGAACTTGCTTGCACGCAATGAAGAGCAGATACAAACCCACAAGCACAAACTGAACGGCAGAAAACGATCTGAAAGCCACGAGTCTGAAAAAGCGCGAATCGTCTCCCAAACTTTTACTAACACGAGATTAGCAAAAGGAGCCCAAAGGGTGCCGCGATTGGTTCTGAACCGTCCTTTCTAGTCTCGTCATACGTGGTATACGTGACCGTGTGGTTGGCGATCGGAAATTCCGACAACTTTGTGCGACCGTGTGTAGACAAAATAAGTTTGAGCCAACATCTGTCAGAAAAAATCCTAGGATTTTGTTGTCGGAATGTCTGAACAAAGTCCGACCGTGTGTACGCCCTATAAGAAGTATCAAGCTGCTGTGACCGGGGAACACGGGACTTGCATGATGGAGAATATCAGAATGGAGGAAGTAGCAGTCAAGCGGAGGAGAGTAGATCAACGTTCTCTGACCGGGAACACAGAACTATCCTTTTAAAGGAAGGTCAGTACAGAATGCTGTGGCTGGGGAACACAGCATTGATAGTCATGGACTGGCTGAGAGCAGCAGTCCGCCCATTACCATGTGTCAGGCCGTCGTAGAGAGGTACCGAGTATCTCTGGTCTGGTTAAGCATAATGGTAATGCCTTCCAAAAGACTGTGTGGCTTCTGGCTCTTTGATTCGCATAGGCAATACCATTACGGTCTGCAAGGAGGAATTATTCAGAGTGATTCTTTCTTGTCCCAACGGAAGTGAAGAAATAGAAAGTCAGTAGTTTGGCAGTGAAGGACTTGTATAACAAAAAGAAGGAGCAATAGTTTGCAGAGAAGTTATTCAAAGGAAGGAGACTGGTGGTGCAAGGAGTGCATCCAGTTTGCAAGGCCACGGCCACTGAATAAACTCTGATAATGTGCTAAATGCTATGGACATCTCATATCGTCCTTTCTCCCAGCCAAGTTATTATCCTGAAATAAACGTAACAAAACTGTGCAAATGACTGTTCATTGTCTTAACTGATAGATGAAGGTCTGGCAGCAGGGTGATTGGCAGATTGCTAGTAACCTAGTGGTGAACATACTGCTACATTAACATCACACATGTGGGGCGTGTATACAGGCTGCATTGGAAATCTCCACCTTCCTGTACTCTCAGCACCGGAGAAACTGTGCAGTTTATCACTGACTGTGGTATACAGATCAGCAAAAAAGGTATATAGTGGCAGTATTTTAATGTAAAAAGAAGACTTATAAGCTGTGGGCACTGTGGGGGGGGGGGGGGGGCAGATAAACTATTTTCATATTACTGGGTTTAATAACACTTTAACTACTGTAGCAAAGTATCGGGGCCCCTGAATCCCAATGGTGACCTCCAGAGTTAAGGACAGCTGACATCCTTCAGTGTAGAGCGGGTTACAAGGCATGGCGTGTGTAATGCAAGATGAGCAGGTGGGCGCCAGACACTTTTTCAATGCAAAAATTGTCTCTTGAACAGAACTGTGGGAGAGAGGATTGGGGCCAGGACTCCCTTAGGTAGATGCAATGTTAATTGGCAGACTCAGAGACTTCTATAGGTAGACAGCTATACAGGTGAAGGCCTCCAGCTGGACACCACTTCTGTATATGTAGGACACTGTCTCCTCCGGCAACAATCTTGTAGCTGTTACTAACAGTAAAGGTATTCAACTTTCTGCAACGTGAACAGTTCTCTTTACCCCACACTCACTCACTGTGGGTCTTCACTCAACGAGCTCCCAGTCTCTCTCACTAGACTTCAGATCCACTAGCCACTGGATCCCCTGAGCTCTTTCACTGTAGCACTCAGTATCTTCCTCAAGCGTCACCCCTGCTTCACTGCTGGGTCCCTGGCTTGGCACTCACAGGTACTCCTCAGGCTTCACCCCTGCTGACAAATTAGGTCCCTGGCTTGGCACTCCACAAGCGTCACCTCTGCTGTCCTGCTGGGTCCCTAACTTGGCACTTGCTGATGCTTTCCTACTTCTTCACTGTCTGCTCTGGTACTGGCCTCAGCTTACTCACAATGGTCTCCAGTAGTAAGGCAGATGGTCCCTTTGTGACGACAGCTTCCCCTCTACCTCCAACCAGTACTGGTTCCCCGGCCGGCAGAACCGTTACTTCTGGTTGGACTACAAGCCCGCAGTCCCAACCTCGCACTACTTCTTGATAGGCTCTTAGATAGCCTAGCAGCCAGAGATCCCCAGGATAGACCTTAGGTTTCTGGCCTAGCAGCCCGGGGCAATACGACACTCGTCCACCCAGACAGCCGTCCAGGTGGCACAGAACACTGATCACCTGACTCTACCCAAATAAATAGGCTCTCCCAGCAGGCCAAGGGACCCAAGAAGCCTGGCTGCAGTGTGCCTATCAGGGACTATAACCTGGGATCAAACAGCTAGACCAATCTGGTCTGTGCACTACATTTGTATTAACAATGAAAAGAAAGTGGTCTGAGAGTCTCCTGGGAACACATCACAATAAGACCATATAGGGGTAAAAAAACATAATTTACAAGTGCTAAGTCAATACAAGAAAGAATTGTGTGTGAAGATGAATAACAAAAAACACCTGATATCTACATTATAATCCCTCCACGTCTCTCAGACCCAGTTCTCCCTCCACACATCTCCCAGGCCCAGTTCTCCCTCCACACATCTCTCAGGCCCAGTTCTCTCTATATACATCTCTCAGGCCCAGTTCCCCCTCCACACATCTCTCAGGCCCAGTTCTCCCTCCATACATCTCTCAGACCCAGTTCTCTCTGCACACATCTCTCAGGCCCAGTTCTCCCTCCACACATCTCTCATGCCCAGTTCTCCCTCCACACATCTCTCAGGCCCAGTTCCCCCTCCACACATCTCTCAGGCCCAGTTCCCCCTCTGCACATTGCTCAGTCCCAGTTCTCCCTCCATACATCTCTCAGGCCAAGTTCTCCCTCCACACCTCTCTCAGGCCCAGTTTCCCCTCCGCACATCTCTCAGACCCAGTTCTCCCTCCACACATCGCTCAGGCCCAGTTCTCCCTCCACTCATCTGTCAGGCCCAGTTCTCCCTCCATACATCTCTCAGGCCCGGTTCTCCATTCACAAATCTCTCAGGCCCAGTTCTCTCTATATACTTCTCTCAGGCCCAATTCCCCCTCCACACATCTCTCAAGCCCAGTTCTCCTTCCTTACATCTCTCCGACCCAGTTCTCCCTCCATACATCTCTCAGGCCCAGTTCCCCCTCCACACATCTCTCAGGCCCAGTTCTCCCTCCATACATCTCTCAGGCCCAGTTCCCCCTCCACACATCTCTCAGGCCCAGTTTTCCCTCCATACATCTCTCAGGCCCAGTTCCCCCTCCACACATCTCTCAGGTCCAGTTCTCCCTCCATACATCTCTCAGACCCACTTCTCCCTCCATACATCTCTCAGGCTTAGTTCACCATTCACACCAGTGACAATGCGTCCATAAAGGGCACAGGAGCGCCGCCCTCTCTCTCCTGTCACCTCTCTCTCACTATAGATAGATTCATGCATTGCATGAATCTATCTATAGTCACTGCTGCCACACCCTATTCAGGTGTCCAACCCCTTGTCGGGCGCCGGGCACCTGAATTACAGTGGCAGGGGTTTTTTGGAAGCGCCTGATTAGAGCCGTGGGCTCCAATAGGCGTCCTGATTAGAGCCGTAGCATCTAATAGCATCTAATAGGCTTCCAAAATGGTAAACAGCAGGAACAATGCTGTGTGTTCGCTGTTTACTCAGTGTTGTGTTAGGAAAGTGAAAAAATCGTTTTCCTAACACTGACCCGCCTATCTCAGCCAATCAGGTGCTCGGGTCTGGTTACCTGTCACCCGATTGGCTGAAACAACAGGCGCTGTGATTGGATGCCTGATAGAGAGGACCGGAGACATTGAGGAGCGTGGACGTGGAGGACGCCACCGTGACCCGCTGCGAGACAGGTAAGTCCCGACTCCCGGGCGATGCACACTGGCAGCATTTGATGGGGCACAGTAGCAGCAATTGATGGGGCACAGTAGCAGCAATTGATGGGGCACAGTAGGGGCAATTGATGGACACACTGGCAGAAATTGATTGGCACACTGGCATCAATTTATGGGGCACACTGGCAGCAATTGATGGGCACACTGGCAGCAATTGATGGGTACAGTAGCTGTGTTTGCTGGCACAGTGGCGGCAATTTATGGGTACAGTGGCTGCTTTGGTGGCACAGTGGCTGCGTTTGATGGCACAGTGGCTGTGCTTGATGGGCACAGTGTCTGCGTTTGATGGGCACAGTGGCTGCGTTTAATGGGCACAGTAGCTGTGTTTGATGGGCACAGTGGCTGCAATTGATGTTTTTTTTTTTTTCAGTTTGTTTGCGCCCCCCAAAAAATTTTGAGCACCAGCCGCCACTGATCCACACATCTCTCAGGCCCAGTTCTGAGATATATTGAGCAAAGAGAGTTTGTGTTCTCAATTCGTAATAGTAGAAGATTTTTAGCCCAGACAATGTTTAAAAAGGTTATTAACATCTCCAATGACTAGTCCTGGGACCTCTGGACAAATAGCCATTAGCTATAAAATGTGTTTTCTCCAATGAGAAGAGATAATAAATATTAGCAATTATGCAGTAGCAGTTATTCAGCGTACACATTAAAAATACAAACTTTGGTGACCGGATGTGGGAGTGAGAGGGTGTGTGAGATCTCCTCTCCCTCCGCTCTGACCAGCTAAGCTACAGGCTGAGGAGACTACCGGTATGTCGGCGGCAGCGTAAGCAGCGGAACCCGGCTAAACTACAGCGCTACCGAGCACACCTGATCCCGGCGCAGACTCAGTGGATGGAGCTGAGGTGGGGTGTGAGAGACCCCTACCAGCGGGCCAGCGGCCAAACGAGGAGACGCTTCGGTAGCGGCTACAGCAGCTTCAGCAGCGGCGGTGTCAGTGAGTGTGGCGGTGAGAGAGCCAGGAAGACGGAGCCATAGGGGTGGCGTGAGAGGCCCCCCCCCTGGCTGTCAGTAGCATCCGAGCAGGCCGAACACAGTAACAGCAGAAGCAGCGATTGAAGTAAGCCAATAAAACTAACAACGTAACGCTGTGAAACTGGAGAGTGACCAAGAAGACGTCAGACATAGGTGAAAACTTTCCTCTTTTTTTTTACCTCATATACCATGTTTGCTGTGGATGACTCTCATTCCTGGTTCTTGGTTGAATATTTGGTTTTTGATTGGTTCTTGAAGAAACTTAACTGAGTTTGCAAGGTGAAAACCTGGTTAAATGTTGCTTTGTTGCCTCATTATTTATTGATCTTAAAGAGGCAGTACCTGAAATAGTGGAAAATAGCAGCTCCAGTCCGAAGTGGGAGACGGACTGGGAGCTGGTGTATGAGGCTCTTTTTTCTTACAATATAAATAGAACCAGTGGAACGGTGGATGCAAGCTGCTTAATTAACATCAGCTGTAAGTGAAACTGCGTTGTTCATGTGTCTGTCCACTGCCCCATGAGCTGCTGGGCCGATGTCGTGGTGACAGAGACAAACGGAGTGCTACCTTGGTGATACCATTTTTGAGTAAACCCAGCAGACCGGGATTGCAATAACCACACATTCTATCTCAAATTACTAAAAGGAAAGGTGTTTTTTTTTTTTTGTTTTTTTTGTTTTTTTTTTTTGTTTTTCTCTCCCTTCTCCTACTTTTTTCTTCCCCATGATACAATAGCATGGCTGGGAAGCGGGCAGCAGAGGAAAAATTAAACCAGCACCAGTTACAAAATCAGTCACAACAAGCAGGAGGTCAGGTTACACGCTCTGCAAAAAATCAGACAAACCAAGTGAAAGTCGCAGCAGCAGCTGCAGCAGCGGCAGCAACAAAGTTAGAGCGTTTTACTAGGACCTCCCTATCACCAGTAAAATCCCAACAATCAATACAAATAGGTACCTCGGCGGGTAGGAAAAGCCAAAGTAGCGGGTTAATACCGGCCGTAACAAGCCCAATCGCAGTGCCGCCCACAAAAGGCCACGGGGCGGGAAAACTTGATACTACAAGTGATGATACAGAATTCAAAAGGCTACCTAATATAACCGAGGCAGATATGGAGGGAGGCCAAAATGGAGGAGTGGAAGAGCCAACAATGAGGGACCTCCTGTATGCGATAACCGCATGTAAGGAATCAATTTCTGGTTTGGCTACTCAGTTAAAAAGCATAAGGGAGGAACTGGTAGTGATGGGCAGCAGACTGAAAGAAACGGAGGGAAGAACAACAGCCCTAGAGGAGAGACTAAGTTCTGTGGAAGACGTGCTATCCCCGCTTAGACAAGATATAACTGATATTAAGAAATACATAAAAAATCAATCAGCTAAAATAGATGAACTAGAAAATAGAAACCGGAGAAATAACATAAGAGTAATAGGCATGCCTGAACGGAGCGAGGGATCTGACCCTATAGAATTTCTGGAGGGATGGATCAAGGAGACATTTGGGACTACATCTTTTTCTCCTTTCTTCGGCATTGAACGTGCTCATCGAATCCCCTTTAAACCCCGACAAGGCAAGGAGTACCCGAGACCTATAATTATGAAAATGTTTAATTTCAGAGATAAAGTATCTTTGCTTCGGAAGGCGAGAGAAATGAGAGAGATCTTATATAGAGGGGTAAGAATTTCATTATATCAGGACTTTTCTCCGGACCTGCAAAAACTCAGGGCGGCATATATGCCGATTAAACGCGTGCTACAGCAAAAAAAGATGGACTACGCATTACTGTACCCCGCCCGCATGAGAATAACCACAAGGAATGGGACACTTTTTTTTGATTCCCCCCGAAATGTGGAAGAATGGCTGGAGAATACAGAGAGAACAATACGGAATGCAGGAGAAGAGAGACTAGAGACTAATTAGATCTTTTTTTTTTTTTTTTGCATTAGGGAGGAGGGAAGGGAAAGGGGAAACAGAGATAATAAGTAACACATTAAGAAATAAGTAAATAACAAACCACAAGTAAAAGTAAGAATCAGGGAGTGATGTAGGGACAGGTTATAAAATAGTAGAGGTTAGAGTACACTTATTAAAACACATCGAGTCGACACGATAAACTATTTTGCTTATGAATATAAAAAATTAGAACATATGAATAGCACTAATAAGGTCGAAGGAATAGGATTATAAATTAGTAAAGGTTTGATATACACTCTTTAGAACACATTGAGCTGACATGATAAATTGTTTTGTTTATAAGCACAAAAAATTAGAACACATGAATAGCACTAATTATGGTCAGAGAGGGGGGGGAGGGGGCGAGATAGGGACCCCTGGGGTAAGGGGGTATTGAAATGTATGGCACGGGTAAGCTACGCCAGTGCAGTTTGGGGAATGAGAGCAAGTGGGAGGTCAGGAACATAGCCCCTAGGGTAGGCCCAGTTGGGCAGGGAGGGAAGGTAGGGGGTGGGTGGGAGAGAGGGTGGGGGAGGCAGGAGGGTAATGGGGGGGGAAAGGGGGAGGAGAGGGGAGGGTGGTAAGGGAGGTAGGGGAGGGGTGGGTGGGAAAGGTACAACTCAAACAAATAGTGAAAAACACCACAAACATAAGTTTATTCACAAATACCTCTTACGTTTCACCACTGATGGCTGGGGGATTAGGAGGAAGGCTGATAGATACGTATTACACACTGAGGGGACCCAAGGGGTAGGAAAAATTCGGAAGGATAATTGTATTTTCACTTTTTGCTTATGTTGTTGTCTTTGGCCTTATAATTATTTGAACTGGTATGACTCCCTATATGAGTAAGGAAAAGGGGAAAAAAAAGGGTCTACTTCTAATGACATGGAATGTGAGAGGGTTGAGGGATAGAGACAAGAGAAGTGCAATGTTTAGATATTTTGATAAAATGAAACCTCAGATAATCTGTTTACAAGAAACACATTTGTGCCCAGACTCTGTTCATCTATTGCGTTCAAGGAGATACCCGACACAGTTCCATTCCATGCACACCTCATATTCAAGGGGAGTTAGTATTGTGGTCTCCTCGGATGTCTCCTTTGAATGCATAGAACAGAGGGTGGACAAGGAAGGAAAATTTGTTTTTTTGCTATGTAAAATTAACGGACTAATGTGCATAATTGCATCTATATACATACCCCCACCATTCTCACCAGTTCCACTTGGGTGTCTATCACAATTTATAGCTTTGCACCCGGATGTCCCGGTGTTAGCACTGGGTGACTATAATAACATTTTAGACAACTCCCAAGATAGAATGTCCGTGACACCTAGAATTACGAGACAGACAGTTGGCAGGACGGCTTTTGCTGCCCTGCTTACGGAAATAGGACTCCGGGATGTATGGAGAGAGAGACATGAAAAGGACAGATGTTACTCATGTTACTCTGCAACACACGATGGTTTTTCCCGTATCGACCTGGGTTTAGGGAATGAGGCACTCTTGCAGCTAGTAGAGGACTCAGCGTATGAGCCACGTCTACTATCCGACCATTCCCCATTTTGGGTACGGTTAGACACCACTGGAATGCTGGGGCGACCATTATGGAAGGTGAACCCCTACTGGTTAACTTTGTTTCCGCAGGCAGATAGAACAAGGGAGGCACTACGGGAGTTCCTGCAATTTAATAGGGGATCTGCCAGTGCTGTGGTAGTATGGGATACACTCAAGGCATTCTTGAGGGGATGTCTCATTAAAGAAATTGCGGGAATTAAAACACGTTCCAGGGAATGGGAGAACAGGGTACAGGAAGAACTGAAAGAAAGGGAACAGGCCCTAATAAGAGATCCATCAAAACCTAATCAAGAATCCTGGAAGGAGGCACAAGTGGTATATAACTCGGTTTGGTTATCAGCAGCAGAGAAGAGAAGATACTTTCAGCAACAAAGTTACTTTGAAGAAGGGGAAAACACTGGTCGTCTTTTAGCCCTTATAGCCAGAGAGCAACGAGATTCTACTAATATCCTGGCTGTGAGGGCTAAATCTGGGGAGAGGCAGACCCTTAGCTCAGATATTTTGAGCAGCTTTCAGCAGTTCTATAGGGATCTGTACTCCAGTAAAACTAGTTATACTCCATCTGATTTGGTACGGTTTTTTCAAACCTGTCCGCTCCCGCAGTTATCGGAGGCAGACGGGGAATTGTTAAACTGCCCAATCACATTAGTGGAATTGAGAGAAGCACTGGAGGGGACAAAACACCACAAATCACCAGGCCCAGACGGGATTCCAGCAGAGGTATATTCCCATTATAGGGAGGACCTCCTACCATCATTATTGCAGGCCATAAGGGAGGCCGAGGAAGTGGGCTACCTACCAGATAGCATGCAGGAGGCAATAATAACAGTAATTTTAAAGCCTGGGAAAGATAAACTCCTATTGGATTCATACCGCCCAATTTCGCTATTAAATGCGGATGTTAAATTGTTTGCCAGTGTTTCGGCTAAAAGGTTATCTCGAGTGATTGGCAAGCTGGTCCATTGTGATCAGTCTGGTTTTATACCTACCCGATCTACATCGGATAACATAAGGAGACTCTACATGAACCCGCAGATGCCAGTGGACAACACGGGGGGTAGGGCCATTCTGTCACTGGACGCCTCAAAAGCGTTTGATAGTGTGGAGTGGCCCTACCTCATAGAAACACTTAAAAGATTTGGTTTGGGAAGTAAGTTTGTATCTTGGGTAGAGATACTTTATTTCAAACCCAGAGCCAGAATACGCATCAATAATAATCTTTCGCCTCCATTTGAATTGCATAGGGGGACTAGACAGGGTTGCCCACTGTCTCCATTGCTGTTTGCCTTGGCAATAGAGCCTTTAGCCATAATGATCCGGAATTCAACGGAGGTGGTGGGGTTCCGTAGACATCAGAGAGAAGAAAAAATATCTTTGTACGCAGATGATGCACTTATATATCTGGGCGATATGACTTCATCTCTGCGGGCAGTAATGGAGATAGTGGGAGAATACGGCAGTTTCTCAGGCTTTGATATTAACTGGTCAAAATCAACTCTAATGCCCATAGACCAGCCGAGGGACCGACTATCAGTGGGAGCGGAACAAATAGCAATAGTTAATAGCTTTAAGTATCTGGGAGTAATGGTGTCCCCGAATCCGGCCGAGTATCTTCGGTTGAATTTGGAGCCATTGCTCTCTAGACAGAAAGAAAAAAGCAACAGCTGGTGCAGGCTCCCCCTATCAGTCATAGGACGAGCTAACTTAATAAAAATGGTGTGGGCACCACAGCAATTATACGTCTTCCATAATTCACCGGTATGGATACCAAAAAAGTGGTTTAAGCGAGTTGATACACTAATGAGGGAACTGATATGGAAAAAAAAGGCACCCAGAATTAGCTTGGAAACATTGCAATATGAAAAGGATAGAGGAGGGTTGGCAATACCCAACTCTAAGCTGTATTTCTTGGCATCACAGCTACAACAAATGGCAGGGTGGGGTCGAAAGGGGAATGAGGACCCTACATATAAACTGGTGACCATATTGGAACCCACGCTAGAAGCGGCCTCACATTTGGAAATGGACTTGCCAAGTATGAAAGGGGTAGAACCTATAAATACGCTTTTTAAAAAGGTATGGGGAGAGGTTCGGAAAGCGCTAAAAATAACAGGCGTGCTCCCATTCACTCCGATTTGGCATAATAGAAGATACCCCGAGATTCAGGAACTACAAGGGTTTACACACTGGAAAGAAAAGGGGATTCAGTTCTTCCCACAATTATATGAGGGAGAGGTATTGAAGACATATGAACAACTATGCAGGGAATTCCATTTGAACCCGAGGGATTTCTTTCAATACCTACAACTTCGCCATGCGTTACAGGCACAACAAATAACACATTCTCAGACAGTACCAACAGTATCACTCTTGAGTGAGGTTTTTTTGGCAGATACAAGGAAAGGGTTAATATCAAAAATATATAGGGAGTTGCTGAGGTCAGTTCAGGATCATACTCTGTTTAAGTGCCGAAATAAATGGGTAGAGGATATAGGAGAGATAGAAGAAAAACAATAGGGAATGGCGCTTGAGGCTATTCCGGTGGTGTCGCTTTCCGCAACCCAAAGACTGTCACAATTATTTATTCTCCATAGGGCTTATAGGACATCAGTACAGCTTTATAAATGGGGACGAGGAGACTCCCCACTGTGCCCTAAGTGTAGAGTACACAGAGGGGATTTCATCCATTTAATTTGGAGGTGTCCAAAGCTGTGTAGATACTGGGAAGAGGTCTCCCAGCATATTTCGAGGTTGGCGCGGGTTCCCATCCCCCTAAACCCGACTGTATACTTGCTTGGAGCCATAAATGCAAAAATGTTCCCGGGAGGAAAGTACTTTATGTTAACTAGATTGATGTATCTGGCCAGAAAACTTATTGCAAAGTACTGGACGGCCCCAACGGTGCCTACAGTGAAGCAATGGATTGCCTACGTCAATTCGCTTCTCCCTAGAGAACGACTGACTTATAGTCGTAGAAGTGAGGGGTAAATTCGATAAGATATGGCAGTCATGGTTGGGGGATGTGGACCTGGCCCCGCACCAATTGATAGTAGAAAGGCTTCAGATGTAGAGACAGGGGGGGGAAGTGTAGAGAGGAAGAGGGAGATAGAGACAGTCGAGGGAAAGGAAGACGAGAAGGAAGTGCGCAGGGAAGGGGAGAAGGGAGAGAGAGACAGAAAGATGGCCTGTAAAATCAAGGATAATACAACTAGATAATCAAGAACATTGGATAGGGGGGAAGTTAGTGGCTATTGTGAATGTGGTGAATGGAACACTAAAGGTAATAGGAAAGTTTTGTTGTGATGGAGGGGGGGGGAGGTACAGGGAGGGGAGGGGAGGAAGGGTGGAATAAAACAAAGAAAATTGAGTAATGAATTAGTAATAGAGATACAATTTTGTATGGAATGAGGGTAGAAACACAAGAATGAGCTTGTATAAACCACACATTTTATTCTATGTTTTAGTACTATTAAATAACACGAATGATTGAATCTACTTTTCTTATGTCGCCAGTCATAGCCCCTGCGTGGGCTGACTTGGCGCTTGTTCTGTATTACTGCAAATTTTTCTGGTATATTTGCAATAAAAATGATTGAAACAAAAAAAAAAAAAAAAAATACAAACTTCCCCTTTTTTCCACAGACAGTAGTACTATACATTTTTTCTCAAGCAGCTCTGCTATCAGACACCCTCAGCATCGTCATTTATATCAAGAAGACATTTGTATCCACAATTCTCAAATGCAGTTCATGGGACTGTCTGAAATTCACATCTCATAACACCACATCTGGAATTGCTTGAAGACTTTATTCCCTTACAGATGTAGCCTATTCCTGTAAATGTTTTCACTGTCTGTGTTCTTTCTTTTTATTGCATCAGTGTCTTTTTTGTCCTTTGCTTTTATCAAGCACTGTATGGCTTACATCAAGACTAGACAGAAGCATCATGCAAGCCTGATCAAGTGTGGCTCCTCATTCCCATGCCTGCAGTCTTCACAGGCTTACAAAGGTCAAAACAATCCTTATTAATGTACTCTGCATAATAAAGCATAGCCTAGTCTACATGTGTGTATCTGTAAACAATTAAGTCATTGATGACTTAATATTTTGTGACTTAATTATGACTAGGAAAGTGTGCCCATTTCTTAAACAGCTAATTTGGTAAGATGGTATTTATTTAAATGTAATTGTGTGATTTGTTATGAGATGTAAATGTTTTGCTAAAAGAGTGAACAGCTTGTTGGAAGTCACTTCATTTCAAGCACTCTGAAACCAGTGTGACACTTATGGGCTCACTGTCAAGCAGTTAAATCGACTCCTAATAAAACTTAGACTAAAGAATAAAAAAGTGAAATAAAGTCATTTGATGGCTTGACAGTTTGTTTGAGAGCACAAGCAACTTTGACAGTTTATTTATTTGTACCACCTTGGTTGTTTAGGGTGGCGCCATCATCATACTTTACTAGAAACATGGACACACCTTACCAAAAGAACTTTCTGGGTGCACACTCATACAATTTACACTTACTCATCAAAATGCAAACATTCTTTAAGGCCCTAAAAAGCAATAAAAACTTTTACAAACTTTTACAAAAACAGGTTCTTATAAACACCAGTATAAAATACTTTTTTCACAGTTTATTGTAGTCCCCCTCCCCCTTTTCTCTTGTATACTTATTACCATTTACTTCTATCATTATGTGAACTTTATGTTATACATGTTCATCACTTATGACATGTTTTGTGGGTACCAAAACCCCACTTCCTCAGGTGTTGCTAAACTATAAATCACAAATTAGTATTTACTTCCACATTAAAATTTTCTTGATATCCTTAACCATTAAAAAATATAAATACCCTTTTGTTCAACTATTGGACATGGAATTTAGGACCTGGAGACCTCCAACCACACCAAGAACCCCCCCTCCCCCACACCCCAGGGGGCAGTGGACACTTTGGATGCTTTTGTTTGTTTGTTTTGTTTACCCTCTTTAGGACCACCCACCTGCATTGTACTGTGGACGGGCGGCTCCTACAGGCACAGGGCGTGCAAGCGTGCCCCTCCGCTGACTTCTGCTGTGATCTAGGGGCCCCCTAGGGAGCTTCTATATTCCAATAATCCCCCACCTGCAGACCCCCACAGCCACAGCCCAGGGTTGTAGGGATGAGGCCCTTGTCTCTATCAACATGGGGACAAGGTGCTTTAGGCTGCCCGCAGTCTCCCCACAACCACTGCCCAGGGCTGTCAGGAAGAGGCCCTTGTCCCTCCCTGCCCCAAAGCACCCCCCATGTTGAAGGCATGTGGCCTGGTATGGTTCAGGAGGGGGGGGGGGCACTCGCTCTCCCCCCCTTTCCTGGCCTACCGGGCTGCATGCTCATATAAGGGTCTGGTATAGATTTGGGGGAGACCTCACACCGTTTTTTTTTTTTTTTTTTTTTTTGGTGTGAGGTTCCCTGAAGAGCCTGGTATGGATTGGGGGAGGGCCCCATGACATTTATTCCCCCACTTTTTTATTGCCTGCAATGTTTTTTTTTATTCAGCTGTTAGCGGGGAAGCCCATTGACAGCTGATGACTCATCGGTTGTTAGGGGGCGCCGCTGCCAGCTTCCCAGCCCGGCCTCTTCAATAGCCAGCTATTCACTGCACCCTGACTGGGCAAA
Organism: Aquarana catesbeiana; assembly: GCF_042186555.1. NCBI lineage: Eukaryota > Metazoa > Chordata > Amphibia > Anura > Ranidae > Aquarana > Aquarana catesbeiana. The sequence continues at coordinate 255,332,348 of NC_133330.1, forward strand.
TCTGGGCTTAGAATGCACCGTGCAGCAAGCGCCCTGCAAATTCGGGTGTTCGCGGATCGGACGAACGGGCGATGTTCAGGCCAAACTCTAAACGTTAGAAAATTTAAATGTGAAAAAAGGGGGGGGGGGGTTGGGGGATGGGAGCTCACGGGAGCTCATGGTATGCTGAAGAATATATAACAAACTTGGAAATAAAAACCTGTAATAGCTAAACTAACCCTAAGGTAGTACATATCTATGGAACTTCACTCCAATGGCCTATGAAGAGTGACCCTGGTATTGAATCAAGGTTGAACTAGTAATCAAAGGGAAAGGAAGAATGAAGTCAAACCACAAGGTTGGAACTATGAAGGAATATCAATGGTTCTCCCGATCTACATTGGGAAAATGACTGTGATGAAAGGGGCAGCCTTGCTGGGTAATAGTTGTCAAGAGGAAGTATACCAGTGGGGTGGTGTATGTGTTTAAATGTCCAATAAGGTGATGTGTGACTCTCTAGAACCATAAATGGATGAACACCGTCCTACTTAACCTCCCTCTCACTATACCAATCAGAGTCCCTTTGAGACTCGCTCTCAAATCCCAAATGAGACAGCCATATGAAGAAGTGAATATTTCCAAAATATACTTATAAGCTTGTGATCAAGTCCACAGAACCAAAGTCCCAGGGTGTGTTCCTCTCTTATCTTTGAAAACGACAGCCTTGTAAAGTATGTAGTACCATAGATGGGTCAAAAGCATGTAATCCAGAGATGGGCCGTGCTGGCCTGACCGGTTTCACCGATCCCTCCCGGCTGCATCAGAGGCTGGTTACCAATGCAGTCCCCTCACCACGTGGAACATCCAAGCTATAAATGGATGCCATAACGTGTGTCCTTGTGCGTCACTTCTGCTTCAGATTGCGAGCCACGTCTCTCCGCATGCGTTATGACGTTACCATGTAGTAGACAGTCTCTTCTCCCCACATCATGAAAGAGGAAGGGGAGGGGTGAATGCAGAAGTTGCGGAACAATGCACTGCTAATACTTCCTTGATGCATTTCAATCTCCCCCTAGAGGAATATGTGGAATAAGCAGCACAAAATAAGGTAAAGCCCCTATATGAACTCCATAGAAAAAATAATAAGATAACCACAATATGGTGATGGGGACCCTTAATTATATGATTGACAACATATGCTCCGCATATTCCTCTAGGGAGATATTTAAATGCATCAAGGAAGCATCAGCAGTGTATTGTTCCACATCTTCCACGTTCACCCCTCCCCCCCCCCCCCCTTACAGCATTAACAACTTTTGAAACCTGGGTGGAATTACACCACCTATTTAGAGATGGTCCTTTTGTTTTTGTTCTTATAGCTCCAATGCTATGTATGCATGTTGTTTTTAATGTCCTTTTCTTAACTTTGACATCAATAAATCTGTTTTCCCAATCATGCTTGTATGGGGAGTGAAGTTCCATAGATACAGTATCTCACAAAAGTGAGTACACCCCTCATATTTTTGTACATATTTTATTATATCTTTTCATGTGACAACACTGAAGAAATGACACTTTGCTACAATATAAAGTAGTGAGTGTACAGCTTGTATAACAGTGTAAATTTGCTGTCCCCTCAAAATAACTCAACACAGCCATTGATGTCTAAACCGCTGGCATCAAAAGTGAATACACCCCTAAGTGAAAATGTCCAAATTGGGCCCAAAGTTTCAATATTTTGTGTGGCCACCATTATTTTCCAGCACAGCCTTAACTGCCTCAACCCTCTTGGGCATGGAGTTCACCGGAGCTTCACATGTTGCCACTGGAGTCCTCTTCCACTCCTCCATGACGACATCACGGAGCTGGTGGATGTAGACACACTTGTCTTTGTACTCCTCACCTGGTTGCCGTCACACACGCTTGACACCATCATCTGAACCAAATAAGTTTATCTTGGTCTCAACATACCACAGGACATGGTTCTCGTAATCCATGTCCTTAGTCTACTTGTCTTCAGCAAACTATTTGCAGGCTTTCTTGTGTATCATCTTCAGAAGAGGCTTCCTTCTGGGACGACAGACATGCATACCAATTTGATGCAGTGTGCGGCATATGGTCTGAGCACTGACAGGCTGACCCCCCCACCCTTTAACCTCTGCAGCAATGCTGGCAGCACTTATACATCTATTTCCCAAAGACAACCTCTGGATATGATGCTGTGCATGTGCACTCAACTTCTTTGGTCAACCATGGTGAGGCCCGTTCTGAGTAAAACCTGTCCTGTTAAACCGCTGTATGGTCTTCGCCACCATGCTGCAGCTCAGTTTTAGGATCTTGGCAATCTTCTTATAGCCTAGGCCATCTTTATGTAGAGCAACAATTCTTTTTTTCAGATCCTCAGGGAGTTCTTTGCCATGAGGTGCCATGTTGAACTTCCAGTGACCAGTATCAGAGAGTGAGAGTGATAACACCAAATTTAACACACCTGCTCCCCTTTCACACCTGAGACCTTGTAACACTAACGAGTCACATGACACTGGGGAGGGAAAATGACTAATTGGGCCCAATTTGGACATTTTCACTTAGGGGTGTACTCACTTTCGTTGCCAGTGGTTTAGATATTAATGGCTGTGTGTTGAGTTATTTTGAGGGGACAGCAAATTTACACTGTTATACAAGCTGTACACTGACTACATTACATTGTAGCAAAGTGTAATTTCTGCAGTGTTGTCACATAAAAAGATATAATAAAATATTTACAAAAATGTGAGGGGTGTACTCACTTTTGTGAGATACTGTATGTACTACTTTAGGGTTGGTTGAGCTATTACAGGTTTTTATTTCCAAATTTGTTATTTAGTGTCAGATTGCCTGCCACACTATCACAGTCCCACTATAAGTTGATCGTCGCTATTACTAGTATTGAAAAAAAAAATTCCAGTATATATACCATAGTTTGTAGATGCTATAACTTTCAGACAAAGCAATCAATATACACTTATTATGATTTTTTTTTTTACCAAAGACATGTAGCAGAAAACATTTTGGTCTAAATTAATGAAGAAATTTGATTTTTTTTTTTTAATTTTTGTTGGATATGTTTTAGCAAAAAGAAAAAATTATTATTTTTTTATTCGGTCTTCTTCGTTTATCTAATAAAAAATAAAAATAAACAGTGGTGATCAAATACCACCAAAAGAAAGCTCTATTTGCGTGAAAAAAAAAAGATAGAAAATTTGTTTGGGTACAGCGTCACATTGTCAGTTAAAATAGTGCAGTGCTAAATAATGAAAATGGCCTGGTCACATTGTCAGTTAAAATAGTGCAGTGCTAAATAATAAAAATGGCCTGGTCACATTGTCAGTTAAAATAGTGCAGTGCTAAATAATAAAAATGGCCTGGTCTTGAAAGGGGTAAAACCTCCCGGAGATGAAGTTATTAAATAACAAAGTGACACTTTGATGGAAACATTTTTTTTTATTGATTATAGTGGGTAGTTAACACACTTTTTTGCTTTTGGATTCAATACTTTACGGTTCAATTTCGGTTACAGTGGAGTTTCCAGCGCTGGGGTCATATGAAGTATTTTTCTTCAATATTTTCCATAGTAAATTGTGTATGAGTGGGCACCCAGGAAGTCCTAGTACTTGGTAAAGTGTAACTATGTGTCATCTGTAACAGTTATCTTTCATGGCATGCCTTCAATGTAATTGTTTTGGGAAACAGGTCAATCAGTGGGTTTAGTTTCGCTTTAAATGCAAGCAGTGTCAGTACCTACATTTGACATGGTATCATCCTTTAGCAGTCCTTGTACTGCAGAGCTCAAAGAAAGGGGGAGATAATCGCTCAATAAGTTCATGTGCTGACAAAGGGCACACTGATAGGTGAGGGTGGAGAAAGCAGACTGAAAGAGAGATGAGCTAATCACTGAGCTGCTTCTCCTTTCACTGTCCAGTAACAGGCTGGGGCAGGTCCAGGACAATTTGGGTTTACTGGAAAGCAAAGAGCTGTAATGGTGCTAAGGGAAGATCAATGTGGTGGCATCAACAGACAATGGTCAAAGGTTAAAGGTGCCAATATTTTACTTACATCTTTTATAATCAATGGGCATGGAATATGGAAACTCTTACTTTGGGGTTGTAAAGTTAGGAATCTGTTGAAATGATGACAGGATAGCTCCCCTCACCATCTGCTCCCTGCAGCTCCAGTTTTCCCTGCTTCTCTCTGTTCTTCATGTTGTGTATATTGTTTAACCCGTTGCTGACCAGCTCACATAGATATACTGCGGCAGGTTGGCAGCACTGCGGTACGGCGATTCGCGCAGGTGCAGTTTCAGTCTCGTTCCTGCTGCACACTGCGGGAGCATGCCCCCTGGTCGGGCCTTGACCCGCGATCGCCTAGTACAGAGGCAGAACGGGGATCTGCCAGTGTAAACTAGCGGATCCCCGTTCTGACAGGGGACATGTCAGAGATCTTCTAATCCCAGTGATTGGGAACAGTGATCTCTGTCATGTCCCAGTGAGCCCATCCACCCTACAGTTAGAACACACCTAGGGAACATGTTTAACCCCTTGATCGTCCCCTAGTGTTAACCCCTTCCCTGCCTGTGTAATTTTTACATTGATCAGTGCATTTTTATAGCACTGATCAATGTAATAATGTCACTGGTCCCCAAAAAGTGTCATTTGGGGTTAGATTTGTCCGCCGCAATGTCGCAGTTCCACCAAAAATCGCAGATCCCCGCCATTAATAGTAAAAACAATAAAAAAATAAATTAAAGTCCCTAAATTTATCCCTTAGTTTGTAGACGCTATAACTTTTGTGCAAACCAATCAATATCAAGAATATATATCGGCCTAAACTGATGAATAAATGTACATATATATTTTTTGGATATGTATTATAGCAAAAAGTAAAAAAAAAATGTTTTTTTCAAAATTGTCGCTCTTTGATTGTTTATAGCACAAAAAATAAAAACTGCAGAGGTAATCAAATACCACCAAAAGAAATCTCTAATTGTCGGACAAAAAGGACGTAAAATTAGTTTGGGTATAACGTCGCACAACTGCGTGATTGTCAGTTAAAGCAACGCAGTGCCGTATCACAAAAAATGGCCTGGTCATTAAGGGGGCAAATCCTTCTGGGGCTGAAGTGGTTAACCACTTCAGCTCTCACACTTGTTCACCCCCTATGGACCAGAGCAATTTTCAAATTTCTGCAATGAGCCTGTTTATTCAGTGATAATTTTGTCATTACTTAAGCTATCAACGGAATACATATATTGTTTGTTTTTTTATGGACAAACAAGGCTTTCTTTTTTGTGAATATTGTCCTGCAACAATTTTTTTTTTCACAATCCTTAGACAATTAAACATAATAAAACTAAACAAAAGGCATTTATTCTTTTTTTGAGCAGTGCTATTTTAAAAATAAATAGTGTTACTGGAGATAAAAAGGGTGCATTTTATTCTGTAATTTTGTCCTGTTTAAAACAACGCTACAATTTGGTACAAAGCATTGTAAAGTTATTCACAAATTAAGTAAAGTCGATTTTTTTCAATTTTACGCTTTTTTTAGTGTGATACGTGTAAGGTATAAAAATATTAATCAACAAAGCAAACAAAAACAGAAAAAATTGAAATATTATGTAATAAAATTTAAAAAAAATCGCCAGGAAAATTATAATAGAATGGAGAAGGAGAACAGGGAGTTAATTAGGGCTGATTAGAGTAAACTAAGGGTTAAAAAGGGGTTTTAACAGAGGAACATTTAATAAATTTTTTTTTTTTTTTACTTCTCAGGTTGCTTTAACCACTTGCCGATCAGCCGCCGTCATTATACTGTGGCAGATCGGCACAATCCCGCGAACCGTCGTAGCTGCACGTCGGTCCCTTTAAGCGGGATAACAGGCATGCGCTCGCTGCACAGCGGGGTTGCCGATGACCGCCGGCCACGAGCGATCGGGGTCACGAGAGGCAAAACAGGGACATGTGTGTGTAAACACACAAATCCCTGTTCTGTGAGCTGAGGAGAGAGAGAGAGATTGTGAGTTCCTACGAGCTGGGAACCACAATCTCTCATCTCCTATAGTCAGTCCCATCCCCCACAGTTAGAACAACCCCTTGATCGCCACCTAGTGTTAACCCCTTCCCTGCCAGTGACATTTATACAGTAATCAGTGCATTTTTATAGCACTGATTGCTGTATAATTGTCAATCGACCCAAAAATGTGTCAAGAGTGTCCGATGTGTCTGCCATAATGTCGCAGTCTCGATAAAAAGATTGCCGGCATTACTAGTAAAAAAAATAATAATTTAAAAATGCCATAAATCTATCCCCTATAACTTTTGCGCAAACCAATCAATATACGCTTCTTGTGATTTTTTTATTACCAAAAATATGTAGAAGAATACATATCGGCCTAAACTAAGAAAAAAAAATAGCTTTTTTTAAAAAAAATTGGGGCTATTTATTACAGCAAAACGTACAAAATATTGTGTTTTTTAAAAAATTGACGTTCTTTTTTTGTTTATAGAGCAAAAAATAAAAAACGCAGAGATGATCAAATACCACCAAAAGAAAGCTCTATTTGTGGGAAAAAAAGGACTTCAATTTTGTTTGGGTACGGCGTCGCACGATCGCGCAATTGACAGTTAAAGCAACGCAGTGCTGCATCGCAAAAATGGCCCGATCATTGAGCAGCCAATTCTTCCGGGGCTGAAGTGGTTAAAGTGGATGTAAATCCTCTGAATTTTAGGGTGGGTGCTATAAATGGATTAGCAGAAAGCTGCTTTACTCACAGCACAGCTCTGAGAGTCTATGCCTATGTGGAGGGGGGTGTGTGCCTTTCCTCCAATCTGCTGTCTCCCAGTGTAATCCAACACTACACTGCTACTGCCGAATGAGGAAGTGAAAATTCTAACACGATGAGCACGCTCTAAACAGTATATAACACGGAAGGCAGCAAATATACATGTAAAACTTATGTAGGGAGAGTTGTTTCATCTCTGTGTATCATCTAAGGCTGTTCACTTCACTGGGTATATGTGAGGGTTTACATCCACTTTAACTGACTTCATCCGCGGATCAAAGTTCATCCCTTTGATCTGTAGATTAACAAACAGAAAGTTACAAAATTAAACAATGTTTCATTATAGCTTTCTGTATTCGTGACTGAGCAATGTTGTTGATAAACATTGCCAGACTGCTTCTTTTTTTTTTAAAAGCTCCTGCGGCTGGGACCTTCTCTGTGTACTTGACAATGCAGCTGTGATTAATAAGAGCTGAACTGCGGTGTACTATGATGGGGGGAACCCGACAGCATGGCAGAAAGACTGGATGTACTAGACCAGGGATATGCAATTAGCGGACCTCCAGCTGTTACAGAACTACAAGTCCCATGATGCATAGCAAGATTCTGACAGCCACAAGAATGACACCTGGAGTCAGAGGCATGATGGGACTTGTAGTTTTGCAACAGCTGGAGGTCCGCTAATTGCATATCCCTGTACTAGACACTCCCTGTGTACAATGAAGACATTTTTTCGAGCGTGCCTAGCATGCCCAGAGTCTGCTACTGCATATAGTTAGCTGTTAGTTTTTTAGTCAGGTATTCTGTCACTGGGGTTTTTGTTCAGGTTACTTTTATGTTTGCTGTGTGCTGTTGTTTGGATGTTTTTTTTTCCACTGTATAAATCTCAATCAAATATAGTCTGGTCTCAGTTTCCTTGTGTAGCTATGCAGATCTGGCCATCTCAGCTGTTGAATCCTGACACGTGTGGGAACATGTGTACAACCCTGTACAAGGACAGTGTGCATTCAGGGCCACTCACCCTTACCTACACACCTGTCAAATTATGACCCGTGACTGTGTTTGTACAGTTGCTGTATCCCCTTAGCCACTTCAATACATGGCGCTTTCACCCCCTTCCTGCCCAGGCCAATTTTCAGCTTTTTAGCGCTGTCGCACTTTGAATGACAATTGCGCAGTCATGCAATACTGTACCCCAATGAAATTCTTATCATTTTTTTTCACACAAATAGAGCATTCTTTTGGGGATATTTAATCACTACTGGGGTTTTTCTTTTTTTCTAAATAAATGAAAAAAGACCAAACATTTTGAAAAAAAAAACATTTCTTGTATAAAATTTTGCAAATAAAAAAACTTTCTTCATAGATTTAGGCCAAACTGTATTCTGTTACATTCTTTGGTTTATTATTTAGTCTCTAGGAAAGTTAGTCATTTAGAAATTTAGTTAGTGAAGTTAGAAATATAGTCTGTAGGAGTCCACAAACTATGGTATATACAGTATTTCTGAAATTGATCAATCCTGATATCCACCAAATGACCCCTTTTTGGAAAGAAGACAGTCCAAGGTATTTAGTAAGAGGCATGGTAAGTTTTTTGAAGTTGAAATGTTTTGTCACTTTTTTTGGAAAATGAAGACATTTAAAAAAAAAAATCTCACATTTTTTTACATACAGTCACCAGTGCAGTACAGCATCATTTATTTTAATTTTTTTACACAATTTGATTGCTTATACCACTGAATTTAATTGCTGTAAACAACCATTTTTACTGAATTACACTTAATCATTCAGTGTTTACTATGGTGGTTAGCTGTGATTGGCCACAGCTAATTACATGGTACAGTTGGGTGTGATTGGCCCTGTCTGTACCATGTGATCACTATGACCAATCACATAGATCAACACAGTTATACACAATGAATGGCATGAATCAAGGCAATTCATTGTGTACAATTGTCATGTGAAATGCTGTGATTGGTCACGGTGTTCACATGATACTGGCAGAGGCTAGTATACTGATCAGTCATCCGCTTTGTCTGGGGGACACAGCAGGTGACAGATCACACCGCAGCGTGGCCCGTGGGGTGTGCAAAGCAAGTCCCCGGGAGGACGTCATATGACATCCACCCAGAACCCAATATCCTGCCTGACCGTCAGTTGTTTATAGGCCAGGCAGGGCCGTCTTTAGTGCACGGTAAACGGGGCACCTGCCCTGGGCCCAATCTTTGTTGGGGGTGCCCGCGCAAATTGGGGCCACAATGACGGCTTTACAGAGTGCACAGAGGACAGGGGAGGCTGAATTCCCGAGCTAGCCAGCAGGGCCGGGAGCTCCACTGATGCTCTGACCCCGCCCCATGCAGCCTGTTTGCTCGGAACAGAATGGCTGTAGTGAGAGCAATGATCAGAGTGGGAGCGTCAGTGGAGCTCCCAGCCCTGCCCCCTCTATACTGGCTGGGGAATACAGCGGTCCAGGGGGGGACCGGGAGCTCCACTAACGCTCTAACCCCACCCCATGCAGCCTGTAGGCTCAGGGTGGAGCAGTTGAAATGAGAGCAGAGAGTGGAAGCCCCGCCCATGGACCTCTGAATGTATGTAATAAGCTCGGCTGGCCAGGTATCTCTTTACACCCATAAAATACCTGACTGCTGAAACCCTGAGCTGTGTTATTCAACTGTAAAGCTGTGCATTGCTGAAAGTTCTCTGACCATCTCCTGTATAATATCTGCAGTCTCTGATGGTCTCCTGTAGCATGTGCTTAGTCTCTGATTGTCTCCTGTAATATGTCTGCAGTCTCTGATTGTTTCCTGTAGCATGTCCACAGTCACTGATTGTCTCCTGTAGCATGTCCACAGTCACTGATTGTCTCCTGTAGCATGTCCACAGTCACTGATTGTCTCCTGTAGCATGTCCTTAGTCTCTGATTGTCTCTTGTAGCATGTCCTTAGTCTCTGATTGTCTCCTGTAGCATGTCTGCAGTCTCTTATTGTTTCCTGTAGCATGTCCGCAGTCTCTGATTGTCTCCTGTAGCATGTCCACAGTCGTCTCTGATTGTCTCCTGTAGCATGTCCGCAGTCACTGATTGTCTCCTGTAGTATGTTCACAGTCTCTGATTGTCTCCTGTAGCATGTCCGCAGACTCTGATTGTCTCCTGTAGCATGTCCGCGGTTGTCTCTGATTGTCTCTTGTAGCATGTCCGCAGTCATTGATTGTCTCCTGTAGTATGTCTGCAGTCTCTGATTGTCTCTTGCAGCATGTCCGCAGTCTCTGATTGTCTCCTGTAGCATGTCCGCAGTCTCCGATTGTCTCCTGTAGCATGTCCGCAGTCTCAGATTGTCTCCTGTAGCATGTCCGCAGTCTCAGATTGTCTCCTGTATCATGTCCACAGTCTCAGATTGTCTCCTGTATCATGTTCGCAGTCTCAGATTGTCTCCTGTATCATGTCCACCGTCTCTGATTGTCTTCTGTAGCATGTCCGCAGTCTCTGATTGTCTCCTGTAGTATGTCCACAGTCTCAGATTGTCTCCTGTATCATGTCTGAAGTCTCAGATTGTCTCCTGTATCATGTCCACAGTCTCTGATTGTCTCCTGTAGCATGTCTGCAGTCTCTGATTGTCTCCTGTAGCAGGTCCACAGTCACTGATTGTCTCCTGTAGCATGTCCACAGTCACTGATTGTCTCCTGTAGCATGTCCTTAGTCTCTGATTGTCTCTTGTAGCATGTCCACAGTCTCAGATTGTCTCCTGTATCATGTCTGAAGTCTCAGATTGTCTCCTGTATCATGTCCACAGTCTCTGATTGTCTCCTGTAGCATGTCTGCAGTCTCTGATTGTCTCCTGTAGTATGTCCGCAGTCTCAGATTGTCTCCTGTATCATGACCGCAGTCTCAGATTTGTCTCCTGTAGCATGTCCGCAGTCTCTGGTCATCTCCTGCAATACGTCTGCATTCTCTGACCCTCTCCTGAAGTATATTTGCAGTTTCTGATGCTCTCCTGCAGTATGTTTGCAGTCTCTGACCCTCTCCTGTAGTATGGCTGCACTCTCTAAACCCTCTCCTGTAATATGTGTATTAATGTGCCACTTTATCTGGGACTGCTCCACTGCTCAGTGAGTGGTAATGATGTGAATTAACCTGTAGCAACCAATCAGTGAACAGTAGTGATCTGCTGTAATCTCTACAACCAATCAGTAAGAGGCAATGATGTGCTGTAACCCCTAACAACCAATCAGTGAGTGCTAATAATGTGCAGTAACCGCTAGCAACCAAGTGGCAAGCAGAAATTATGTGTTGTAACCTCTAGCCAGTGAGCGGTAAGGATAGGCTGTAACCTCTGGCAACCAAGTGAAATCGCTGAGTGATCTGCTGCACTAAACTGATTTGGAGTCTACCTGCTATTTTTTGTATGTCTCAGAATGGGGGGGGGCAAGAAAATGTTTGCCCAGGGCCCAATCAATATTAAAGATGGCCCTGAGGCCAGGCAGGAACTGGTTAAAAGAACAGGCAGCTCCAGCCATATGAACAATACACTCATTCACACAGCCAGAGTACCTGCGTGAATGAGTCTTTAGGACTCGTTCACACGTGAGGTTGCAGGGTGGTAAAGACCCCATGATTGAGCTGTGCTTTTACCGCCCAAACACTACCCCCTTTAGCAACAGAGGAGATTTACACATGCCATGGCTGCGATTCTATGCTTTGCAGCCATGGCAGAAATTATACCCCTGTCGCGCAAGACTCATTCAAAGACTTATTCAAATGAATAACACTGCCCTGGAAGTGCCCTGCAACCGCCCCACAAAGGCTAGTGTAGGGGTAAAGCAGGCGGTGAGGAGGCAATATGCCTCCTCATCACCTGTCAAATGCACGCTGAAGAGCAATCCAAATGCTGCCTATTGAGCGAGTCTTTCATTTTTTTTATTTTATAGTTTTAGAACTACCCTTTGCAGATACTAGAACCAATCCCCCTGCAGCAGAGTTGGAGATGCCAGGTAGGGATTCATTATCTGATCAATTCTACACCTCAGTTATTTAAGTTGTACTGCTCAGTGCAGAGAGGTTTTCAACCAGACCAGAGGCTCACTGAATTTGCACTAAGGTATCTTGGTGTATGGATGAATGGACATAAATATTCCATTTATCTTTCTATTTAGGGGCCAAAGGTCTCTCATTATGCAGACTTGCTTTTCATCTTTGTGTGGTCTTTATGGAAAACCTTTGCGATTTGGTTGCGTTGTACTACTAGCTATGGTTTGCTTGAGAAAAAGGTGTTTGAAAATTGGCACAATGGAATAACAATTGTCCACATTGAGGTGTATCCCTGATGAAATAAGGATAAAAAAAAGTCCCACACTATACATCCACTGCTACCAATATAAGAGCTCTCCCTTTATTAATGCAGAAATGAAATATGTAACCTGTGGCAAACTCATATGCCCCGTACACACGGTCAGATTTTCCGATGGAAAATGTCCGATCGGAGCGTGTTGTCGGAAATTCCAACCGTGTGTGGGCTCCATCGGACATTTTCCATCGGATTTTCCGACACACAAAGTTGGAGAGCAGGAGATAAAATTTTCCGACAACAAAATCCGTTGTCGGAAATTCCGATCGTGTGTACACAAATCCGACGGACAAAGTGCCACGCATGCTCAGAATAAATAAAGAGATGAAAGCTATTGGCCACTGCCCTGTTTATAGTCCCAACGTACGTGTTTTACGTCACCGCGTTTAGAACGATCGGATTTTCCGACAACTTTGTGTGACCGTGTGTATGCAAGACAAGTTTGAGCCAACATCCGTCGGAAAAAATCCTAGGATTTTGTTGTCGGAATGTCCGAACAAAGTCCGACCGTGTGTACGGGGCAATACAGTTTGTAAAACTCACTCCATCACTGGTAGGTTTACTAGGTAGATACTGATTAATGTTTGCCTATAAAGTGAATATGGGATTCATTGATATGATGTTTTTTGAGGATGTATGCATTTCTAAAAAACTTTTGGAAAAAGAGTATGAGGAGTGACCTACTTTTGTGGAGCCTATAATAAGCGGGGTCACTCCTGGAAGTGCACATAGAATTGTCCTTAAAATGCATAAAGCTCATTATCATTTTATATCATGTCCTGGACATTGCAGAATAATATAAGGACATGTGGTGGGTGGGACCAATATTAATTCCTGTTTGCTTTTTGGTGATTCCCATGTTCAGACTTTGGCCAAGAAAAGTTTTAAATTCTGAAACTGTGATAGGCTTCCACTTAACTTGTCTGGCATAAAAGGTATCTGGATTTCTTAATTGAATTGTTGGGTAAAAAGGATAATTCTTCGGTGAAAAGAAAGTAAAAAAATTGAATGCATGCAAAATGTTCAGTTTCCACCGAAATACCTGTTTTGGCTGTATATAAAGAGGGGGAGGTGACAGGCACTACTGAATTACAGGGCAGCTACAAAGAATGTGGCTCTCTGGGCCTATGTTGCCCTAATTCTCCATGGCCTGATGACACATGTACTGGCTGACTATCAGGACACTGGTACTGATCCTCCCTGGCAATCAGCACGCTTGCGCTAGATTTCAGTGTTATCGCCGCTGGCTGGTGATCAGTACCAACTGGTACTCGATTTCACTGGTGCTGCTAGTGGCTAGTGATCAGGACATTGGTTCTGGCTGAGAAGGTACCTAATGACACTACTTTTGGTGCTGGCTGTTATTCAGGTCGCTGGTTGTGATTGACACTGGTACCTCATGACACCGGTGCCGATACTCACTGGCAATCAGCACACTTGTACTAGATTTCACTGGTATTGTTGCTGGCTGGTAATTAGTGCACTAGTATTAGATTTTAATGGTAGTGCTGGTGACTGGTGATCAAGGCATGAGTTCTGGCTGACAAAGGTACCTGATGATACTGGTAAGGGGACTTGCTGGTGATCAGGACACTGGTTCTGGCTGACAAGGTGCCTGATGACACTAGTACTGGTCCTGGCTGGCAATCAGGACACTGGTTCTGGCTGACACTTGTATCTTATGACACTGGTGCTAGGGCTGGCTGGTGACCAGCACACTGGCAATAGACTTAATTGATACTGCTGCTTGCTAGTGATCAGGACAATGGTACTGCTGCTGGCTGGTGATCAGGACACTGGTTCTGGCTGACACATTGGTACATGATGACACTAGTACTGGTGCTTATTGGGATTAAGGATATTGGTACTAGATAACACTGGCACTCGATTTCACTGGTGCTAGTGTGACTAGCAAACGGGACACTGGTTGTGGCAGACACTGGTATTAGAACACGTCACTGATGGTAGATGGTGATCAGAACATTATTGCTGGCTGACCACCTACTAGAACACTGGTACTGGTGCTACCTGGGAATCAGGACACTGGTTGTAGCTGACACTGGTATTAGAACATTGTACTATTGCTGGCTGGTGATTAGGATGACTGCTCCACTGCTCAAAGTCTTTTTTTCTTAAGCAATGGGTATCATTCAGTTTTTATTCCTGATTATTGATCCTATCTAAACGCCAATTCCTGCTGTTATCAACAGATTATCTACATTACAGGAGATTTAGAGAGAAATTGACTAAGACTCTTGAAGAAGGATTGGGAATGTTACAAAAAAGGCTGCTGACAGACATCGCAGATAACTTCCTACCTTTCATGTGGGTGACAAAGATTGGTTAGTGACCAAAGATTTGAACGTACATGTTCTATATACAAAGCTGAGCCAAAAGTTTGTGAGATCTTTCCAAATTTCAGCTCAAATTAACCCAACCCCTTTTCCCTTAAAACTTCCTGACAACATGACGATTTACCGCTTTTCATGTATTCTTGCTCAAACCATTTAATTAAAACCACTTCTTCAAGAGATTTTTCCCACCCCCTCCACATGTTGAAGTGCAAGGGGAAAAAAAAATAGTGGTTGAGAATATTCTTGATTTCAGGATCTTCTATTGGCTAGAAGAGAATTCTTGGAAACCTGAGGAGAACGTTTATGCCCCTAGATTAACAAGAGAATTCCACCAGAGGTTTCCTCACAAAAAGATAGAAACAGATTATACGTAAAACTGAGTCAATTAGGCGAATATGACATAATTTTTTTCTAGGGGAGAGGAGAGCAGAGATATACTTATCTAATCCTCCGCTCCTATCAGCACAAGACTGGTCCAGCACCCCCACACTCCAACGGTCGTGAATAGGGGACTGTTCCTGACCTCCTCATGGCCAAAGCAGGCTCTATAGACCAGGAACAGTCTACAGCTGGACCATGTGAGAGCGCCTTTTTCTGGAGGATCAAAGGATCGGATGAGTATAAGTTTCTGCTCACCTCTAGACACAATGAGTAGCTGACCTGTGTAGTGCAGAGCCCTAATGCATGAGAAAACATTTTTTTGCCCGGAATTGGGCTTTAATAAAACAGAATTTTTAGCTTGCTTAGTGGCTTAACTTGATTTGATAATATTTATGATATTTATATATTTACATATTCATATATCTACATATCTATATGACCCTTGAATTCCATTCTGTATATGTTTCTTAGTACACATATGGGGCAGGCTTGACAAGAAGTACACCCTTGAAAAGAATTACCCCCCCCCCCCCCCCACAGTGGACACATGATTCAGCCAGCATTTCACAAAGCAGCAGGGAATGCTGTGCTCGGCTCATATACAGTATATAGCGAATTCCAGCAGATACTGGTGAGTTTCCCACACCACTCCTATTGACTGTGTTGCCGTAATCCTGCATTGATCATGAACATGCTATTGTTTTTTTATCTAATAAATATACACAGCTTTGAAATCATATCCCCCGCTCCTGTCTACTCCTGTTTCTTGTGTGAAAATAAAGAATATGAAAAAAGAACACAAATGCAGTCACCACAGCAAATAAGGAAAGTGTTTGCTAGAAGTCAGCTTAACAAAACACTGTACTATCACACCCTTACAATTTTGTGTCATCCAAAAGAGACATAAAATATGTAACTAAAATAGAAAAGACAGAACACAAAGGATAGTGTATAAAATCATCCTAACAGACATAAATAAATAAAAAAATAGTGACAGCAGGACTAAGGGGGAGCAGTATTTAGGTAATTCCTACATAATGCTGTTGGTACTGTAAGAGGTTTGTTTATAAAAACATTTTTTGCCTGAATGTCACACACATTTGTGCATGCTGTACAAATTTTGGTCGTAATTTATGATAGATGAATTCCTATGATCCTCAGGTCCATCTAGTGGATAAAATGTATACAAGCCATCCAAAAACACAAAGACACGAGAATGGATATCTTCCCCAAAGTTCTTAGAAAAAGTAAAAATTTAAAAAAGGGCCCATATTCCATTGACTCACTCCACTTCCCTCTCCCTACATCCCCCCCCCCCACACACACACACACCCCTTATAAAAAATCCTCACTCTCTATTACATAACGTGAGAAAACATTTTTTTAGTAATATTGTGTATAGTGAATCATTCCCCTTATTCCCTCCCAGGTTATTGAATACCCCTGCTGAATTTTAAATTCCCATTCTCCCTTTCTCCCTTACTAACCCGTGAAGTGCTGAGTGTGTCAAACGTTTATTATAGTTTATTTATTTTTATTATTTTTTTAATTTAAAGAGGGTGGATCTAGGGTTAGATAACTCCTTGTAGTTCCCCCCTAAATTCCAACCAAGTTAAAAACAACCAAGAAGGAAGAAAAAAAAATGTTTTTAATATTGTGTACAGTGAATCTTTATCTTTCCCCTTCCCTTTTATTTAAGAGGTGGGGAGAGTCACAACCCTCTACCCCCATTTCCCCTTATTCCTTCTCAAGTTATCGAATACCCCTACAGAATTTTCTATTCCTAATCTCCCTTACTAAACCGTGAATTACTGCCTGCATAAAAAATTTGAATATAATTTAATTTATGTAATTTTAAGAGGGTGGATCTAGGGTAGGATAACTACTAATAGCTCCCTCCTGGATTCCAACCTAGAACCAACCCCCCCCCAAAAAAAAAAAAAAAAAAAAAATGAATAAATAAAAAGGGGGGGGGGGGGATGAGGGAACAGGGGGGGCTCTAAATAACGCTCTCACTACCCATGTAACTCAAGTAAATCAAGAATTGAATTGAATTCCAACCAGCTCTTCCAGGTCCTATAGAATCTTACTTCAGAGTCATTTTGAAAGTATCTTCCATTAGCCTAGTTTTATCCACTTCCCTAAACCAATATTTATTGTCAGTATTTTTTGATTTCCATTGCTTCGGGATAAATGCCTTCGCTGCATTTAACAAGAATGGGGTAATTGCTGCTCTATAGTTTTTCCTTGAGTCACACATTGCATGGAACAGACATTGCCAAGGGTCTAGCCCAATTTCAGCCCTACTGAACTTCTTAATTATGTATAATACTTCCTCCCAATATGGCTGGATCAAAGGGCATTGCCACCATATATGAGCATGGGTTCCCAAGTCCCAGCATTCCCTCCAGCACAGAGGCGAAACATCAGGATTGATTTTATGCAATTTTGATGGAACATAATACCACTTAGTTAATAGTTTATAATTAATTTCTTTTGTCCTTGTGTCCGTTGAAGTGGAACTTATATAATCAATAACTTTACGTTTCAGTATTTCTGGCAAAGGCTGGTTCAATTTAATTTCCCAACTCTCCAAAAGACACATGGACCCAGAATCTGGGGGGTCTATCAACATCTTGTATATACTAGAAATCCCCTGTCTGTTTATTCCCCCTTGGTCAACAAGTTGTTCCCATGGGCTTAATCTGCTGACCGGGCGGAGGGGTTTTGGGAGGGACTCCACATAATGTTGGAGTTGTCTGTATCTCCAAACATCCCATGGTGTTGTACCATATCTTTCTCGCAATTCCAGTAATGTACAAAGAGCATTTCCTTTCAGAACATATTTTAGTCTCAAACAGTCCGAAAGGGTCCATTTTATATACAGCTTATTCTCTTTCCCTGGGGGGGAAATAGTTAGTACTATTTGAGAGAGGCATCAAAGGACTATTATGTTGCCATGATATACTTTTAAGTAGCTTATCCCATGATCTTAAAGTTTCTATTGTGCTTTAGGCCATTTCTCTAGCCACTTAACGACCGGCCACTGTATATATACGTCATTTTTTTAAAGATGGATATCTCGGTAACGGCAGCATCTGCTGCCACAACCGAGGTATCCATCTTTAGGGCCGGCGTTTCTGTACACGATAATGGTGGTCTCTGCGGCGGGTTTCCCCGCGAGATCACCGTTATTGGTGGCGGGAGAGGTGCCACCCCTCCTCCCGCCACTCTCCCGCGCCCTCCGCCGCTTACCGGAGCCGTCGGTAGCGGCAGAGGAGATCGGGACCTGTCACTGCTGAGGTATAGAGATGAGTGAGGCCAAGATGGCGCCCACCCGTCTCTATACCATAGGACGGCCGAAGCGACGTCATTACGTCGGCTCCGCCCACTTCTCTTAAAGGAACAATTTTTTTTGTGTCTTTTTTTAAACGACTTTTTTTTTTTTTGCATTTTAGTCTAAATATGAGATCTGAGGACTTTTTGACCCCAGATCTCATATTTAAGAGGACCTGTCATGCTTTTTTCTATTACAAGGGATGTTTACATTCCTTGTAATAGGAATAAAAGTGATACAATTTTTTTTTTTTTAAAACAGGGGAAAAATAAATAAAATAAAGTAAAATAACTAATAAAAAAAGAAAAAAAATTTTAAAGCGCCCTGTCCCGACGAGCTCGCGCGCAGAAGCGATCGCATATGTGAGTAGCGCCCGCATATGAAAACGGTGGTCAAACCACACATGTGAGGTATCGCCGCGACCGGTAGAGCGAGAGCAATAATTCAAGTCCTAGACCTCCTCTGTAACGCAAAACATGCAACCTGTAGAATTTTTTAAACGTCGCCTATGGAGATTTTTAAGGGTAAAAGTTTGACGCTATTCCACGAGCGGGCGCAATTTTGAAGCGTGACATGTTAGGTATCAATTTACTTGGCGTAACATAATCTTTAACAATATAAAAAAAAATTGGGCTAACTTTACTGTTGTCTTATTTTTTTATTCAAGTGAATTTTTTCCAAAAAAAGTGCGCTTATAAGACCGCTGCGCAAATACGGTGCAAAAAAAAGTATTGCAATGACTGCCATTTTATTCTCTAGGGTGTTAGAAAAAAAACAATATATATAATGTTTGGGGGTTCTAAGTAATTTTCCAGCAAAAAAAAACTGTTTTAAACATGTAAACACCTAAAATCCAAAACGAGGCTGGTCCTTAAGTGGCTAGAGAGACCTCTCTATTGCCTTGGGATCCAGATAATCTGGCCCAAAGCTGATTTGCTTATATTTTCCTCCAGTGACACCCATTTTTTATGGGGAGTGCTATGAACCCAATCTATTATTCTCTGCAGTACTGCTGCCACATGGTACTTCTCAAACTCTGGAAGGAATACGCCCCCCTTTTCTTTTGGTCTACTCATTATTTTATAGGCAGACGCTTGCCTCTATTTTTCCATATAAATTTCTGCAGTAAAAGTCTAATGCCCTTTACACACGACCAGTTTTCCCGTTGGAATAAACTCTGAAGGTTTTTCTGATGGAGTTCCGACGGAATTCCGCTCAAGCTGTCTTGCACACACACGGTCACACCAAATTCCGACCGTCCAGAACGCAGTGACGTACAACACGTATGACGGACTAGAAAACGGAAGTTCAATAGCCAATAGCCAATAACTTCCATCTCGTACTTGCTTCAGAGCATGCGTCGTTTTTAGTACGTCGGAACAGCATACAGACCAGCGGTTTTCCCGATAGGAATTGGTTTCATCAGAAAAATTTAGAACATGTTCTCTTTCTAGGTCCGTCAGAATTTTCGACGTAAAAAGTCACATGGGGCATACACACGATCGGAATATACGATGAAAAGCTCCAGTCTGACTTTTTCTGTCAGACATTCCGCTCGTGTGTACACGGCATAAGGGCTTTAAAGTACGCTCTTGGGATGTTAATCGGGAGGCTTTGAAAGATATACAAAGCTTTCAAGAGAATCATCATTTTAATTTCACTTATCCTGCCAAGCCAGGACAGCCTGTAGGCAGGGTATCCTTTCAGATCTTGTTTAATTGTATTCAATAAAGGTAGGTAATTATCTTAGATATAAACTCTCAGATATAAAGATCTGTTGTTGATACTGACAAGGATACTCCCAGATACTTTAATCCTTTTTGCTTCCACATAAAAGGATAAAGGGTTCTAAGGTCCCTACACTCTATTAAGGAAACAGAAATATTTAATATTTCTGTTTTCTCCACATTGATCTTAAAATTTGAGATAGCCCCATATTTACTCAGTTCTACTAAAATTTTTGGGAGCGTTTGTGTGGGATTTGTTATATATAACATGATATCATCTGCAAAGGCATTTGTCTTTAAAACATAGTGAGGTTGATTTACTAAAACTGGAGAGTGCAAAATCTGGTGCAGCTGTGTATATAAACCAATCAGCTTCTAATTTCAGCTTGGTCAATTAGGCTTTGAAAAGAAAACCTGGAAGCTGATTGGTTTCTATGCACAGCTGCACCAGATTTTGCACTCTCCAGTTTTAGTAAAGCAACCCCACAGTGACTTAGACCCAGTGGCGGCTGGTGAAGTTTTATGATGGGGGGCGCCAGACCTCATTGACCCCCTCCTGCTTCTCATAAGCCCCACCCCTTATATAATCCACCCATTCTGTCCCCTGTATTCCATTTGCTTCCACCCACAGTATCAGGAGTATACAACTCAGCATCACAGGACAGAGTACATAGCTCAGCCTCAAAGATCAGGGTATATAGCTCAGCATTACAGATAGGGTATATAGGTGAGCATTACAGATAGGGTATATAGGTGAGCATTACAGATATGGTATATAGCTCAGCATTACAGATAGGGTATATAGCTCAGCATTACAGATATGGTATATAGGTGAGCCTTACAGATATGGTTTATAGGTAAGCATTACAGATATGGTATATAGGATAGCATTAAAGATATGGTATATAGGGTAGCATTACAAGTAGGGTATATAGGTGAGCACTACAGACATGGTATATTGGGCAGCATTACAGATATGGTATATTGGTGAGCATTACAGATAGGGTATATGGGTGTGCATTACCTATAGGGTATATACAGTAGGTGAGCATTACCTATAGGGTATATAGGGCAGCATTACAGATAGAGTATATAGATGAGCATAACAGATATGGTATATAGGTAAGCATTAGAGATATAGTATATAGGTGAGCATTACAGATATGGTATATAGGTGAGCATTAGAGCTATGGTATATAAGTGAGCATTACATATAGGGTATATAGGGCAGCATTAGAGATATGGTATATAGGTGAGCATTGTAGATAGGGTATATAGGTGAGCATTACAGATAAGGTATATAGGTAAGCATTACAGATATGGTATATAGGGCAGCATTACAGATAGGGTATATAGGTGAGCATTACAGATAGGGTATATAGGTGAGCATTACAGATATGGTATATAGGGCAGCATTACAAATATGGTATATTGGTGAGCATTACAGATAGGGTATATAGATGAGCATTACCTATAGGGTATATAGAGCAGCATTACAGATAGGGTATATAGGTGAGCATAACAGATATGGTATATAGGTGAGCATTAGAGATATCGTATATAGGTGAGCATTACAGATAGGGTATATAGGTGAGCATTACAGATAGGGTATATAGGTGAGCATTAGAGATATGGTATATAGGTGACCATTACATATAGGGTATATAGGGCAGCATATAGATATGGTATATTGGTGACCATTACATAAAGGGTATATAGGGCAGCATTAGAGATATGGTATATAGGTGAGCATTAGAGATATGGTATATAGGTGAGCATTACATATAGGGTATATAGGGCAGCATTAGAGATATGGTATATAGGTGAGCATTAGAGATATGGTATGTAGGTGAGCATTAGAGATAGGGTATATAGGTGAGCATTAGATATAAGGTATATAGGTGAGCATTAGAGATATGGTATATAGGTAAACATTAGATATAAGGTATATAGGTGAGCATTAGATATAACGGTATCGCAGCTGGCACTTGCACTCCCTGCACGGGGCTCGCAGCTGGCACTTGCACCCCCCCGCACGGGGCTCACAGCTCGCGGCACTTGCACACCTCCCCCTCGGGGCTCGCAGCTGGCACTTGCACGCCCCCCCTCGGGGCTCGCAGCTGACACTTGCACCCCCCGCGTGGGGCTCGCGGCTCTAGCCCCCCCCACAGGAGGTCCAGAACTTACCGGGTTGAAGAGCATCCTCTGTGTCTCCACCCTCCTCCTCCCCTCCACACTCGGGTGTGTCCGCTCCTCTTATGCTTCCTCCGCTTGCCAAAGTCGCCACTAGGCATCCAATAGGTTTGCCTGGCGCTTTGGCCAATCGGGAAACAGGTCTCACTGACCTGCCTCCTGATTGGCAGGGAGGCACTGTAGTGTGAAGATAGTGAAAATAAATTCGCTATGGTCACACAATTGGGTGGGATCAGGGCGCACTCTTTGTGCCATGCGCCCACCCTTTTCTGAAGCCGATTAGAGCCTCTGGCTCTAATCATGTGCTTAAAAAAAATAAAAAAAACCCTCCCCCTGCCATAGGAATCCATGTGTCCGCATCCTGAAAGGGGCCGGGCGCATGGATAGGGAGGTGGTGGCAGGGAAAGGAGGGGCGTCTACTGTGCACCCTCAATGCACGGACCACCACTGCTTAGACCCCTTTCACACTGGAGGCGTTTTTCAGGCGTCTGAAAAATGCCTCATCTGCCGTCTGAGTGTGAAAGCCTGAGTGCTTTCACACTAGCGGTGCTTTACTGCTAACACAGCCACGCTGTCAGTGGGAAAGGGCTCTAATGTGGCCACTATCAGTATAGTTGAGTCACTAATTAGCTCTATATATCAATTACCCTTTGGCTTCTTTTTTTTTCTGCAGGCATTATATGTTATACCACATAGTTGCCAACATCTCCAAATAGTTAGAATGTACACTCTGAAGGATGTGTCAGAAAAGTGGGGAACATAAAGTGCACCACCCATGTGGGTGGTTGGAGTGTGGACTCAAAATTTTTAATGTCACCCCTTTCATACCACAATACCACAGATGGTCCCTACTTCCCCATCCTGAAGCCACAACAATCCCATAAACCCCTCCTAAAGATTCATCCCTTCCTGTACATTCATCACAGTGTAACAGAACTCCCTTGTCATGGTTACAATCTCACCCTGATCAGAGATTTATTCAGATCCTGGGACAAAAATGCATTGTTTACCGCATCTACTGTTGCAATTCTGACTGAGCATGGCTGTGTCACTTGCTGTGATGCCCTGACTGTAAGGAAACAGAGTTGGTATCCCTGGAGGTGTCGGTAACATGGAACATAATTTGGCATTGCTGGAAGATTGATGAAAGCAGTGGAAACTGCAGTTTACTATTTCTTTTTTTTTTTTTAATTTCTCTTTATTGAAAATTTTTTCTTTGGCAGTACAAAACAGGGCCATTGGAGCATATCCCGGCCAACCCGTGCACAAAGTCATGTGCATAACATAGTACTACTAACAGATTATCTAAAAGCTACACATTCTTAACTATACACAACACCATCTCTGCTCCGGTAACACATTGTAGCCTTCAGCAGAGCCAGACAGAGGAAATCTTTCTGAGTTGATCCCCCGAGGGCTGATCATCTGTTGTGGAGTCTGAGTCTGTCCACAAATGCCAGACCTTGTCATATTTTTTGGGGCATCCTCGAGACAGATATGTTGCTTTATAGAGGGGTATCATTGCATTAACTAACTGCTTCCATGAGGACAGGGTGGGGGAGTGGTTGACTTCCACTTTAGTACTATGGCTTTTCTCACATAAAAAAGAAGGATAAATATTAGGGTGCGTGTTGCTTTGGCATATGCCAGCTGTTCCACTAGGCCAAGGAGGCAAACACCAATTGGCAGGGGAATAGGAATAGTGGTCAAACTATGAATAAATTGAGTTACCTCCCTCCAATAGTCCTGAATTTGTGGGCAATCCCAGAATATATGCGTGAAGTCTGCAGGAGTACCAGAGCATCTCCAGCAGCTGGCCGACAAGGCTGGGTATATGTGGTGGAGGCGCTGGGGCGTATAGTAGATCCTGTGTAGGATTTTGAATTGGATCTGTTTGTCCCTAGTAGCAACCAGCGGCTGGAGTGGATAATCCCACATGTCTTCCCAGTCTTCGCCATCCAGTTCCTGCACCTTCGCCCGCCACAGACCAGGCAGACCATCCAGTCCGACCTGGATGGATGGTAGAAGAGATCAGCATCTTCTAGAAGGGTCTCTATGTAATCATATTCCAACCGAAGCTGAACTGTTTTGAATTGTGAATCAAAGGCATGGCGGAGATGCAGGAACCTGAAAAAGAAAGAGTTCGGAAGTTGGAATTTGTTTTTCAGCCTATCAAATGTAAATATCCCTGACCCATCACAGATATCCCTCAAGTACTTGATGCCCTTGCTGGCCCACAAACCTGCAGAGAGTGGAATTCTTTCAACCTTGGGTTACACCAAAACGGTGTGTTAGGGGACCATTTGGACTTTACCAAATTAGGTTTAATCACTACCATGCCTTTATAATCGCTTTCATAGCCAATGTTAAAGGTACTGGAGAACCCCCCGATCCCAGTTGAGCTGCCTCTAGGACGACTGAGGCATTGGTGTCGTCCGAGATCAGCCAGTTATGTGCATGAGTGAGCATTGCCGCTAAATAGTAGGTGTGAAAGTCTGGGCAGGCAAGTCCCCTCTGTGTCCAGGGCCTACGCAAGATTTTCCTACTGAGTCTAGCCGGGTGTGATTGCCATAAGAAGGAGGCCACTGTGGAGTCCAATTGTCGGAAAAGAGTCTTAGGTAGGGACACTTAAGGAGTGTTGTAAAATATACAGCAAGACCGGGAGTAATTTCATTTTTATTAAGTTAATTTTCCCTATAAGTGATAATGGGAGGTTCGACCAGGCCTTCAGTTTCAGTTTACACCACTGCAGCACTTGGGGATAAGTTAAGATTAAAGTCCTAAAGTCCTGGGTTTCGGGAGAGATATTGATTCCTAGATATTTAATGGTGCTTTCCCATTGTAGAGGTGAAGCAGGATCACTCAGCCTCTTTGCCCCTGGATCTATGGGTAGAATAAGTGATTTGCTCCAGGTGGTTCGGAGGCCAGAGAGAGTCGCAAAGTGGTCCAGGAGCTGAAGCACCCCGAAGAGCGAGGGACCAGGGTCCCGGAGGAAGAGGATTAAATCGTACAATGCTAGTTTCTCGACCACCGAACCAACCTGGTTTCCAGATACCTCGCTCGATCTCTGTAAGGCCTCAGCCAAAGGCTCCATTGCCAGGGCAAACAGCGCAGGGGAAAGAAGACACCCCTGTCTAGTCCCCCTCCTAATTGGAAAAGATGGCGAAAGCCTACCATTTGGTTTAATTTGGGCCATGGGGGTCTTGTATAATAAGCTGATCCATTTCCGGAAAATTGGGCCAAAGCCTTCCAGAACCTGCATCTTATAGTACCATCTAACTGTTTCAAATGCCTTTTTGATGTCAAGGGACACCAGGACCCAGGAGGCATTCTCCTCTGGTGGGAGCTGGATATGCGTAAAGACTCGTCTAAGGTTTACATCCGTGGACTTACCAGGCATGAAGCCGGTCTGATCTATGTTGACAAGGGATGGTAGGACCTTCATGAGTCTATTGGCTAGCACTTTGGTTAGTATCTTGAGGTCATAATTTAGCAATAAGATGGGTCTGTAGGATGAGCAGCAAGTGGGGTCCTTCCCTGGTTTGGGCAGCAGCAGCAGATTAATATTTCTAAGTTTAAAATAATGCATCTTGGGAAAAGGAATCCCCTCAGAGAGTACAACATTGGGGGTACAATGTTAGCCAGCACTACTGAAAAAAAAATTGGGGGTGCTTATTTCAGATGATTGCAAAATGAGCAAACAGCGTGACTAGGCAGTGGGGAAAGTGAACAAAGTTCTAGGATGTATCACTAGAGGGATAGCCAGCAGGAGGAAGGAGGTTCTGATACCCTATATATCCCTTTAGTGAGACCTCATTTAGAATACTGTGTCCAGTTCTGGAGACCTCACTTACAAAAAGATATTGATAAGATAGAATGAGTCCAGAGATGGGAAACAAAAATAGTGAAAGGTCTAGGGGAAAAAAAACATATAGAGAGTGACTTCAGGAACTTAATATGTACCATCTGGAGGAAAGAAGGGAATGGGGAGACATGATTGAAACCTTTAAATAGATCAAGGGGGTGAATAAGGTTCAGGAAGGTGGTCTGTTCAATATGATACCAAAATCAAGAACTCAGGGACATGACTAGGGATGAGCCGAACAGACCCCTGTTTGGTTCGCACTAGAACTTTAGAACACCGCAAGAGTTGGTGTCACTTTGACTTTGTATTGAAATAACGAGTGCATAAAAATTGGTCTTTGGGTGTCGGTGGCGCCTTCCCACCATAACCCTATAGAGGTAATCTTGATGAAAGCAAAAATTGCCCTGACTGAAAAAAATTGCAATGATATGCACCTGCCAAACAGGTGCAGAAAAATTGGTCTTTGGGTGTCGGTGGCGCCATCCCATTGTAACCCTATAGAGGTGTTCTTAACCCTTGTAAAGTTTGGGGAACCAGCTATATTGCAGGACACGGGCTTTTCAATCAAAATTAGGTTTATTAAACTTTAACAGCTTCACAGCAGCAAAATCAACAGAAAGAAATATCAGACTCACCGACTTGCAGAGCTCAGAACTGCTGTTGCAGTTAAATAGTCCTTAATTTGTATCGCAGGTATTTTTCCCTGCAAGTAGGTTTCCAGGCAGGACACTGCTGTGCGATTTCACAGCTATTCACTGTCCACCATTCACCATCCACAGTCTACACTATACTCCTCCATAACCACCTACAACTTCCTGTCTTGTTTTAAACCCACTTCCTCTGATAGGCGAGTTAACCCTTTTGTTCCCTTAAAGCAGGGGTTCTCAACTCCTGTCCTCAGGACCCACTAACAAGCCAGGTTTGCAAGATGACTGAAATACATCACAGGTGATCTAATTTGCTGCTCTGTGATTGCAGTTTTCTAGTCTGCATCTCCCTAAGGTAATACTTAAAATCTGGCCTGTTAGTGGGTCCTGAGGACTGGAGTTGAGAACCACTGCCTTAAAGGGACCACAGTCCAAACAGAGGGGGAATTTAGCGTCCTCCCAGGACTCAGCCACGGTGTCCTGTACACCCTATAGAGGTACTCTTGATGAAAGCAAGAATTGGCCTTGCTGTAAAAAATTGCAATGATATGCACCTGTCAAACAGGTGCAGAAAAATTTGTTTTAGGGTGTCGGTGGCGCCTTCCCACCGTAACCCTATAGAGGTAATCTTGATGAAAGCAAGAATTGGCCTTGCTGTAAAAAATTACAATCATACGCACCTGTCAAACAGGTGCAGAAAAATTGGTCTTTGGGTGTCGGTGGCACCTTCCCACCATAACCCTATAGAGCAGTGGTTCTCAACTCCTGTCCTCGGGACCACTAACAGGCCAGGTTTGCAGGATAACTGAAATACATCACAGGTGATATCATTTGCTGCTCAGTGATTGCAGTATTCTAGTCTGCATCTCCCCAAGGTAATACTTAAATTCTGGCCTGTTAGTGGGTCCTGAGGCCCGGAGTTGAGAACCAC
The DNA here is from genome assembly GCF_042186555.1 of Aquarana catesbeiana. Classification (NCBI taxonomy): domain Eukaryota; kingdom Metazoa; phylum Chordata; class Amphibia; order Anura; family Ranidae; genus Aquarana; species Aquarana catesbeiana. The sequence goes on from NC_133330.1 coordinate 255,359,915, forward strand.
TGCTATAGAGGTACTCTTGATGAAAGCAAGAATTGGCCTTGCTGTAAAAAATTGCAATATATGCACCTGTTAAATGGGTGCAGAAAAATTACTCTTTGGGTGTCGGGGGCGCCTTCCAACGATAACCCTATAGAGGTGCTCTTGATGAAGGCAAAAAAAATTGCGATGATATGCGCCTGTCAAACAGGTGCTGAAAAATTGGTCTTTGGGTGTTAATTGGGCCCATGAAACCTATACCAAAAACATTCTTCCAGATGAAATGATTGAACACCCTCAAAGCTAGGCAGCCTCGAAGTCCTGCAGAGATTCCACATCCCAAAAAGACTTAATCAGTGACATCGGCATTAGGGGCTTCATAGCTGATAATCCAGGACTGATTCATTTTTATAAAAGTCAAACGGTCCACGGAGTCTGTGGACAGACGCGTTCTGTGATCAGTAATGTAACCTTCTGTAGCACTGAATGCCCGTTCTGAAAGCATGCTGGATGCAGGGCAGCCCAACAACTCATTAGCATACTGGGCAAGTTCTGGCCAGTGGTCTATTCTCATGACCCAGTACGTCAGTGGATCCTCAGCTGGAAAGCTCTCCATCTCTGTTTTGGCCCCAAGGTAATCGTCCACCATGTGATGCAGATGCTGCCGGTGGGATGTGGAAGCTGACAGCCCTGGGCGGTGAGGACTAAAAAAAATCCTGGAATGCCTTACTCCAACACTCCTCTCTTGACCAGCAGAAGACTCAAAACATTGTTTTCCAAGACACTGTAACCTATTGAAGTCAGGAAAAATGTTCAATAAAATCCTCTTTAATGTGTCCTCAAGAGATTTTATCTTATGCACTCTCTGTGTAGACGGGATGAGTTCTGAGACTTTCCCCTCTAACGGTGGTCAAGGAGGGTTGCCAACCAGTAATCATCCTTCTCCTTTATGCCACATATTCTTGGGTCCTTTTGCAGGCTTTGAAGCATGAGATTGCCCATGCGCCTCAAATTTGCAGAGACTTGTGAAGCAGACTCCTCAGGGTCACTCAGGATGACAGCATCTGGAACTTCCTCCTCCCAGCCGCGTACTGCTCCCAAGGGTCCTGGGGTTGGTGTCAGAAACCATGAATCAGACTGAAACAGAAGTACAATCAAATCACACTTTTTTAATAATAATAAAAAAGGTAAACAGAGTAAACGTAGTCAAATCATAGCCAGAGTTCAGGAACGGGAACGGATAGTCAGACAAGCCAAACGTCTGGGAGCCAGAGATGAGCGTAGTAGAACAGCAAGCAGGATCTGGAGGCAGAAGGGATGTCAGCCAAGCAAGTCTTCAACAGGAACACAGGAGAGCATCTCTAGAGATGTGACTAAGGCAAAGGCAGAGATCATCTGGACTGGACAGCATAAGTAGGCAGGACCGACAAGCAGGATCATCAACAGGTGAGTCACTGTGTAGAGATAGGAGCTGGCAATTAGCCGACAGCTGAGTGGACAGCTCAGAGAACCATACAACAAAAACAAATACTGTTGCGCTCGGGTGTGTTGGCTAGGCAGTCTAAAGTTCAGGGTGGACAATGACTTGCGGCCTTGCTGCCCTCCAGGATATGGATATTCTAGTAGTCAAATAAAAACAGAAAAGAGAAGGTGCACCAGCCTTGTGCATTGTCCTTTGATACATTTATTCAAAAAAACATAATTAAAAACTACTCACAAAGGTAGAACGAAAATCACGCTTATAGCAGTCTTTGACTTGTGGCAGTCTGTCCACTGATAGCAGTCTCCAGGTCCTGAAGAGAGGACATGCGAACCGCTGCTGGCTGACACGTTTCGAAGGTATACCTTCTTCCTCAGAGAGTAACACTGTTAGGCTCTGAGGAAGAAGGTATACCTTCGAAACGCGTCAGTTAGCAGTGGTTCGCATGTCCTCTCTTCAGGACCTGGAGACTGCTATCAGTGGACAGACTGCCACAAGTCAAAGACTGCTATAAGCGTGATTTTCTTTCTACCTTTGTGAGTATTTTTTAATTATGTTTTTTTGAATAAATGTATCAAAGTATAATGCACAAGGCTGGTGTGCCCTCTCTTTTCTGTTTTTTTGTTTGACAGCTCAGAGAAGGAAGGACTGGGCCCAGCCCTGACAGTTGGAAAGCCATCCCTTACAGATTGACGCATGCCTTCCTTTTCTTCAAAGCCTATGAAAGTGCTAGAATCCTCCTCACCCTCCTCCTCTCTCTCCTCCTGTGTGTTCTGTGACATAGGAATGATGGTGTCTGGATAAAGTGGGCCTTGAGAGGAAAGGAAGTCCTCTTCCTCCTGCAGCTCTGCCTCCAGTGCCTTGTCCATAATGCCACGCAGAGTCTGCTCCAGCAGGAACACAACAGGGATTGTGTCACTGATGCATGTGCTGTCACTGCTCACCATCCTTGAGGCCTCCACAAATGGTGACAATACAGTGCATGCATTCTTAATAATCAGCCATTGGCATGGGGAAAAAAAGCTGAGGCGGCCTGAGCCTGTCGTCATGCCATATTCACACAGGTACTCGTTGACGGCCCTCTGCTGCATGTATAGCCACTACAGCATTGACAAAGTTGAGTTCCACCTGATGGGCATGTCACAAATCAGGCAGTTTACGCCTGTCGGTGGATTTCCCACTGAATTTCAGCCAACCAAGCACTGGCTGTGTATGACCACCTGAAATGGCTACAGACTCTTCTTGCCAGCTTTAGCACATCTTGCAACCCTGGGTACGTATTTAGGAAAAACTGCACCACCAAATTGAGGACATGTGCCAGGCATGGCACATGTGTCAACTTTCCATGTCTAAGAGTGGACAGGAGGTTTGAGCCATTATCGCACACCACCATTCCTGGCTCCAGCTGACATGGTGTGAACCACCTCTGGGCCTGTCCCTGCAGAGCTGCAAGAATCTTTTCTCTGGTGTAGTTCCTGTCCCCTAAACACACCAGCTGAAGCAATGCATGGCACATTTTAGCCTGACCCTGGGAATAGCCCTTTGAACGCTTAGGGGGTACCTGATGTTCAAAGGACAATTCTGCAGAGGAGGGCATGGAGGTGGTGGAGGAGCAGGGGGAGGGGGTGGAACTTACAGGTCTGGCATCATCACCTCCAGCTGTATGAAGATGTGGGGGCACAATAAACTGCAGCACTGAGCCCTGTCCTGCATCCTTTCGAGTTGCAAGCAGCATTACCCAGTGTGCTGTGAACAAAATATATCGTCCCTGTCCATGCTTGCTGGACCACGTGTCATCAGTAAGGTGGATTTTATGGCTGACTGCCTTGTGCAACAATGCCAGAACATTCTCTTCTATGTTATGGTATAGAGATGGAATGACCTTACGTGAAAAGTAGTAGCGACTGGGAACCTGCCATTGTGGTACAGCACATTGTGCGAATTCATGGAAGAGGGTAGAATCCACCAGGCTGACAGGCAGAAGTTGGAGAGCCAACAGCTTTGACAAGCTTGTATTTAGACGCTGGGCACGTGGGTGGTAGGGACTGATTTTTTTTTTCCCGCTGCAGCAGCTGGGGCAGAGAAATTTGCCGGCTACAGTCTACAGCTGGTGGTGTGCTTCTGGCAGATTTGCTGCTAGGACCTGGGACACCCTGTGCTATACCATAATCCCTGTCAGTGGAGGCTGCGGAGAGGCAATGACTTTATATAGCAGGGGCAGACTGAAGTGGTTAAGGAGGAGGAGGAGGGACAGATTTGTGCCCTTTTTGTGTGGCTTTTAGGTGCTCTTGCCAATGGGCTAAGTAGTTGGACATTAAATGCCTTGTTAAGCATGTGGTTAGTGTTGTTTGCCACGTTTGATATGCCTGAGACACAGTTTGCAGATAGCAACAGTGCGATCTGCTGGACATGTGCTGAAAAAGGCCCCAACAGCTGAGCTTTGGGGAGTGGGCTGAGAGATAACAGCTGCAGAATGTGATGGAATAGGGTGGCTGTTCTCTACTCTTTCTTGATGTAGGCCTCCTTGGGGTTGTGCTGCCTCACCTTCAGTTTCCTCCTCTGCTCTATCTGGCACTTTAATTTGAGTACTCACACTACACAGACACATTCCACAAATACACTATAATATACTGCAATATAATGTGCCAAACGTACAGCGACGCACAAAACTATATGGCGTTAAACTGGCAGTAACGCACACAAAAGTAAATGGCGTTAACATGGCAGTAATGCACAAAACTATATGGCATTAACATGGCAGTAACGCACAAAACTATATGGCGTTAAACTGGCAGTAACGGCCAATGAACTATATGGCATTAAACTGGCCGTAACACACGCAGAACTATATGGCGTTAAACTGACAGTAACACACACAGAAGTAAATAGCGTTAAACTGGCAGTAATGCACAAAACTATATGGCGTTAAACTGGCAATAACGTACACAGAACTATATGGCGTTAAACTGGCAGCAAAACACACAGAACTGTATGGCATTAAACTGGCAGTAATGCACACAGAAGTAAATGCTGTTAAACTGGCAGTAACGCAATCAAATAGACGGTGTTCAACCATCACTACACTGACGTTATCTGAACTATCTCTACTCTAGCTATACACTAATGTAAAGATTACTGACATGGTCTCACTACGCTACACTGAAACTATCTGAGCTGTCCCTACTCTACACTAATGTATGTATGAATGACACGGTCTCACTACACTACAGTGAAACTATCTGAGCTGTCCCTACCCTAGCTGCACACTATGCCAAGCTGAATGATGGTACTCCTCACTACACTCACACTATTCCTAAACTGACACTAAACTTATATTCTACACTAGGAATAAAAAATTATCCCCGCGCCAACCCAATATGTAAAATAAATACTGCTGCAAACACTGAAGGAAATATCAGAACCCTAATAAAAGTATAAAATCAAGATAGTGCTGTGCTGTAAAATAAACAATGTCCAAATATGCAAAATAGAATGATAAAGTGCTCGGTGCTAGATACACTTAAAAGAGGTAATTCTTGTAGTAAATATACAATAAATATCCTTGAGTAATAAAACAAATAAAATATATATGACAAACGTATCACGTCGCAATCCTAGTCCTCCTTAGATGGAAGCATATCTGTATGAATATATATACTAAATAATCCTTTTCATAGGTGAAAAACGATTGGACTAGATGTGTCCGTAAAAAAATCATTGAAATATAAGTTGCAGAATGGATGGTGACTGTAAATCTACAGTATATATATACATATATAGAAAAAAAACGCGCTAGAGAAAATATCTTTGGATTAAAAAAGCAGCAGCATACAGTGCGACAACACAAAAAGTCCAATATAAAATACAGAAACTGCGCTAAAAAAGGAAGTAAATGTCCACAAAGACTTTATCTAGTAGCATCTAGAGGCACAAAGGGTCTTCAAAACACCATAGTGAATACATAAAAAGTAGGATAAGGTGCCCGACCACCGTGGCTGTAAAATGCGCTTACCAGACAGCAAGCAGTATAAGCGGATGGCTTGCAACCCAGCCAGGGCCTTTATGCTGTAGTAAATATTCCGCTCTCTCCAGGCTCAGATCACCGTTCCCTCAGTACATATACCAAAAAGGAAAGAAAGAGCAAGAGAAAAGCTTTATAGTCAACCTGGGATCTTTACAGATGATATTGGGAAGTAAGGATATTCTTTCACTACAGCCAGGAGATCAGTTTCCTCAATGTTCCGCCCAAAAAGGAGATAAATGTACAAAGGTCTTGGCTGGCTGCTCTCTTAGCAAATTTAAGAGCCCTGAGAAAGGCCAAGACACAGGGTCTAATACACCACCTGGTCTTCACCAGAGCTCCTGAAGGTAGAGAAGTTGAGAGATCAGGTTGACTATAAAGCTTTGCTCTTGCTCTTTCTTTCCTTTTTGGTATATGTACTGAGGGAACGGTGATCTGAGCCTGGAGAGAGCGGAATATTTACTACAGCATAGAGGCCCTGGCTGGGTTGCAAGCCATTTGCTTATACTGCTTGCTCACTGGTAAGCGCATTTTACAGCCACGGTGGTCGGGCACCTTATCCTACTTTTTATGTATTCACCATGGTGTTTTGAAGACCCTTTGTGCCTCTAGATGCCCATAGATAAAGTCTTTTTGGACATTTACTTCCTTTTTTAGCGCAGTTTCTGTATTTTATATTGTAAATCTACAGTGTCAGCAAAACAAAAATAAAGTGTTGGTGCTGGTGACCACTCTCTAGAATGGAGTGCTGGTGGTAAGTGACTTCCTGTCTTCTGTGCAACGTAATGTGTGGATGTTCCCTTACCTTACTGCTGTAAGGTAACAGCATGTGGGTATAACTTTCTATGGAACCAGTATGTCCCCTGGCAGCCTCCCGGTCTGGCGTCTCCGACTGTGCTGGTATGTATCTCTATCTGGAATCAGAGTGCCCTTTTTGTTCCAGGTATGTCTGGATCAAGTAAGCCTGAACCGCTAATGCCACGGCACACCAGGGACCTTCAAGAGCCTGCAAGTCAGGGCGGCTTTGCTTTGGCTGTGCCTTAGGTAGCTTGGCAAGCAAAGTGATCCAGAGGAAAACCTCCCTTATCTGGAGGTCGAGGCTTGAACGTTCACTCTATTTTGCATATTTGCACATTGTTCATTTTACAGCGCAGCACTTAATATTCTACACTGACAATTGAAGCAAAATAGCACAGTATAGCACATTAACTAACTAATAGCACTGAACAGAACCCTGTTCTATCTCTCTCCATGTCAAAATCACACTGAAAATGGCTGCCATTGAAAGAATACTTTTATACTGTGGGGCGGGAATGAGCCATGATTGGATAAAGTCATGATGACAGTGTCCAATCACGACTCTGACAGTGCTCTGTGCCCTGATTGGCTGAAACGTTCACTGCTTCAGCCAATCAGGGCTTGCAATGCACTGTTCAATGCCGCAATGCAATGTGGTCGGTTTGGGGGGGGGGCAAACAAACGGTGGAACGACCCGTTTGTTCCGCTGTTCGCCGAATGTCCAAACAGTGAAAGTTCAGCCTGAACTTATGCTTAGGCCAAACCGTTCGCCCATTCCTAGACATGACCTCAAACTAACTGGAGGAAAGTTCAAAACTAATCTTAGAAAGTATTGTTTTACTGAAAGGGTGGTTGATGATTGGAATAAACTATCAACAGAGGTAGTGAGATAGTCAACAGTAAATGGCTAAGAGCCGGTTCACACGGGGGCGACTTGTCAGGCGACCTAGCTGCCTGACAAGTCGCCTCCCGTTCTGTACAATGGAACCGTTAGAACCTTAGAAGAAAGGTCCCTGTACTACTTTGGGGGCGACTTGCATAGACTTCTATACAGAAGTCGTCTATACAGAAGTCGTCTTGCAAGTCCCTGGGGCAGTCGTGTGCAGGTCGCCTCGGTGAGGCGACCTGCAAGTCGTGCCACTTCTAATGTGAACCGGCGCTTAAAACATGCTTGGGATAAACATAAATCTATAGTCAGACAATGAGGGTAATGAAAAAACAAACAACCCGCCCTCCAAAAAAAACAAAAACAAATTTTTAAAAAATGGGCAGACTCGATGGACTACTCAGTCTTTTTCTGCCGTCACTTTTCTATGTTTCTAGCTTTTACACTAAGATAGCTCTCCAAAGAGGAAAGCTTCTTTAACTTCTAGTTAGAGCATTTAGAGAGTTGGCTTAACAATTTTTAAATACCCTTTAATGAAAGAAAGGAAAAAGGATGCAAAAAATATTTTGAAAAAATATAATACAAAACAGACATATGCGACAGTAAAGTAAATTCAAACCACTTCCGAACCTCCCGCCATCATATATTCTTCAGTGGGCGGTTCGCTTTAAGATAAGTGGTCTGAGCGGAGGATTCACCACGAGATCACTTTTATCGTTGGCCAGAGTGGGGCCCCCCCTTCACTCTCTGGTGCCCGCCGCTCTCCGGTGCCCTCCGCCAGCAGCGGCAGAGGTGATCGGGTCCTCTCCCCTGCTTGGCATGGAGCTGAGTGAGGGGAAGATGACCCCCACTCAGCTACAAACCATTGCAGGGCGGAAGTGATGTCAAAACGTCACTTCTGCCCATAGCTCTTAAAGGGACATTTTTTTTTTTTTTCAAACAACTTTTTTTTTTTTTGCATTTTAGTGTAAATATGAGATCTGAGGTCTTTTTGGCCCCAGATTTCATATTTAGGAGGTCCTGCTTTTTTTCTATTACAAGGGATGTTTACATTCCTTTTAATAGGAATAAAAGTTACACAATTTTTTTTTAAACAACAGTGTAAAAAAATAAAATAAAAAATAAAATAAATAAGAAAATTTTTTTTTTTAAAGCGCCCCATCCCGCCGAGCTCGCGCGTAGAAGCGAACGCATACGCGAGTAGCTACCGCATATGAAAACAGTGTTCAAACCGCACATGTGAGGTATCATCGCGATCATTAGAGTGAAAGCAATAATTCTAGCCCTAGACTTCCTCTGTAACTTAAAACATGCAACCTGTAGAATTTTTTTAATGTCGCTTATGGAGATTTTTTAAGGGTAAAAGTTTGTCGTCATTCCAGAAGCAGGCGCAATTTTGAAGCGTGACATGTTGGGTACCAATTACTCGGCGTAACATCATCTTTCACAATATAAAAAAAATTGAGCTAACTTTACTGTAGTCTTATTTTTTAATTAAAACAAGTTTATTTTTTCCAAAAAAGTGCGCTTGTAAGACAGCAGCGCAAATATGGTGTGACAGAAAGTATTGCAATGACCGCCATTTTATTCTCTATGGTGTTAGGGAAAAAATATTTAATGTTTGGGGGTTCTAAGTAATTTTCTAGCAAAAAAAAAAAATTATTTTAACTTGTAAACACCAAGTCTGAGAAATAGGCCCGGTCCTTAAGTGGTTAAAAGTGGAAAAAATACTTAAAGTGGATGTAAACCCCAATTTTTTTTTTTAATTAAGGCTTTACACCTTGTACAGTAAAGGGTTGCCATGAAGAGTAAATCCAGCTCTGAGCAGTCCTCTTATCTTTTTTCAGAGAGATAAAGACTGACACACAGAGAAATAGGAGTCAGTTTCTTCCCCTTGCTGTGAGTGACAGGTGATTTACACATCTCATGCAGGAACCTGAGAGAGAGACATTCTGTGTACTTCAGATCCCCTCCTTTCTTCTCCAGCTATTCCAGGATTGGCTGCTCCACACCTCAGCATGATTGGGCATGCTGAATTCATGTGGTGACTTTTCTGGGTTTTGACTGGATGTTAGTGATCATAGGAGAAGTTCAGTGTAAGAAATACACAGGAGAAAATGCATGTTGACAAGGGGAGTGTAAAGGTGGGCGGGGAGTCTACTGACATCATGACTCCACCTACGAGCTCCGGACAACAGACCTGCCCACAGAATCTGCAGTTTTTCGGGTCTCATAACAGACAGAGGGGAGACATTTGACAGGTAAGCATACATGCAGGAGGCATGTATATCCTTATAGATAACCACTATGGCAGTAGTTTAGAAAGGATGAAAGTAGGTTTACATCCACTTTCCACGCAAAGTAATCCTGATTTTTGGTTCAGTGCAGAATTTGGATTGCCTATTGAGTAAGTTCAATCTGATATGGCTAATGTGACTTAGAAATGTGATGCTCAGTATCCTTGGTAGTTTTGATATTCAGAGCTGCAACTGATTCTCTAATCATCAGAGAAGGTGTTGCAAAGTCAATTACACCAAATCAAAGGGTCTAGTGGGTATTGTGGATGGGCTGGAAAGAATTGTATTATGCTAAGCTGACGCAACCTTAATGCCATCTATTCTGGTTACATCTGACAAGGTTTTAAAATCCAAAAACCAACATACTTTTTAGCAGAAAGACATTACCTTTTGTTAGTTAGGGGTAGATTTAGACATGTGCCTAAATCTCCCTTTCCTCTGACGCATGATCTGCATTTGGATTGTGCTTCAGAGGCTACTGAGAGGCAGCCTCTTCACATGGTTGCAGGGTGTTTGTGGCGTTTCCTCATTTGCTTCAGTGTGTAGTGTATTTAATTCAGTTTTTGTTGCTAACTTGTGAATTCTGGGGAAATAAGGGTGGCACAGTGTCCAGTACTACTTCCACTATTCTCTCCATACAGCTTGGGGTTCATCAGACTTCACTATCGTCAAACCCCTCCCCACCATGCTTGCATGTGGGGTGGAACATTGTGGTACTATGGTGGTATGGTGGTTGTGTCCGGAGAGGAATCTGTGATACCATGGTCATAGTATGTCCTACTATCATGACAATACATGTCCAGGGATCCTGACATTGCATAAAAGAGAAGGGTGTAACTAAGCTATAATGTGGGTGTTTTGCAACTACAAGGTCTAGCAAAATGTATGTTGGGTAAAAAAGGGTTTCCCTTTTTTTATAAATTTTTTATTTTCTTATATAGTAAAAGCAAAGCTACAAAGACTATAGTAATACATGGGGGGAGAGGGTTATATAAATGATGTGATGAAAGTGTAAATTATTGTTCAGAGGTCATCCTCCCGCTCTAAAATATATAAAAAAATAGTAATAGGAGTTTAGTGATGACCATTAGACCATTAGACATATAAAACCAAAAAGCACATCTCATAAAAAGACCAATATTTATTATAAATAATTAATTTAAAAAACATTGTCATCGATCTCAAATCTCATGAGATACATGTTGCCCATAGTGTCCAAATATATTTGTCTACGCGATTTAAGGACAATCCACTTCTTCAGGACAAAAGTCATGTTTTAAGACGTCAAGAATGAATTCAAAAGCCTTATACATCTATGATGAGAAGAGACAAATTAACAGACATATATCATACAAAATCATATATCATATGAAATGCTGTATTTATCGGCGTATAACATGCACCCTAATTTTAAGAAGGAAGTTTCAGGAAAAAAACGTATTTTTTTAAATAAACAACTTTTAATTAAAATAAGGGTCAGTGCCCATCAATGCAGCCTGTTTAGTGCCCATATGCAGCCTCCTCATCTCCCATCAATGCAGCCTGAGCAATGCCCATCTGCAACCTCAATGCAGTCTGGTCAATGCCCATCCATCTGCAGCACATCTCATCAATGCAGCCTGATCAATGCCCATCAATCTGCAGCACATCTCATCAATGCAGCCTGATCAATGCCCATCCATCTACAGCACATCTCATCAATGCAGCCTGATCAATGCCCATCTGCAGCACATCTCATCAATGCAGCCTGATCAATGCCCCCCTGCAGCCCATCTCATCAATGCAGCCTGATCAATACCCCTTTTTAAGCCTCAATGCTCATCTGCAGCCTCACCACCGATGCAGTCTGGACAGTGCAGGAAATCACCTAGCCGTCATCTCCTGTTTACTCAGCTCTCAGTCGGCTCTCACACACAGTGGCAGAGGCAGGACTGTGTGTGTGACGTGGAAGCTGAGTGAGAGCCGAGTTAGACCCGAGTAAACAGGAGATGACGGCTCGTGAATTTCGGCGGTGTTCATCCCCCTCCTTCCCCTCCGAGGTACGCTGTTGGCGTATAACACACACAAGTGCGTGTTATATGCCGATAAATACAGTACATAAAAAAATTATATGCATATTGTGGCAGGGTGAGCCCGTGCCACTATTTAATAGGGCGGTCTGGGCTAGGTTTACTTGGAAGAAGACACACTAATGATGCAGGTGTGTGCTGCATTCATCTTAGAAACAGAAGTAGAGGTGAATGCCCCACCCTCCCTTGGTGGTCAGTGATTGTAAGGGAGCTGTGGGAGGTGCACATTGTACCATGCTGTGCAGGGCAGGGCAGATTAAGGCACAAGCCTGAGAGAGAGACAGTCTCGGACAGACAGAGCAGCTGGGACGCTGCCAAAAAGACACAGAGCTCAGGTACAGCGTGTGTGCACGAGCACTGGATGTGTTTGATGGTCTGTAAGACCAAAACTACTAAGTTGAGCAGTAAAGATGCATAGATAGCCTCGAGGCTGAATGTTGTTTTTCCTTATCGTATTACCTGCATGGGAAAATATCCATGTGAACTTTTGTGTTACTTTTAAATAAAAGTGGTCAGAAAAATCCCTAAAACATACTTCTGGTGTGGATTAAAATCACTGTTTGGCACTACCAATGAGTGACAAAATCCCCAACTTGTCACAATATATACAAATTATACAAGAAAGATCTGTCCACCAAAAAAAAAATAAAATTATAACATTACTCAAACAGACGATATCTGTGATGAACCGACTACATCATCTCATATTGTGGTGAGGTGTCAAGGAACTTCACAGAGGGAAGGAAAGAGGGTGGGAAAATGGATACCCAACAAAGGGCTCACACACAAAAGAATTGCCTTAGACTGAATTACAGAAATGTTTTATACTCATAGTCATGTATCCAAATGGACATAGATCTTATAAATAAACCCCAAAAAGGTATATCGGTCTTGTTGTATCTAGAATAACACTTACTATTAGGAGATACCCAAATAGATAAAGTTGGTATTATCAACTTTCACACACCTTAAAGGACTGGGGGTCCTTTTCAACACTATAGAAAGGGGGAGGGTGGGGGCAGCTAAATGGTCACACCATAACACGGTCACGCGGTTATTGTTCTGAAGAAGCAGCTTGTCTGCCAAACGCATAGGCGAATATAAGTGGACACTATGGGCAACATGCATCTCATGAGATTTTAAACCTAATGTTTTTTAAACAAATTACTTGTAATAAATATTGGTCTTTTTATGAGATTTCATTTTTGGTTTTATATGTCTAATGGTCATCGCTAAACTCCTTTTACTATTTTGTTTTATATATTTTTGTCTTTTTTTAAAGGTAAAGCTACACTTTATATTTGCATGAATAAGTTAACCACTGGATGGTTAAAACTTACATGCTGGGAGCTTTGATATATGCTGCAGATACTGTGGAGGTAAGCAAAATCACGCCATGCTCTCTGATATGATGTTTTGGTTACACAATCTATGTTGGTAGCCAAAAGCAATAATATTACTCATCAATGCTGGAACTCTGCCTCAAAATGTCAGCTTGATGAGCAGACTTGATACTTCTATTTATTAACTCTTGAGTACTTTGCCCTTTCTTCTGCTTCTCTTGCTTGCCTGAAAACACTAAACGTGATTATCAATGTCACAAACACACAGCCTAGCACCTACCCTAACATGAGGGACTCTATTGAACACAGGCTTACACTTCACATTTGTACGTTCTGTTACTGGGAATCATGTCTTCTCAACATACAATTGGACTGGTACTTTGCAGCATTTGTCGGAATTAGTGTAATCAACCATACAAACCCAGGGTCGCCATATACAGGCAGTACTCCTGTAAGGGGCCCGAGCATCCCAAGGGGCCTGCCTGGCCTCCCCCCCCCCTCCGGGGCCCGCTACAGAGAGGGAGAGGGGAGCATACACATTCTGTTGCTGATATAACATCCAGCACAGCCAGGGAATGGGATGGGCGAGCAAGCCAGCTGGATGTCCACTGTGCAGCGTGGACTAGAGACTTCACCTGTCAGATGAGAGCTGTGATGTCGGGTATGGCCGGGACTACTACTCATACCCGCCCCCTTTTTCAAGCAACCAGTGTATAGGGGAAGAGGCATTCGTACATTGCTGGCTGGGGAAAAGGTACCAAGGCAGGTTTTTTCAGCTTTCAGTTTCTGCATTAATTGAAAGTGGGGGTAGAGCAGCTCTCCCATTGCTCCTTCAACAGCCTCCCTGCTCTGCACCACAATCCTTATCTCCTATCTGGTCAGGGAGTTCAGAAGATGAAAAGCAGGGTGCCCCCCTCCCCCATAGCACCCACCCCCCCATGTTGAGGGCATGCGGCCTGGTACGGCTCAGGAGCGGGGGGGGGGGGGCGCTCGCTCGTCCCCACCCCCTTTCCTGACCGGCCGGGCTTCGTAAGGGTCTGGTATGGATGTTGGGGGGACCCCCACGCCATTTTTTCAGCGTAGGTGTTCCCCTTAAAAGCCATACCAGACCTAAGGGCCTGGAATGCCCCTGGAGGGGGACCCATGCCGTTTTTTTATTTAAAATTTGGTGTGGAGTTCCACCTCAATATTCATACTAAACACAGTGCCTGGCATTGGCGGGGACCCAAGTCGGATCCCCACACCAGTGTGAACCCGGCTCGCAAGGTGTCAATCTCGCCGATAAAAGCGGCGAGATTGACACAATATCAGACAACAATACAGAAGTTGACCAAGGGGTGGTGGTAAAGAGCTGAAAAACCACGTGATTTGGTGAAAGTTGGCTGGAAAAGTCCTGCCGTCTGTATGCAATACAAACTTATGGCCAACGCCCTTTGTACAAAAATCCACAGGAAAGTTTGTACAAAGTCCTGTCGTGTGTATGGGGCTTTAGACTTCATGTCTCCAAGGGGATTTATTTAATTAGAACTGGGCAGATTCACAAAATTTTCAATTTCTCATCTTGTTCACAATCAAAATTTGCCTAAACAAATTCCATGGTGATTGGAGTAAGGCAACAAATTTACTAGTATGGTTTTAAATAAGCATGTAATTATGCAAATGTGTATTCCTAACATTCATTAAAAGTGAAAAATGTTGAGTGATGTTTCACTACTTGGATAAGTAATGAAACATTTTACCATTACAGAAAAGGTACATTTGAATGTGCCATGTTGTTCATCTACCTTCCTAAGCTATCTTACAAGTGCAAAGAGCAGAGGGAGGACCTAACAAGTGTATTTTTTCTCTACACTATCGAATCACAGATCAGGATCAGTTAGCAAACAAAATGTATTGCTTACCTGCAGAGGCGAAAAGTAAGGTCACCAACATAACTGTTCTGGAAAAAAATCCTCCACGTAGGTTTTATGCCGCGTACACATAAGCTGACTTGTCGACCGGACTGGTCCGACGGACCGAGTCCGGCGGACAATCCGATCGTGTGTGGGCTTCATCGGACCTTCAACGGACTTTTCCAGATGAAAATTTGACGGACTTTAGATGTGAAACATGCTTCAAATCTTTACGTCGTAACTCCGCCGGACCCAGTTCCTATCAAGAAATCCGCTCGTCTATATGCTAGTCTGACGCATGCTCAGAAGCAAGTATGAAGCAGAAGCGCTCGGTCTGGTAAAACTAGTGTTCGTATTGTAGGTAGCACATTCCTCATGCTGCAAATTCTGTGATCGTTGAATGCAGCGCATTAATTGTCTTCTTTATAATGCTAGAAGAACGAAGTTGTATTGCTGTTCATATTCACACAGATATTTCTCTTGATCTCATGAATGATATTGTATTTTTTAAAAGCCATATGTCCATACTAATGTTTACACAATTGTTTTTTGGAGTCATCTTTTATTATTTTTTATTTCATCAAGATCTTTTTTTAGGATTGTTACAAAATTATTTTCTATTTATCTCCATATATCTTTTTATTTTTGGTGTAAAGTTACCACAAAGAACCTTATTTTTGTATATTTTTTTATTTTTTAGTGTAAAGTTACCACAAGAACATTATATAATTTTTTGTTTTTGGAACCTCAAGGAGGTTGTTGACCCTTGTTAATTTGACATTGTCTCTAAAAAATTGATGTTAATAAAAACACATAGGCAAGTATTTTCATAAAATATCCATTTATTATGGTTAACAAAATAAAGAAGAAGTCAACGCTGGAGAAATTTTTCAAATTTGAGAAGACTTTTGGCCCCAGGGCACACATCAAGTCTGTGGAAAAGAAAATTGGGATCTTGAGGAGTCCATATAATAGGGAGCACAATCTGGTCCAGGAATCCCAGAGATCAAGAGCAGCAGCAGATGACATATATGTCCCCAGGCTGTGGTACTACACCAGGCTGCGTCTTCTGTCAGACCAGACTGAAGCCAGGTCATCACTTTCTTTTCTTTGTTCCAGCCTTCCCTCCAAGCTGCCCTGCACTCTTCCCTGCAGCTTTCCCTGCAGCCTTCCTTGTAGGCTGGGGCTCTGGTGGTTGACTTGTGGCAGGATGTGTGTTACTGATCAGATCACTAGGTGAAAACAGTGGGGGAAAAGCCAAAGGAAAGAAAACTGATGCAGCCACCACATCTAATGATTGAAACCACTTTGTCTTTTGGAACCTACTTTCGGCTCTGCATCGGTGGATAAAGAGGGGACGTCCCTGCCTTGCAGAGGCTCTACCCTTGTCTCCAACACTTCACCACTTCGCCCTGAGTGGCATTAAGCTCCATTGATTCTATGCTCATGGCAGTAGAATCCAACTTTTCTGGTAAGCGTATTCCATCTATTCGCTTAAGTTGATGATATACAAGCTGAAGGTTGGGAAGCAGATAGGATTGATACACGGATCCTTCATTTTCACTGCTGACTTTTGTTTCTTTGGACTTTACATCCGTTCTTTTTTGGGACATCACGCTTATATGCACTTTGAACTTTACATTTACCACTTATATATGTGTGTTTTTAGCGCTACAATTTATTCTATAGTTGTTTCCTTTTTGTCACATGGTTTGTAGCAGCTGGTTTTGTTTCTTTTGGGTAGCGCATTAATCATGCCTTCTTTTTCACAACAGTATGAATAACAAATTATAAAGTAGCATAATAATGAGTCAATTGTTTGTATTTGCTATAAACCTGAAACAAGGTCATACATTTTGGCAAGGATCTGTATTATGTAAATGATGCTACTGAGCTAGTGTATACAACATATTGCCAGTAAAAGAAGTGACAGCTGATTAGCCCGAATAACCTAAACTGTTCATTAAACCAAAACAGATCAATAATTTATAAATGGACTCTTGTGGAATGGGGTACTTTCTAGCTTCTTTTATATCATGGGGACTACAGAGGGGATATCTACATTCTATAAGCTCAAGTTCTGCTATTGACAATTTTAAAGTTTTTGGTGTTCCCACACCTCATGTTACATTCTCCATATTGGAAATTAACCCCTTCATGGTAATATGTAACGGAAATATGCGGCCTTCGGCTTGAAGGGGTTGTACCGGGGTGATGGTCGGCTCTCTTGTAATAACAACCGATGCAGATAAGCAGTCACTCAGCTGTTATACCAAGCGGCGGGGGGGGGGTTGGGGGGGACATCCGCGGCTCATCTGGGCTCTCCTGTCCCACTGGTAGGCCTGAGCAACCAGCTGGCATGTCCGCCAGCTGGCCGGAGACCCGAACGAAGGCGGAACCAGCTTCAGTCGGGTCTCAAATCTAGTAACCTGGAAGCAATGGCATGGCATCACTTCCGGTTTACTGAAGACTTAAAGGCGCCAAATATAATTGCTTTTATATGAAAAGGAGGGATTGGAAGAGTACCTGTCACTGCCTATTACTGTCACAAGGGATGGTTATATTTCTTGTTACAGTAATAAAAGTGATCAGAATTTTTTTTTTTATATGAAAATAAAAATGTAACGCACCCCATCCCACCGTGTTTGCATGCAGAAGTGAACGCATGTGTAAGTCACACCCACAAATGTAACCAGTGTTCAAACCACACATGTGATCATCACGATCGTTAGAATGAGAGCAATAATTCTAGCACAAGACCTCCTCTGTAACTCTGTAAACTGGTAACCTGTAGAGATTTGTAAACCATCGCCTATATAGATTTTTAAGTACCGTAGTTTGTTACTATTCCACGAGTGTACGCAATTTTAACGCATGACATGTTAGGTATCTATCTACTCGGCGTAACATTCTCTTTCACATTATAAAAAAAAAATGGGCTAACTTTACTGTTTTTTTTTAATTCATGCAAGTGTATTTCTTCCAAAAAAATTGCATTTGAAAGACCGCTGCACAAATACAGTGTGACATAAAATATTGCAACTATTCACATTTTATTCTCTAGGGTCTCTGCTAAAAATATAAATGATGTTAGGGAGTTCTAAGTAATTTTCTAGCAAAAAATCTGGATTTTAAATTGTAAGCAACAAGGGTCAGAAAAAAGGCTTAGGCATGAAGGGGTTAAACATGCCACTGCTGCTGAGAATAATACCGAGTTATAACAGCTGCAACAATTCTGTAGGTGTGAGAAGTCAAGCACAGATATCTTTCACTGTGGAATACAGGATGGTATATTTGTGCATTTATAGAACTTTTATGTAAAAATACATTTAAACTGGAAATGAGCTTTTCCCCATGCAGGGCAAAGCATCAGATTGTCTAAATTACTGCCTATCTCAACCTCATTGACTCATCTCCTGTTCATGCACCTGCTGCTCTATTTGGCTGGGGGAATCAAATAGAAGTTGTAGACAGTACATCCTGGTATGGTGAGCATGAGACAGTTTTTTTTGCCACAAAGCAGCACTGGTACTTGGTAATTGGCTTCTCAGGCACCCAGCAGGGAGGGGGAACTTTCACATGAAGATGTGAGGAGAGATTCTTTAGCTTTGGATAAGCTTAAAGTTGCAGCTTGCATCAGGCTTTTGTCTCTACAGTTCGAACAACCAGACAGGGAGAAGCGAAAAGAAGATGAGGATGTGAAGCTGGGAAAGAAGATAATAAGTGGACCTGTTTCTTGGACCAGCCTAGGCAAAACACAGGTTCATGATTAATGGATGTTTGCACAAAACTCCTACAGTATAACTAGACACAGTAAATATGTATTGACATCAGCCTACAGTCACTGCATCTCTGGTGCCTCTGTAACGTCCACAGTTGCTACTCCAGTCAGTCTTGCACCTCTGCTGTACTTCAGATACAGTCTCTGTTGCATCTCCACTGCACCCACCGCCTCTGCTGCATCCCTGCTGCATATACAGTCTCTGTTGTATCTCCACTGCACTTTCAGCCTCCACGGCACCCCTGCTGCATCCAAAGACTCTGCTGAATCTGTAGCCTTCTTCGCACCCTGCTACCACCATGGTCTACACAGCATCTCTACTACATCCACAGCCTCCGCAGCACCCACTGTCTCAGTCTCCTCTTCACCAGCAGACTCCCTACACTAGGGTGACCACATTTCCAAACTGCCATTCAGGGACACTCCCCTGCCACCCTTCCCAAAAAAAGATGGGGGGGGTTGGGGGAATGCAGTCTCTAGGTTGATGGGGAATTCGGCAGCAGGGGTGATTTGTCGGGAGAATGGCTAGTGTTCAACTCACCATAATGCAGAATCAGTGGGAACCCTGAGCTTATCACTTGCCACCTGATGCAGTGTGCCACTTGCCACCGCTACCTGCCACTAGATGCAGCTTGTTACTTGCCACTGTCGCCTGCCCTCAGATGCAGCTTGTCACTTGCCAACGTTGCCTGCCGCCAGATGCAGCGTGTCACTTGCCACCAGATGCAGCGTGTCACTTGCCACCAGATGCAGTGTGCCACTTGCCACCCATTGTCTGCCACCAAATGCAGCGTCTCACTTGCCACCATTGCCTTATGCCAGATGCAGTGTGCCACTTTCCACCCATAGCCTGCCACCAGATGCAGTGTGCCACTTGTCACCTATAGCCTGCCACCGGTCTGACACACTGGAGCCCCAGGAAAGTGAACGCCCCTCCCGCCGCTGGCTGCTGATGTGACTCCTCCCATGCGGGGTCGGGGGGTGTCATATCTTCAGCTCTCAGGGGTTCATGCTGGGACCTGTATTCCTTCACTGTTGGGGGTTTCACATCCCCCAAAAGTGAAGGACTACAAGTCCCAGCATGAACACCTGCTATCTAAGGACGTGATACCCCCCAAATTGAAGGACTACAGGTCCCAGCCTGGATCCCTGAGAATTAAGGGTGTGACCCCATAGATTTCACATGCTAATGCTGGGACCTGTAGTTCTTCACTGATTGGGGGGTATCACATCTTCAGTTCTGAGGGGTTCATGCTGGGACCTGTAGTCCCCCACTTTTGGGGGGGTCACATCCCAGCATGAACCCTGCCCTGATATCTAAGGATGTGTCCTCCTTCCATCGCTCCCAGGGTGTAATCTCATCTGTCAGTGTCCTCTCCTCTTCTGCAGACCCCTTATCTGCCTACCATCCTCTTATCAGGCTAGCTCCAGGCTGACACACACTCCAGCTCCTGCAAGTGCTGACAGTTCAGCACAGAATGCTGGCTGCTGGGGGAGAGCTGACTGAGGATTTTAACCCCGATCTGTCCATGGTGAGTGCTTTGAATTCACTTGCCTTTCTACAAAACTCATCTCTCCTTTGTGCACTTCTGCATGCTGCTGGCTGAACAATGCAGGGAGAAGGTGGGTGGTGCTAATCAGTAGGAGCAGAGGAGGAAGTTAAATCTTCCCCGCTCTGAATGCTGGGGCTCTGTCTCTCTCCTCCTCGTGATGTCAGTGGTTGCTAGATGCGAGGCGGAGCGGCAGCTAGCAACCATTTGGGCCCTGAGCAAACGGCTCATGTAAAAGGGGTCTCACCAGCCAGGGGTCCACCACAGGCTGTCAGTGAGTGACAGCAGCAATGTGAGGGATATTTTAGAGAGCATCAGATCAGTCCAGGGCCAGGGGGCAATTCCGAGACACTGTATTGTCCCGAAATGAGCGTGCCTGGGACAGACCTGATAATTGCGGGATTGTCCTGGGCAATACGGGACACGTGGGCACCCTACACCTCAGTTTTATTCAGCCTCTGCAGCAAAATCTCTGCAAACATGGTCCTCTGTGTCTACAGTCTGAACCTCTGCTGTACCATCTCTGCACTCAAAGCCTCATTTATGCTTCCAGCTATCCAGTGCATCATGCCTTGTTCACTCTGCAGTTCCTCATTGCTGGTCACCTTCTCTTCTCTGCATCTATAGAATCTACTGAGTGATCTGGGGGCAGCCAGCAGCTAAGACCAAACTTGCCTGAGGGGATTCCTGGTGGAACATCAGCTACCTCTTAGATCCCATTCTCAGAGAAATCAGCCATATAGAGGAACATCTAAGCTTGTGACACTGGCTCTAAAATATGAATATGCAATACTTCATAGTTACTGAAGAAAAGATAAAAAAAGAAAAAACTGCAATTGTTTTAATAAATTATAAATCAATATAAACAATAAAAAAGAAAAGATGTAAAAATATTATATGTTTTCTTTAATTGTCTCCGTGGCTTTCTGTAAAAAAAAAAAAAAAAAAAAAAAAAGACCCTATTTGGAGTAGTAGGGAGCTATTAATTACTTCAGCCCCGAAAGAATTTACCCCCTTCCTGACCAGAGCACTTTTTGCAATTCGGCACTGCGTCGCTTTAACTGACAATTGCGCGGTTGTGCAACGTGGCTCCAAAACAAAATTGATGTCCTTTTTTTTCCCACAAATAGAGCTTTCTTTTGGTGGTATTTGATCACCCCTGCGGTTTTTATTTTTTGTGCTATAAACACAGAAAGAGCGACAATTTTGAAAAAAAAGCATGATTTTTTACTTATTGCTATAATAAATATCCCCCAAAAATATATAAAAAAACCATTTTTTTCCTCAGTTTAGGACGATACGTATTCTTCTACATATTTTTGGTAAAAAAAAATCGCAATAAGCGATTATTGATCGGTTTGCGCAAAAGTTATAGCGTCTACAAAATAGGGAATAGTTTTATGGCATTTTTATTAATAATTTTTTTTTTTAAATGGCGGCGATCAGCGATTTTTATCATGACTGCGACATTATGGCGGACACATCGGACAATTTTGACACATTTTTGGGACCATTGTCATTTATACAGCAATCAGTGCTAAACGAATGCACTGATTCCTGAGTAAATGACACTGGCAGTGAAGGGGTTAACCACTAGGTGGCAGTGTAGGGGTTAAGTGTGTCCTAGGGGCGTGTTTCTACCTGTGGGGGGCATGGCTGTGTGTGACACGTCACTGATCTCTGCTCTGATGACAGGGAGCAGAGATCAGTGACACTGTCACTAGGCAGAACGGGGAGATGCTTGTTTACATTAATAATAAAGAAACGATGCAGCGCTAAATTAATAAGATGAACAATAATGTGAAAAATCACAAAAGAAAAACTAAAGCAGTTTTCAAAAAAAATAAAAAATTACATAAGAATTCTATATTTTACATAAATGAATGCACAATATAAAAAAGCATCAAATCATAAATAAGTGTCACAAAATAATTATATATTGATTCACCAGAAAAATTCCAGTGTTAAATTAGTGAAATCAATTGAATTAAACACTGAATAGCATCCAAGTGCTATTAATTACCATAGATGAAAAACAGATGTATGAAAAGTCCCATCACAAAACAGTGCAAATGATTTAAGAGAAAAAAATAGTCCATAAACATGATATAGAAGCTAATCCAAAGGTTGTGGTGAAAATAGATCCAGTCTCCCAAATATTAAATGCATCCAAGTGAGTAATGAGGCTCCTTATCGACTCAAATGACCACACAGGTGGTCTCACCAAGCATAGGGAATGTTAAGGTCTCCCAACAACCTATACCGGCATCTGTAGTTGCTGCATTGCTCGGGAAATACAAACAAAAAATGCTCCCATAGTGTAATTGTTCCAAATGAGGCATTTATTGTATAAAAGAATACACTTACAAGAAGATCCAGTCAATAGGCATAAACGAAAGGCAGTTAAAATG
Source organism: Aquarana catesbeiana (assembly GCF_042186555.1). Taxonomy (NCBI): domain Eukaryota; kingdom Metazoa; phylum Chordata; class Amphibia; order Anura; family Ranidae; genus Aquarana; species Aquarana catesbeiana. Next base: position 255,382,419 of record NC_133330.1, read on the forward strand.
TCCCAGCATCTCCACAGGCTTCCCGCTGTACATAAACTTCCCATCAATCTCGGCAAAGGAAAAAAACGTAGTGATGTCAGCGTCACAGGCCACGCCCTATGCGTTTCGTCACGATAGGATGTCGTCTGGGGAATGGCCAAGTTGTTTACATTAGCATCTCCCTGAACTTCTCTTATTTGTTCCCTTTTGAGCTGTTAAATATACAGATGAAAGTGCATGTTTATATCTAAAATACAGGTTGGATCACAAAGAAAAATCTGCGCTAATCAATATACAAAAGCAAGCAGCCAGCAAAGTTTGTTGATATCAAACATAAAAATCCAAAAGTGAGTGTATTGCGGCGCTAAAATCAGTAACTAATAAAAAACAGTCCAGGAGAGTAGGAGAAATCCAATCACCAGGTAAAGTGCAGATGTGAAGGAGCACGCAACACCACATGATAATGTAGTCTGCTTACCAGATGGCTGTAAACAGTAGGCATGTATAGATACTCTCAATAACATCCAGCAAATCCAGCTGTCTGGAACCCCTCGTCAATACAGACAACAACATCCGGATGGCTTCCTCCGCAGATCAAAATCTCCCAGAAATCACATCAGAAGTGGGACTGCCTCTCCGACATAACATAAAGGTATGTGTTGTCAGAGGAAAAAGCAATGTCTCTTAGAATGGAACTTCCATCCCTCATCACCGGTACCACTTCAAACTGAATGCCACCATATGAAGGACCATCTGCACGAATCTGTCTCCATGTGTTCATCTCCAAGGAGGCAGTGATGTCTGTCTCCCATCACTGCCAACACCAAATAAACACTGATTTGGGTTATTTTTACCAAAGAAATGTATCAGCATCATTTGTGATTAAAGCGGTGATTAAATACCACCAAAGAAAAGCTCTATTTGTGTGAAAAAAATTATAAAAATGTAATTTGGGTACAGTGTAGCATGACCGCGCAATTGTCATTCAAAATGTGACAGCGCTGAAAGCTAAAAATTGGTCTGGGAAGGAGGGGTGGTGAAAGTGCCCAGTATTGAAGTGGTTAAAAGTGGGTACCAAGTGCAGCCTTGTCAGTGCCCATCAGGGAAGCCTCGTCAGTGCCCATCAATGCGGCCTCATCAGTGCCCATCAATGCAGCCTCATCAGTACCCATCAACGCAGTATCATTAGTGCCTATCAGTGTAGCCTCATTAGTGCCCATCAGTGTAGCCTCATCAGTGCCCATCAAAGCAGCCTCACCAACATTACCAGTGCCCATCAGCGCAGCCTTGTCAGTGCCCATCAATGCAGCCTGATCAGTGCCCATCAATGCAGACTTACCAGTGCCCATCAGCACAGCCTCATCAGTGCCCAATAAGGGTCTCCAATTGCATTCTAATAATACCAAATTATGTGCGCAGACTGCTGTTCCTATTTAAGCACCCATTCACATTGGGCCGATTTGGCATGCGATTTGACATGTGAAATCGCATGCCAAATCGGCAGGTTTGCCAGCAATGGCACTGTCTGAATTGGTGCGACACTGTTAGGTACCTGGTAGCTGAGCCCGACTGGTAGAAGGAGACCTCTCTTAAACGCTGGTTCAGGAGCCACTGGAAGTGGGAACAGTGGTCTCTTGAGCACAGTGGGTAGGAGGGCCTGATGCAGGTTCCAGCAGGAGCAAACATTGGAACTGGAAGGACGTCCCTCAGGGATGGCTGAGCTGCGGATGCAGGAAGACTGATGCAGGCCAGTAGGCAGGGAGGTGGATGATAAGGCAGCAGCAGGATCTGAAGCTTGGCAGAGCAGGCTGGAAGCAGCGTCACAGGACACAGGCAAAGCAGAGTCAGACAGTCCGTTTGGCAGGAGATCAGGCAAGTATATAGCAGGAGGGATAATACAAGAATAGTCAGGCAGGCAGGAGTTCGGCAACGGGTCACAAGATATAAGCAAGGTCAGGCCGGCCGGGTCGGATAGGAGACTGGAGAATGGTCAGACGGAGCCGGGTCACTAGCAATACAACAACAGGCAGGATACAGGAACTCAGGTGAAGAGCTGCAGACGAACAGCACCTGACAGAAGCATCTGACAGTCTTTTAAAGGGCCCTTGGCGCCAAAACAGAGCTAGCGTGAACGGGCCCGCGAACGTGCGCACGGGCGCGCGGGGGGGGCGCTCCGGCGCCTCCTGGTGGAGCATTCAGCAGAAATGCCCTGGAAAGGCCTTTCGTGCACCTGCGTGCACGCATATTCACCCAACGGCCACTGATATGCCCCCGACATTGCCCCCTCCCAACGGGCAGCCTCCGGATGCCCAGATAACTTTTCTTTTCAGGATGAGCAGAGAAATAGGCATGAATCAAACGTTTGGCATGAATATTACTGTCAGGTTCCCATGAGTTATTTTCCGGACCATACCCCTTCCATTTAATCAAAAACTGTACTTGCCCAGATCTCTTTCTGCAATCAAGGATGGCCTCCACTTCGTATTCCTCCACCAAAACCGGTTCAGGGACCCTGGTGCCCCTATCAGAAAAGGGATCATCTACAGCAGGCTTCAAAAGTGATATGTGAAATACAAGGTGGATTTTAAGTGAGTCAGGTAAACACAATTCATAGGATACCTCGTTGATTTTCCTTTTCACAGGGAAAGGCCCAATAAATTTAGGAGCAAGCTTTTTGGAAGGACAAGTCAACCTAATATTATCGGTAGACAGCCATACCTTGTCACCAAACTGAAGGTTTAGATCTCCTTTTCTTTTCTGATCGAAGAACCTCTTGCTGTCTGCTTGTGCCTTGGATACCGCTTCCCGTAACATCCGGTTATTATGACTGAGGAACTGCACTGTGTCCTGGACCGCTGGAACTGAGGACTCTGAAAGAAAATCTGGTAAAAAAGATACATGAAAATCATAATTGGCAGAGAAAGGGGATTGACCAGTGGCAGAGTGGCTGGCATTGTTATAGGCGAATTCCGCTAGGGGCAGTAGGGACACCCAATCATCTTGCACAAAAGATGTGAAACACCTAATGTATTGCTCCAGTGTCTGGTTTGTCCTTTCAGTTTGCCCATTCGTTTGGGGATGGTATGCTGAGGACAGGGCTAGTTCAATTTTCAGGATTTCACATAGGGCTCTCCAGAAGCGTGAGGTAAACTGCACTCCCCTATCAGACACTATATTTGCGGGGACTCCGTGCAGCCTAACAATCACCTTGATGAACACACGGGCCGTTTCAACAGCAGAAGATGTTCCTTTTAGGGGTACAAAGTGGGCCATTTTAGACAGCCGGTTGACGACCACAAAGATCGCCGAACATCCTTCAGAGCATGGTAGTTCAACTATAAAGTCCATTGCTATCATCCTCCAGGGTCTATCTGGTATAGGCAACGGTCTCAGTAGTCCCCAAGCTCTGTTCCTGGAAGTCTTATTCTGAATGCAGACAGAACAAGAGTTAACATACTTCCTGCAGAATTCCTTCAGGTTAGGCCACCAAAAAGTGCGTTGCACCAGCTCAAGGGTCTTGCGGACCCCAAAATGTCTTGCAAGTGGGTGGTCATGCAATAGTGTCAGTACCTTGACTCGGGCGCTCTCTGGTACGAAAATTTTACTTCCTCTCCACAATAATCCATCTCGAGATGTTAAAGAGGATCCCTGGAGACTTGAAGGTTCTGGTGATGCTTCTCTGATCATGGACAGAAGATCCGTTTGAAGAAGTAGGAAGCTATTTGCCGGCAGAATAGTGTCAGGTACAGAAAAGTCTTTAGGATTGTCAAACATGCGCGACAGTCTGGTTTTACGTTTTTAGATCCAGGCCGGTAGATAATGTGGAAACAGAACCGTGTAGAGAATAGAGCCCATCGGGCCTGTCTGGGTTTTAGTCTCTTAGCAGATCTTAAATATTCAAGGTTTTTGTGGTCAGTATATATCAGTACCGGATGGACTGCGCCCTCTAACAAGTACCTCCATTCTTCCAAAGCTGTCTTGATAGCAAGTAGCTCCTGATCCCCCACATCATAGTTCCGCTCAGCCGATGAAAGTTTTCTAGAGAAGAACTCTACGGGGTGCATCAGGTCCTTGTTGCCCTGTCGTTGAGAAATGACAGCACCCACGGCCACTTCGGAAGCATTAACCTCCAGGATAAAAGGTAAGGATGGGTCAGGATGGCTAAGGATCGGAGCTGACGTGAAACGTCTTTTTAGTTCTTCAAAGGCCCCCTGAGTCTCCGGGTTCCAGTGGAAAGGAGAGTTCTGCTTGGTTAGCTGCGTGATGGGGTAGATGATGGCAGAAAACCCCCTAATGAACTTTCTATAAAAATTTGCAAACCCAATGAAGCGTTGCACGTCCTTCTTGTCCAGGGGAGCTGGCCAATCTAACACAGCAGACACCTTCTGAGGGTCCATTTTGATGCCGGTTGGGGAGATCACTAACCCCAGAAACTGAATCTCCTCCAGCTCAAATTCGCACTTCTCCGCCTTAGCATATAGTCTGTGCAAATGAAGCCGGTCCAGAACTCTACGGACATGTTCCCTATGTTGATTGAGTGAACTGGAGAAGATTAAGATGTCATCCAAATAGACGATTACAAAGATGTCCAAGAAATCTCTAAACACATCGTTGACCAGATGCTGGAACGTGGCAGGAGCATTGCATAGGCCGAAGGGCATGACCAGATACTCATAGTGTCCGAAACGGGTCCGGAAAGCCGTCTTCCATTCATCCCCGGCCCGAATGCGGACCAGATTGTAGGCCCCTCTCAGATCCAGCTTGGTGAAGATGATGGCAGACCTCAACTTCTGGAACAGTTCAGGTATCAGGGGCAACGGGTAGCGGTTTTTGCCCGTAACCTTGTTTAACTCCCGATAGTCCACACATGGACGAAGAGTCTGATCTATTTTGGAGACAAAAAATATTCTGGCACCAGCTGGTGAAGTAGAAGGTCGGATAAAGCCCTTTTCGAGGTTTTCATTTATGTATACCTTAAGTGCCTCTTGTTCTTTTTCAGACAGCGGGAAGATGCGCCCGAAAGGAATCTCAGCCCCAGGGATCAGCTCAATTGGGCAATCATAGGGACGATGGGGTGGCAGGGAGTATGCTCCCTTCTTGCTGAACACATCTGCAAATTCCCGATAGGCCTCTGGTACGGTTTGAAGCAGGTCTTGGTCAATGTCCATACAAAGTAAGGTAGCAGCAGATTTAGGGGGTTCAGGGAGGCAATGTTTTTGGCAGTAGGGTGACCGGAACTTGATCTCGCCCGTTACCCAGTTAACATGAGGGTTATGGGCCTGGAGCCAGGGCATGCCCAAAATGATCGGAAATAATGGAGATGAGATAACGTCCAGAGTTAGGATCTCTTTGTGTTGAGATAAACAGGTGACAGACAAGGGAAGGGTTTCTTGAGAGACTTGTCCTGATTTTATGTGGGACCCATCGGCCAAAAAAACTGAGAGTCTGTGTGTCTTATTCTTTAGGGGAAGGTTTTGCTGGGTAGCGAAAGCAGAGTCAACAAAGCAGCTACATGCCCCAGAATCAATAATGGCGTTGACCCGGATTGTTCTTCCCTAGAGCTGTAATGAGAGAGGGAGAGCAAGTTGAGTTGTATTGGCGGTTAAAGCGGATAAACTGGCCGGATTAGAAGAAAAGCACTTACGAGTGTTTACTGGACAGTTGTTCACGTAGTGGCCCGCCCCACCACAGTAGAGACAGAGGTTTAGCTGGCGTCTGCGCGCCCGTTCTTCTGGGGGCAAGGTAGAACCCTTAAGTCCCACTTGCATTGGCTTGGGAGCATCAGGTGTTTGGGTGACTGGACTTGGGCAGACAGGAGGTAGATACCGGGAGGCAGGAACCGGAACTCTTGCAGTCATTGTTGGGAAGAGCGTTCAGACTGGCGCTCACGAAGGCGTCGGTCAATCTGGATGGTAAGGGTGATGAGCTCTTCAAGGGTATCAGGCATCCCTACCTGGGCAAGCTTGTCCTTAAGACTCTCAGATAGCCCCATGGGGAACTGGTGACGTAAGGCTGCGTTGTTCCATTGAGTGTCCGTGCTCCAGCGTCGAAAGTCCGTAACATAGTCCTCGGCCAGCCTACGGACTTGCTGGAGCTCGAACAAAGCTGCCTCAGCGGTGGCAGTCCACTGAGGGTCCTCGTACAACTGGGTCATGGCTTCGAAAAAGGCAGGCAAAGACTGGATCTGTACAGAGTTGGTTTCAAGCAGGCGGTGGGCCCAGGTCTGGGGTTCCCCCTGGAGAAGGGATATGACAAATCCCACTTTAGTAGCCTCCAAAGAAAAAGTCTGTGGCTGTAGAGTAAAGTTGACAGGCGCTGCGGAAGGCCAGAAACTTGGTTCGGTCACCAGAAAACTTCTCAGGGATAGGGACCCTTGGTTTAGGTGGAAGCATGACCACAGAGGGTGGTGCAGCAGCCTGTGCTGGAGCAGCTGCGGAGGCAGGGGCCACACCTCCAGGACCACTCAGGTTTAGCACTTGACCCTCCAGTCTGTTGTAACTGTCTTGTAAAGTCTTTACTGCCTGGGTGAGTGCCGCTAGGTGCGTACAGATCTCCTTGATGGGAGAGGTCTCTCCTGCGGGCTCAGTCATGGCTGTTCGTACTGTTAGGTACCTGGTAGTTGAGCCCGACTGGTAGAAGGAGACCTCTCTTAAACGCTGGTTCAGGAGCCACTGGAAGCGGGAACAGTGGTCTCTTGAGCACAGTGGGTAGGAGGGCCTGATGCAGGTTCCAGCAGGAGCAAACACTGGAACTGGAAGGACGTCCCTCAGGGATGGCTGAGCTGCGGATGCAGGAAGACTGATGCAGGCCAGTAGGCAGGCAGGTGGATGATAAGGCAGCAGCAGGATCTGAAGCTTGGCAGAGCAGGCTGGAAGCAGCGTCACAGGACACAGGCAAAGCAGAGTCAGACAGTCCATTTGGCAGGAGATCAGGCAAGTATATAGCAGGAGGGATAATACAAGAATAGTCAGGCAGGCAGGAGTTCGGCAACGGGTCACAAGATATAAGCAAGGTCAGGCAGGCCGGGTCGGATAGGAGACTGGAGAATGGTCAGACGGAGCCGGGTCACTAGCAATACAACAACAGGCAGGATACAGGAATTCAGGTGCAGAGCTGCAGACGAACAGCACCTGACAGAAGCATCTGACAGTCTTTTAAAGGGCCCTTGGCACCAAAACAGCGCTAGCGCGAACGGGCGCGCGCACGGGCGCGTGCGTGGGAGCGCTCCGGCGCCCCCTGGTGGAGCATTCAGCAGAACTGCCCTGGAAAGGCCTTTCGTGCATGCATATTCACCCGAAGGCCACTGATATGCCCGACAGACACCAACTTTGCGGCTACGCACCAATTCCCAAAAGCAGTTTCTGTACTACTTTTGCCGATTTCAGGTGCGACTTCAATAGACATCTATGAATGAAGCCACACAAATGTCTATCAAGTAGCACCTGAAATCGCGCTGACCTTGCTACTTTGAAATAGCGCTACTTCAAATGAAGTAGCATGATTTCAAAGTAGCATCAATGTAAACCGGGGCTTAGAGATACAAGTAGCTATGAAAGGTTAACCACATATACAAGCAGACACTAAGGTGTTTAATGCCATTGATTCCACAAGCACCAGCCTGCAGATATTGAGCTGTAAAGATTTAACCATATATGTAAGCAGCAGTGTACATGTGTCCATTGAAGCAGAGTAGTAAAGCACAGCAAGGACACAAAGGGTTAATTATCAGAGAGTCCTATTTCAGATAACAGGGAGATAGGAGAAACAAAGTCAGAGCAGAGATAAGTCCTGTGTGAGGTTTTCAAGGAGAGACAGTGAAGAGGATGGGGATTTTATTTTCACCCTCCAGGATATGCAGACTGTAGCTGGGTCTGTCCACTGAAGACACAACCCGAGCGGCCCTTGAATCACAACACTGGAGAAGACACTGACAAGTTCTCTCTCCCTCCTGTCTGTGCAGAGGGGAAGGTGAGGGGGAGGGGGGAACTGTGAGCACACGCTGTGTGTGCTCCATCTGAGAGACACTGCTGCAGCCAGCAACCTCCAGCAATGAATAGACTGACTCGGGAGGCAGAGGGGGGGCTTTTTACGTGTGGGGGGCCGCGCCGGCCGCCGCCCCCCCCCACAAAGTGCCGCCCTAGGCCTGGGCCTTGTTGGCCTAGGCCAAAATACAGCACTGTTTGGGGCCACTCTGCTGCACCTGCACACCTTTAACCACTAAGCTACCGCCCACTGTCATATGACAGCGGGACGAGGTAGCTGTTGTTCTGGGCGGACGTCATATGACGTGATCGCCCTCCCGAGCCACTAGGGGGCGCGCGCGCGTGCCCGCTGCGTCGCTCGGGTCCCGGTGCGCGTGCCCGGCGGCCGCGATGTCCGCTGGGCACCCACGATTGCTGGGAAACAGAGCAGGACCGTGGATCTGTGTATGTAAACACAGATCCACATCCTGTGAGAGAGGAGAGGAGACCGATGGTGTGTCCCTTGCACATAGGGACACCGATCGGTCTCCTCCCCTAGTGAGTCCCCTCCCCCCACAGTTAGAATCACCTCCATAGGACACACATTAACCCCTCGATCGCCCCCTAGTGTTAACCCCTTCCCTGCCAGTCACATTTACACAGTAATCAATGCATTTTTATAGCACGGATCGCTGTATAAATGTGAATGGTCCCAAAAATGTGTCAAAAGTGTCCGATATTTCCGCTGCAATATCGCAGTCACAATAAAAATCGCAGATCGCTGCCATTATTAGTAAAAAATAAATAAAAATGCTATAAATCTATCCCCTATTTTGTAGACGCTATAACTTTTGCGCAAATCAATCAATATACGCTTATCGCGATTTTTTTTACCAAAAATATGTAGAAGAATACATATTGGCCGAAACTGAGGAAAAAATTTGTTTAAAAAAAAAAAAAAAAAATTGGATATTTATTATAGCAAAAAGTAAAAAATATTGTGTTTTTTCAAAATTGTCCCTCTTCTTTTGTTTATAGCGCAATAAATAAAAACCACAGATGTGATCAAATACCACCAAAAGAAAGCTCTATTTGTGGGGAAAAAAATGATATAAAATTTCATTAGGGTACAGTGTAACATGACCGCGCAATTGTCATTCAAAGTGCGACAGCGCTGAAAACTGAAAAATGGCTTGGGCAGGAAGGGGGTGAAAGTGCCCTGTATTGAGGTGGTTAAAATTAGGACTTGTGGCTGTGTTTATATACTGTAACTGCTGTGTCCCTATAGAATAACAGGTGACTCCAGCCACATGAACAAATTATTCATTCACAAGACCAGAGTACCTGTGAGAATAAGCCCACAATTCTTTTTATTTATTTATTTTTTTACATTTTTTATTTTTAGATCTCTGAGGGGGTTAATAGGAGTGTCGGGGGGTGAAATTACTGGAACCAATCCCCCTGTGACTCCTTCTGCAACAGCTGAAATTTGGCAGAAGGGAGAGGAGGAGGAGCCGGCTGTGAACAGAGGGCAGAGAGGCCCACAGGGGGATCAGTTACAGTAATTGTGCGCCCTTTTTTTTTTTGTATGGGGTCTCCCTTGACATGCATACCAGACCCTCATCAAGCATAGGGGCTATATGATCTAATTTATCTTATAACAATTGAAACATACTGTATGTTTAATTTTCATAGGGAACCATAGGCAGCTCTGTCATGTTTTTGATCCGTACTTCTAATTAGAGCAAATATGTAATAGATATTGTTGGATCACTTCCCATAGCCTCACAGAGTGTTTGTATAGTGAAATAATGTGTCAGACTAGTGATTCTCTGGGAAGCAATAATAATACTAAAGAAGAATAAGCTGCAGGCCCAGGTTAACCATGGGTGCAACTGAAACTAAAAGCTGTTTGCAATTTGCTAAATGCATAAACTACGGTATATGGCCAGATTTGGCCACTTTACCTACCCACCTGAACCTCCAGCCACCACAAGTCATTCATTTGGTGGCAGTGTTACTACCATAACTAATCAAATATTCCAGCTGCCTGTTGGCTAGATGAAATTTTTTATCAATATGGTCATATTCATATTTGGTAACTTACATCAGCAGGTTCCCTCTTTATATTCCATCAAAATTTGGAAACTGTCAGTTGCAACAAGAGTCAGACAGGAGAAGATCCTTATTGGGGTCCTAATTTTTGTGCGGTGGGTCGTCAGGGAAATTAATCATGATGGATGATAGAATGACCTCATTGGATGATGTGACTGACTTTGGAATTTAATTTTGGGATTTTTTTTAACAAAATATTTTTTATACAGTGCCTGTATGTTTATTTACTTTGTCACTTTTTTGTGTGAATGAGTAAGGAGTGTTATGTACCTCCTAGTCATTTATGTAGGAGGAGCCAGATATCAGAGGCCTTCTTATTTTAAAGAGGGCTTCTGAATTAGAATAAGTCGCCCTTGCATATCCCCACATCCATCCCGCCAGGGATGTGGGGATGTGGCTCTTGTCTCTATCAACATAGGACTAATGCCCCGTACACACAATCGGACATTGATCGGACATTCCGACAACAAAATCCATTGACACACAAAGTTGTCGGAAAATCCGATCGTTCTGAATGCGGTGACGTAAAACATGTACGTCGGGACTATAAACGGGGCAGTAGCCAATAGCTTTCGTCTCTTAATTTATTCTGAGCATGTGTGGCACTTTGTGTGTCGGATTTGTGTACACACGATCGGAATTTCCGACAACAGATTTTGTTGTCGGAAAATTTTATAGCAAGCTCTCAAACTTTGTGTGTCGGAAATTCCGATGGAAAATGTGTGATGGAGCCCACACACGGTCGGAATTTCCGACAACAAGGTCCTATCACACATTTTCCGTTGGAAAATCCGGAAGACACACACTCCACCCTGCTCCTTCCTTTCCTGGGAAGAGAGGCAGCAGTCCTGGATAAAGGTCCGGTATAGATTTTGAGGGAGATCTGATGCTTTTTTTTTTGCAGAAGGTCCCTGTAAAAAAGACATATCTATCATATCAAATCATATCCATATCAATCCATATCTAGAATAAGGGTATCCCTTGTTACTCACTCACAACATTTTTTTTAACAAAGTAAATAAATACACATACTGTAGAAAATTAATTTATAAAGAGAAAGATCACAAAATCAACATGTTCTATGATGTAAAAGTCCAATAAGGTTGATCTATCATCAATTATGATGAACGACCCACTGACACAAACATGATGACCCATGGATGATGATCCTGTCCTGCTAGACTCTGGACCATGGTGAATAATACCCCACTGTCCCACTGACACAAACACGGCCACCTCACCAATTATTCTCTCCCACCAGGCTCTCACAGCAAATGACAGCTTCCTGGCCAGTTGCTGAATGTCAACAAGCAGGTCATTGATACAGGCTGGCATCACTGACAACATATGGTCATGACCATATGTCATTGATAACATCACCCAGGACCCCCCCAGTTGCTGTTGTTTACAAACAGAAACCGGTGGGGAGGAAATGTAATTTGGTGGAAATTGTTTTTTTAATGTCTCTTTTACTGGAGTACATCCTACAAGTGCGTCACTTAACATTCAGGTTTATAATCCCCCCCAACCCTCACCGAAAATTGTATTTAAAGGAAAGTTACACCACTTCATCTCTCGCCCCTACTGGCTCTGCTGCTTGGCAGAGATGCATGAGTCAAAAAAGTGCTCAAAAGATTTACTCATCCTTTAGAAAATAATACAGTTCACATACAGTATGCATATTTCTGTTAGAGCAGGGGGATACAGTGATATCACCTTTCTACCTGCATATTGAACATGAACCATGGATCACCACATCAGCTCATATACAGGGGATCATAGCATAACATAGAAAAAGAGAATACTCTTCATATTGTGTTTATATCCACCCTTGTTTGTCTGTGCTCTCTTCTAATTTTAGTATACTACATGGACATATAAAGATACCTACATTTTTACATTTTTATCTCACCATTATGGTGATTACCTTCAGATCTATATATATTTCACTGCCAACATTGTTATTATACTATATATGGCTAATGAGACACACCAAGGAACATAATCCTTTTCTTTTCCTTTTTCACATCTTGCACCCTTTACACTCCTCTACCTTCTTTTCTTTCCTGTTTGCATCCACGCTTACTATGTCATGGATTTCTCTATATAATAGTGATATCACACTATTTATACTCTTAAACTACTATTAAAGGGGTTGTAAAGTTAATTTTTTTTTTTTTTAAATAACAAACATGTTATACTTACCTTCACTGTGCAGCTCGTTCTGCACAGAGTGGCCCCGAACCTGGTCTTCTGGGGTCCCTCGGCGGCTGTTTCAGCTCCTCCCCGCAAGCATTTACCACCTTAATGCGAGCTCCCTCGCACGGTGGTGAGTGCTTGCGGGCGCGCTCCCGTGATACAGCCGGCGGCTATAGCTGCTCGCTGTATCACTCGGCCCCGCCAGTCATCGGATGTGATTGACAGCAGCGCGAGCCAATGGCTGCGCTGCTTTCAATCCATCCACTGCAGCCAATCAGCGACCAGGCTGAGCTGCAATGAAGATGACGAGGACGAGCAGCGAAGATTCGAGGCGTCAGGTAAGTAAAACGGGGGGCCTGGGGGCGGCGGTACTGTCAAAAGTTTTTCACCTTAATGCATAGAATGCATTAAGGTGAAAAAATTTTTACCTTTACAACCCCTTTAAGTTTTACTTTGACCCAGATACATATATAATTTTAGTATACTACATGGACATATAAAGATACCTACATTTTTACATTTTTATCTATTATGGTGATTATGGTGATTACCTTCAGATCTATATATATTTCACTGCCAACATTGTTATTATACTATATATGGCTAATGAGACACACCAAGGAACATAATCCTTTTCTTTTCCTTTTTCACATCTTGCACCCTTTACACTCCTCTACCTTCTTTTCTTTCCTGTTTGCATCCACGCTTACTATGTCATGGATTTCTCTATATAATAGTGATTGGGGTTGTAAAGTTAATTTTTTTTTTTTTTAAAATAACAAACATGTTATACTTACCTTCACTGTGCAGAGTGGCCCCGAACCTGGTCTTCTGGGGTCCCTCGGCGGCTGTTTCAGCTCCTCCCCGCAAGCATTTACCACCTTAATGCGAGCTCCCTCGCACGGTGGTGAGTGCTTGCGGGCGCGCTCCCGTGATACAGCCGGCGGCTATAGCCGCTCGCTGTATCACTCGGCCCCGCCAATCATCGGATGTGATTGACAGCAGCGCGAGCCACGTTCGTATGGCATTAGGGGCGTAGCCCAATGCTCCCGCTCGGGGATTTAAGTTTGGAGGCTGTGACATGGCGAACTCTCCTTTCTCTCCTCACTTGGATTGTCCCCTCACATCTGAGAGGTCCTACACATGGGTAAGCACACCACAGTCATCTACTATGTCATTCTATTCTACTCAACCCCACTTGCACATATTATGTGTGAATTGTTATACTCATTACTAATCAGCAAGAAACATCTCTCTATTTTCCTTTTTCCTTTCTTCATCTTGGTTTGTTTTATCTTACTCTTCGTATTGTGTTTATATCCACCCTTGTTTGTCTGTGCTCTCTACTCATTTTAGTATACTACATGGACATATAAAGATACCTACATTTTTACATTTTTATCTCACCATTATGGTGATTACCTTCAGATCTATATATATGTTACTGCCAAGATTGTTATTATACTATATATGGCTAATGAGACACACCAAGGAACATAATCCTTTTCTTTTCCCTTTTCACATCTTGCACCCTTTACACTCCTCTCATTACCTTCTTTTCTTTCCTGTTTGCATCCACGCCTACTATGTCATGGATTTCTCTATATAATAGTGATATTACACTATTTATACTCTTAAACTACTATTAAGTTTTACTTTGACCCAGATACATATATAATTTTTATTACAGTTATCATGACATATGTGGCCATTGAGGCATTCCAGGATACACCACATTCCCTTTCTTTTTCTTCGCCATGTCCGCCTTCTGCAAGACCCCTGTTCGGTTGCTGCGGGCTACGCCCCTTCAGCTCCTGGTTGGAGCACTCTCCACTGCTGCCTTTGTAGACCAGTCCTATGGACCATTGACCATAATATAAGTATGGGGTGCCTCTTCTAGGCCACGTGCTTCTCTTCTGACCATAATCATCATTGAATGTTATATCTTATCGATACCTATTATCTTTTAGATATCCTGCATATACACCAACTCCTGAGGAAGCGAGCAGAGCTCGCGAAAAGCGTCGAGTATAAAAGTTGTATATGTATACTATGTATCTTATTACTGTAACCAACATGTCAATGGTCAAATCATACCCTATGATCTTTTTATGCTCATCTAAAATCATGTTTTTGGAACTTCAATAAATCTTTATACTATTTATCATGTCCTCTATGACCAACTCATTTAAAGTCCCATGGGCTAACTCCTTTTGTTTTGTATTTTTTCATAGCATAAGATCATCAGTGTCTCAATATCCTGATGTATGCAAATAAAAAACAGGAAATATCTAGCGCTCTCTGCTGGCATGTATTTAATATAATAAAAAGGAAGAATCACACTTACATACAAATCACTTCCATTAAGTGCCAGCAAAAAAGTGTTCTGTCACATAAAACCACATGGAGTCAGCATGAGGAGACGGTCGCGGGTGACGTCAATCCCTCTCTCATGCGTATCATCCCAAGGAGCAGGACTTCATCAGCGTACATATATCGGGATATTGGGACACTGATGATCTTATGCTGTAATCCCCTGTATATGAGCTGATCCATGTGCTTTGCACTCTGAAGAGGTTTATCGCTACTCTCCAGGATTTTGCCCATAAGGGAAAGCCTTTTTGAGCCTTTGTTGACTCAGGGGTCCTAACATTGAGGTGAGCGGCAAAGAGTGTCTTATGGTGGAGGTCACACTTCTGGCACCGATTTTCAGTCTTAATTGATGCACATTGTCACTTTTTGGAATCCTGATATATGAACTTTCATTACCTTTTTATGATTTTTCCTTTCCAATAACTATATCTTTTATGTATTGATTTATTGGATGAGGAGATGTATTAATTGTGATATTTAGCGCTGCACTATTCTTTGTACTTTTATTGCCTGGGATTTTTTTGTAAATTTGTCTTGAGAGTTCAGCAGCTTTTTGTATTTTAACTAATTGTTTGCACTAGTATCATTTTATTCCATTAACGTTACATATACATTAGAATATATATATATATATATATATATATATATATATATATTGTAGAGCTCTGGTAGTTGAGTTTAAATCAGGTTTCTTAACTCAGTTCATCTAGTTGTATACTCATTGATACACTCCCATCGTTCAGAGTTTTTTTTTCTTTTTTTGCTTATTTTTTTTTGTTGGTGATTTATGGGATAATCTTTGAGTGCCTACTTTAGTGTTTATTCTCCCCTATAAAATATGAGGCTTAAAGGATAACATTCAAAATATACAATTCCTTTAAATAACATTTTTCAGTGGGGGTTGTGGGGGCCCTAATCTTAAACATACAGTGACGCACCTGTAGGGTATACTGCAGTAAAAAAGACAAAAAAAACCCCACTATTGCCACTAAATGACCTTTTCTCCCCACCTATTTCTATTTGTAAATAAAGAGACTGGGGATCCCATGTAACATTGTTGTTAACTCTGGATTTAGATGTGTGCCTGGAATTCAGTTTTGAATATCTCAGGTCAGGTGAGATTCAGCATGCTCAAGAAAAGGGAGTGTCAGTAACTGTTACACATTGCAGGCAATGATTCTTTGAACTTGCAGCGCAGCAAACCTCTAAGCCCTTGTGTGTATTAAGACATTTTGCTTTGTGCGTTTTTTACCCCCAGCAACCCCTGCTAATACGTGGTACTTGTATTTAAATAGCTTTGCATTTTAATCTACATCCAGCTATGACTACAGCATTACCTGTACCTTAAAATAAATCTTTGCACAGGCAAGGCAAAGTGACAGGTTCATTCGAATTATGGCACCTTTAGCTGTTTATTCTTAAAGCAGACGTAAACCCATAGATTTAACAGTTTCAAAAAACAGTTACATTTCTGGCATGTGCCGGGAATGTAACTGTCACATTGGTTGAGCTCTCAACCCAACTGTCAAACCATCCAATGGCTGGTGTCATAACAGAGGCCAAGATCGCAGATTCCTTGGCTGAAAACAATAAGAGTGTTTGCTTCCACTCTAAAAACCTTTGATATAATCAATAAAAATTAGCAACGCCAATAATTCTCTGTTACACTTTCTGAGATTAGATTAGCTAGCTGCAGCCATTCCAAAACCTCTGTACTTTGGACATGCCAGTTTCACCCAGGAAAGCAAAAAAGACACTGGTGGAAAGCTTAAAATGTGCCTGCTGTTCTGCCAGTGATGCTAAGAAGTTGAAAATGTCCAATCTTTTTAAGAATTATCTTAAATATCCACTGAAGTCCAAATGGTATTAGTAGTTACTTTAGTATTTTTGTACTTTACCCTGATGAAAGTATATAGTTGAAATGTTTTTTTTTTTTTTTAGTTTTAGAGCAGGAAAAAGTTAAAATCTTTTTTCTTTTTTTTTTTTTTTTTTGCCCTGTGGGAACCATGTGGGAAATTTCCCTTCACTTCTGTCACAGAAGGGCAACAGAACATTATAAAAAATCTCCCAAAGTGAGGAGAACAAATTTCCCCTTTGGAAGATTTCCCCTTAACTCTTTTTCTAGGGATAGCTCTAAAATTTTGGAATTTTCAAAACTTTCTTTCTTGGTGACAATGGTCACCAGCGTAACTAACTAGCGTGGGAAACCTCCCTGATGAGAACACACACCAAGAAAAACCTGACAGAGTGATTAACTTTTCCCACTATAACCAAAACTAAAAAGGTTTTCTCTAGAGAAAATAATATAAAGAAGCAGTACCGTGCAATAAATTAAATTACCCAATGTTACTAAATCCACCCTAGTGTATTTACAAACAAATAAATAATAGTGCTTCAATTCATATATACAGTAAATATACAGTCAATAAAGTGCATTCCGTGTAATCATTGGGGACCAAAGCAAATGACCTCAAATCAAATTCTATATCACCCAGCAAAAAGTTGTCACATGAAATTTATAACAATAAAAATGATTATAAATGATTTGTGAAGAAATATATATACTGTATATAAAAAAATAAAAAATATTAAATGGCAGACAGCCACCAACTCCTCACTAATACTACCTGATCACATAGCCGGAGCACCACAACAAACCACTTAAAGGTAATTTCACATTGGTCAAGAGGGCTATCTTCTGTATATTTTCGGAAAAGGACAACAGTACTATAATGGAGTAATTGTGCATTGACTAGATGTGTGATACAAGGACAGGTACCAACACACACACATATATATATATATATATATATATATATATATATATATATATATATATGTGTGTGTATATATATATATATCACTAATCATCTATAATAATTGTTATTGTTTATGAATTGCATGTAACAACATTTTGCTAAGTGATATATACAGTCATTTGATTAGAGGTCATTTGCTTTGGTCCCCAAGGATTACACAGATTGCACTTTATTTATTGTATATATAGATGAATTGAGGCACTATTATTTATTTGTATGTATATACACGGGTGAATTTAGTAACATTGAGTAATCTAATTTATTGCACGCCACTGCTTCTTTATATTATTTTGTTACACATAAGTGTAGGTGTGAACACTTGTTTAGTGTCAGCAGCAACATTTTCCCACATAATCTTTACAACAGCATACATATGTGTGCTGACGTAATCTCATGATTTACATTTTTGCCTAGAGAAAAACGTAATGAAATCATCAAGGGAGAGCAGACTTGTTCTGCAAAGTGATAATGTAATATACTTCAATCAATTATTCTCATGAAAGTGGTGGTAATTCCCATGTACCTGCTACTCAATAAGAATGCTTCACACATTTTGAAAGTACTCCCTGAATGTCAGGAGGTTAGTGTACGCAGGCTTAGAAACAAAGGCACAAAAACGGCTTGCATTTGATATCTGTCTGAAATCAGTTTAGGGTCAATTTGAGATCAGTTTTGGGCATGCTTGAGATGCATATTTGGGAACGTGAGATGCATTCACACTGACTTATGAAAATTAATAATAGCAAAAACAACACCATGCTTAGAAAATTCCACAGTAAATATAGGAATACACTACTCCAAAAAGTCCAATTTAAAATTCAAATACTGCTTCCTCATCCATCAGAAACACAGGGTGTCAGAGAGAGAACACAATAAACATCTGTACAAACTAGCACTACAATTGCCAAACTACACTGTATTGCTGCATTGATCCCTTTGACCTCTGGGCATCTCAGAGTTCTACTGTGTGAAGCTACAGTATAATCCTTTAGAAAGCTGTAAGCAAAGGCAGCACTTAAGCCTGGTACTATACTAACTCTCTGTAGTTGGTAAAGCAATCTCCCCCCCGCTGAGCCGCTGTGTTCTGACAGGATGACGCACCCCCCCCCCCCCCCCACCAAAACACTTCAATCAGCACCCTCCACTATTGGCTGACAGCACTGATCAGGAGTCAGTCGGCTGCTGGTTTTCTAGCATGCTCGTCTGACACTAGCCAGCCAAATCCCAAAATGAACTACCAAAGCAAGCACACATGTTTAGCTAAGACCCCTTTCACACTGGGGCCGTGGCCACGTTCGAGGTAAAGTGCTGCTCACTTTAGCGGTGCTTTACTGCTTTTTAAGCAGAGCTTTTTGGCCGCTAGCGGGGAGCTTTTAACTCCAAAGAAGGGATTAAAAACGTCCATGTTACGGAGCTTCCAGAGCGCTTTTCAGGCACTTCCAAAGCGCTGCCCATTCATTCCAATGGACAGGGCATTTTGGGAGCACTAAATACAGCGCTCCCAACCCGCCCAAAGATGCTGCTTGCATCTGCGTGCACTTGCGGAATGTCCCGCACACGCACCACCCCAGTGTGAAAAGTCACACTTGAATGAATGGGAGGTGATATTCAGGTGCTTGGCAGAGGCTATTTCCAGCGCTAAAGCACCTGAAAACCGCCCCAGTGTGAAAGGGGTCTTAGAGCTAGGTACACACTTATGGAAGGCACATTTCCATGCAGTAGCCATGCAGTATATGACATCTTGTTACAATGCCAAGCACTGTTCATTTAATATAGGTCATACAACCATGCTACAAATTATGAATTGCTATTAGTTAGGAGCCTTGTCTTATTGGCTGTAGTTGGTTAAAACGGCTTTCACACCGAGCCGTGGGGGGTGGGCGTCGCCGGCAACGCGGCGCTAAAAATACCATCGTTTTAGCGGTGCTATTCAGCCTCTAGCAGGGCAGTTTTAACCCCCCACTAGCGGATGAAAAGGGGTTAAATCCGGTATCGCAGCGCTGCCCCATTCATTTCAATGGGGAGCAGCAGTGGAGGAGCGGTGAGTTCACCGCTCCTTCACCGCTCCAAAGAAGCTGCTGACAGGACTTCTTGTGACGCCTTGCCAGCGCACCGCTCCAGTGTGAAAGCCCTGGGGCTTTCACACTGGAGTGAATGGAGCCGCTTTTTTCAGGCAGTATACAGGTGCTATTTTTAGCGCTGTAGCGCCTGAAAAACGCTGGCAGTGTGAAAGGGGTCTAAGAATGAATGGTACATGTTGCCTGTATGGTATAATAGGGGCAATGTCAAATGACTATTCGTCTCAAGCCACTATTACTGAACCTGTAGTCAATGCCTAAAGATTATGGATACCAAGTGCAGGACAAGTGACAGAGGCTTCTCGTGTATAGAATGTTCAATCACAGACACGCTTTTTTCTTTTTATGTGTATGCAAAAGAAAGCCAATACACAATGAATATTGGCTCTACCTGTCACCATACTCATTAAATTGTCAATTATGACTATTGCATGAAATATACCACTAATAGCTCTCTAAATATATAACTCAGTTCCCAATTGTTGAAATATAATCAAACTATATATTCAATATAGATTAAAAATTATTCCACAAACAACATATAAACATATATAGTTAAAAACAACCTCCTGCCCTAACTCTACCCATCCAACCTATAATTTTAAGGTATTGATGTGTACATAAAGTCTTCAAAGACATATAATAGCAACATTTCTTGGAGTGGCCACCAGAGAAAATTTCAAAAACATTGATGAAAAAAGTATAATGAAAAAGAAAAACTTTCCAGAGGACAAATAAAGTTGGTGGTAAAAGCCCACTGTAGCTGTATCGAACTGGCTCTGCTTCTGTACATCCTTTCAATGTAGTTGACAGAAAACTGATGGATTCACCAAACCGTGGTCTAGAGGAGGTGACACAGGGGGATGGGGACACACAGACATTTGAAGCTCAAGGATTGTTCACACTGCTCAATCCCAGTCAACTCCCTCACACTGATGAATTAATTTGTGCTTGGTGTGCAGACAGATATCTCCTGCTCTAGAGGAGGAAAATGAATTTGTATTAACATATGTGATGCACATTTCCTTTCATAAAGGTACAGATTCTTCTCCCTCACAGGTCTCTGCTCTGCTCCCACATATGTTAACAGAAAGCAAATAAATAAACTTTCAGACTGGGTTCACACCTATGCGAATTGGATGCAAATGTCTCCACATCCAATTCGCATAGCAGGAGAATGTGACCAGCTCTCTATGGAGCCGGTTTACATATCTCCGGGGTGGCTACGGAGCGTACTGCACAGAAACGCTGTGCGTCTTTGGCTCCGTTTCAGGTAACGATTCAGCCCCTGATTTGTCCCTGAAACAGAGAACAGGGACGGACAGCGTTCCTGTGCGATCCACGGCCTGTTTAGGTGTGAACCGAGCCTCAAAGCATATGACATCCACTCCTTAGCAAGATATATCCAGGATTGCTCAGCAATGAAAGTGCATAGAAATCCATAAAGTCTCTACTCAAACTGATATATTTCCCATACAGCCAATGCAAAGGGGTTTAAACTTCAGTAGATAGAGTATAAGTCTCTTGTAAAAAGTGTTCAGTAAAAAAGAATCCTCATCAAGGAAAGTTCAATACTTATCAGATAGTATGCAATCCATTTCATCCAGTATATCCTTTGTTCAGTAGGTGGAGGAGAGCAGCAGGATAGCCACGTCTGACCAATTTTGCCGGCACACCTGGCTGCTTCAGAGACCTGCAGTATTCATGCAGTAGTCATGCAGTATATGTCATCTTGTTACCTTGCCATGCACTGTTTATGTAGTATAGTTCATACAACCATGCTACAAATTATGAATTGTAATTAGTTAAGAGCCTTGTTTTATTGCCTGTAGTTGGTTAAGAATGAATATACATGTTTCCTTTATAGTATAATAGGAGCAATGTCAAATGACTATTCGTCTCAAGCCAGGATTGCTCTTTTTTAAATCAAAAGGTTTTTATTGCTCAAAAAACACACATTAGAATCATACATGCATCGCATTACACTTCGTTTTGAGTTGAAGAATCCGTCACACAACCATTAGTCATATCTTGCAGCAAACATAAAACTGTGAATTGACATTGCATTGCACATACACTGTTAAATTAAGTAAAATTTTTGTCTGGTATTACATTTCAGACCCCTGCCAATGAGTCGATATCCCTAGCATCCCCATCCCTGCCCCATTATGTATTTTAATACCCACCCAGGCGTCTCCCTGGGTATCTTTTACATCTATGAACATCTCAGCAGTCTCATCTGTACCAGTTCTCTGGGGCTTATACCTTGCATATCAAGCCATGCGGCCCATAGTCTGTCAAATTTCCCAGGATAACCCCTATGCTGGTATATTTCCATGATAAGAGTGTTACCCATGTCCATGTTTTAACCATTGGTGGTGTGGCAGATTTTCAGCACATAAGTATTGTTTTCCTAGCTTGAAACAATTCTCGGGCAAAAGTCATCCTTGTCATTTCCTCTGGAATTGCTACCTCCAGTACACCCAAAAGGCAGCCTAGTGGATCAAGAGGGACATTAGTTTCAATACCCGGTTAAGTGTGGCTAGAACCCCTGTCCAATACCTATGTAGTTTGGGGCAACACCAGAGGAGATGAATCAAGTCCCCTGGCACTATTTTGCACTTGCCACACAGCGGGTCTGGCAATTCACCCAGTTTGTGAATTTTACTGGGGTATAGTACACTCTCAATAGGATATATATTTGGGATATGTTCAGCGAACAGGTGTTAACTGCCTGAAGGGCCTCTTCCCACTGCTCCCCTGTGATGGGGCCTAAGTCTGCCTCCCACTGTGTCGCTGCCTTCATGGGGTGCCCCTCCAGGTATGCTGATAGGAGCATAAGGTAGCATTGGGATATTATACCCTTTGTGTCCTTGTCTTTTGCAGTATGTGGAAGACAGGTGTGGGGAATTGTACCCAGTCCACTGCGACGCCCCGCGCCTTGACAGCATGCTTTATTTGTAGATAGTAAAATAGCATGTTGGAAGGTAGTGCATATTTAGATTGCAGGTCTGTGAAGGAGAGCAGTCTCCCATTATTGAAGACATGTCTGAGGTGGGTTATTCCCATGGGGCGCCACCTTGGTCCCTGTTGGAGTTTGGCCAGTTCTTCGTATGTTTTATTCCCCCAGAGTGGGCTATACGCTGTATACCCCGTTACGTGTTGCAGTTGTTTGACCTTGTTCCACACCTTCTGAAGGAGTGTGTAAGTGGGCATTTGTTTGTTAGGCTGTTGGAACATCTGAGCATCTAGGCCCTCTGGTACCGCCTCTGCCCCTGTGCCAACTAGCAGAAGTTTAGCTGACGAGCTTGCAGGAGCAGGAGCCATAGCTCCTATCAGGTGCTGCAGCTGTGTAGCCAAGTAGTATATCCAAGGGTTGGGGAGTGCGAGACCACACCCCTCCTTTGGATATTGCATCTGCTCCAATTTAATCCTGGGGGGTTGTTATGCCATAACAATAATCTGAATAGGGAGTTAACCACTCAAAATATTTTCAGTGGAATAACCACCGGTGTGTTGTGTAGCAGGTACAAAAACTGGGGCATTAGGATGATCTTAACAAGGTTTGTCTTCCCTGCCAGGGACATTTTGAGTCTATTCCGTATATTTATTTTGTCTCTAAATCGAGTCAGTAGGGGGTATATATTTTACCTACAAAAATCAGTCAGTTTGGGGGATATATAAATGCCTAGTATTTAAAGAAAGTCACTATAGGGACAGGACAAGAAAGCTCTGCATTCAGCCCAGGGGTCTCATCCAGGAACATCAGTGCGGATTTGGACCAGTTAATAGTAAGGCCCGAATAGTGGCCAAAATCCGTGATAACAGACATTGCCTGAGACAATGAATTATGCACGTCCTCCAGTGAGAGGAGCATATCGTCGGCGTAGAGCATTATTTTCTCATGCAATTCACAGTAGCGAAATCCCTTGATTTGTGGACAATCCCTCATCTGGGCTGCGAGAGGCTCAATAGCCAGTGCAAATAACAGAGGAGACAGGGTCAAATCTGCCTAGTCCCCCTGCCCAGTGCATGTGACATGCGTATGGTGGCTTGTCGTGAGCCATATAGTAGCCGTACAAATGCAATGAATCCAGACCCAAACCCAAACTTGGCCAGTACAGCCCAGAGATACCGCCAGCCGACACTGTCGAATGCCTTATTGGCGTCAAGTGACAACTGTGCCCTGTGGCCAGCTGCATCTGCTGGGGTCTGCATGTTCAAAAAGAGTCTTCTAAGGTTGGTCGCAGTGGACTTTCGTGGCATGAAACCTGCCTGGTCTGGGCGAATGATAGACAGAATAACCTTGTTAACCCTCATGGCCAGAACCTTGGCTAGTATTTTTACATCACTTTGCAACAACAAGATGGGCCTGTAAGAGCTCGGCTCTACCGGGTCCTTTCCAGGTTTAAGTAATAGTATATTGTTTGCCCTTGTCATAGTTATAGGTAGCTGCGCCGATTTTAAGGAGGAGTTAAAGACTTCTAGTAGTTTGGGTAAAATTACCTACCCGTATTGGGTGTAAACTTCCATGGGAATCCCATCATCCCCTGGCGCTTTACAAGTAGGGAAGGAGGCAGCGGCCGCTTTCAGCTCATCCACTAACGAGCTTCCAGCTCCATGCATGCCTGACGAGTCAAAACCGGTAAGGTGCCTCGTCAGAGTAGTCATCACAAGACTTGTACAAATCTGCATAGAAGGAAGCTATTTCAGTGATTATTAGCTCAGGGTCGTTCACCAATCACCCAGTGGACCAACGAATGGCTCCTATGGCTGGGGACGATTGTTGGGACCTGGCAATTCTAGCCAACAAACGGACAGTTTTCTCCCCCTCCTCATAGAAGGACTGTTTAACCACTTCAGCCCAGGAGGATTTTACCCCCTTCCTGACCAGAGCACTTTTTTCGATTCAGCACTGCGTCGCTTTAACTGACAATTGCGCGGTTGTGTGACGTTGTACCCAAACAAAATTTACGTCCTTTTTTTCCCACAAATAGAGCTTTCTTTTGGTGGTATTTGATCGCATCTGTGGTTTTTATTTTTTGCGCTATAAACAAAAAAAGAGTGACAAGTTTGAAAAAAAACACAATATTTTTTACTTTTTTGCTATAATAAATATCCCCCAAAAATATATAAAAAAAACTATTTTTTTCCTCAGTTTAGGCCAATATGTATTATTCTACATATTTTTGGTAAAAGAAATTGCAATAAGCGTATATTGATTGGTTTGCGCAAAATTTATAGCATCTACAAAATAGGGGATAGTTGTATGGCATTTTTATTTTTAATTTTTTAATTAATTATTTAGTAATGGCGGCGATCTGCGATTTTTATCAGGACTGCAACATTATGGCGGACACATTGGACATTTTTGACACTATTTTGGGACCATTGTCATTGATACAGCGATCGATGCTATAAAAATGCATTGATTACTGTGTAAATGACACTAGCAGTGAAGGGGTTAACCACTAGGGGGCAGTGAAGGGGTTAAGTGTGTACTAGGGAGTGATTCTAACTGTTAGGGGGCTGGACTTCAACACACATGACAGTGATCACAGCTCTCGATGTGAGAAAGCTGTGATCACTGTCCTGTCACTAGGCAGAACGGGGAAATGCTTTGTTTACAAAAGCAACTCCCTGTTCTTCCTCTCCGTGACTCGATCGCAGAGACTGGGGTGGGCGCGCGCCCGCGACACCGCTTCTTAAAGGGGACGTACCTGTACGCCTTTTTGCCTATTAGCGCCATTCTGCTGATGTACATCGGCGTGCGCTGGTCGGCAAGCGGTTAAGCCAGGATTAC
The DNA here is from genome assembly GCF_042186555.1 of Aquarana catesbeiana. Classification (NCBI taxonomy): domain Eukaryota; kingdom Metazoa; phylum Chordata; class Amphibia; order Anura; family Ranidae; genus Aquarana; species Aquarana catesbeiana. Next base: position 255,407,746 of record NC_133330.1, read on the forward strand.
TGAACGTGTAGTCAATGCCTAAAGATTATGGATATACCAAGTGCAGGACAAGTGACAGAGGCTTCTCGTGTATAGAATGTTCAATCACAGACATGCTTTTTTTTTTTTTTTTTTGTGTAACAATTTACTTTTTAATAAATATACTGTATATTATTTTTATTTGTGTCTGGGTCAACTTTTCCCACCCTGCCAAAATGTTGGAAGCTATACATAATATTACAATCAGTTCAAATCTAGTTTACATATTGGCATAAAGGTAACTTAAAGTGGAAGTAAAGTCAAAACCTAATTCTAAACCTACTCTTAGCCACATTCTAAGCCTAATCTATCTAGCCCTGTAAAGCAAAAATCACTATACTTACCTGTTCTGCAGCTGCTCCGGTCTGGTCCCAGCATCAGCCATCAGCGGCGGCTTCAGTGTGTAGGTGTGCATGTGCAGGAGAGAGAGCTGGTGTGCAGGAGTGGCAGCCGACAATGGAAGCCCCATAGTAACTCTATGAATGACATCACTTCCTAGGCATTTCACCTGCACACAGCAGCCACTGCTGGAGACTGGACCGGAATGGCTGCAGAATAGGTAGGTAGAGCGCAGGGGCGGACTGACCATTGAACGATTAGGGCACTGCCCGAGGGCCCTGGGCCACTAGGGGGCCCCATCAGGGTTGCCAGCCTCAGTAAAACCAGGGACAGTATGTATAAATCTGTGTTTTTTTTACATCTGTCTGTGTATACTGTGTGTACATGTATGTGTATACTGTGTGATTGTATACTGTGTGTGTGTATACTGTGTGGCCCCATAATCTCTGATTGCCTGGGGGCCCCATAATCTCCTATTGCCCGGGGGCCCCATGAGTTATCAGTCCGCCCCTGGTAGAGCGATTTAGGTTTAGAGTATATTTTGAGAAAAGCATCCTATACTGCTAGTCATTCCTATTCAGTCTATCCAATACTAGAGAGGTTCAAGCAGTACTTCTGCCCATCATATGATCTAAACTCATTTTGTACTACCTTTTACCTACCTCAGTTGGAACTACCAGAATGGTACAAGAAATTTCAACTTTGGCAAACAACAAAATAAATGTTCTTGCTTTCCATTCCTCGGGAAGACCCAAAGACTTCCAGCTTCTAATAGCCAATAACAAGGCCTCCATCTTGCTCACAAGAATGCAAAAGCCAGCAAAAAGTTCACTAGGACTTCTCAAGTAAGATGTGTCAAATCATATATTTTTAAACAGTGCAGTTAATTACATTTGAGGTCACATTTTGAATCATTTATCATTTTGTATTGTGGGAATTGGAGGCCAGTATGAATACTATGCACATCTCAAGAACTGAAGTTTCAAAAATTACTTTCTGGGAAGAAAAGCTCAAGTATTATTTTTTTTTTTGCAGCAGGGTCATGAGAATGAATTAGAATAACAAAAAAAGTAAAGGGCAGAGAAGAAGGTCCCAATAATGTAGGAATGTGAACAACATTTATTTAAAGGCTAACTCCACCTTCAAGGGAAATCAATTGCAAATTAAAAAAAAAAAAAAAAAAATATATATATATATATATATATATATACAATTGCAACACAGGGTATATTGTAATTTAATGTTATTAAAACAACCTTTCTTTTTCAGTCTGCAGCACTGTAATGTTCTATAAAATTTTCTGTAAATTTACAGAAATTTCATTTCCAGCTTGTGTGATTGGCTTACTTATTTTCCCAGAAGTCTGCACCAAGATACAAGTCAAATTTTTGGCATCCCTTGCAACAAAAATGTAATTTATACTCCCAAAGGGAATTCATGTCTAAAGGAATGCAGATCTTGCAAATTTCATCAGAGCCTTGCAAGTGCAGCAGCTGATTGATAATTATGAAAATATTCCCATACAGATTCACACTACACATGGACACAGAAAAACAAACAGCTATTTCTTCAGTATAACAAAAGGTAGGAATTTGCAGCAAAGTTTGTTTTTCTCAATAAAAACAATTAAAGAGTTACTCTTTAATATTAAAAACATTGATTCCCCCATCCACACATTCATTGTGGTTGGGGAAATTACTGCCTGCTGAGCTATCGTATTCTGCCAGCAAAAAAACAATTATCAGTGTTGCCAGCTGTAGCCGGTGGCACTGAATGCTCAGGAAAAACCCAACAGGCTGGTTGTACACAAGTCTATCAATAGTGTGACTCGTGTACAACCAGCTAGCCCATATATGTATCAAAATTTAGCTGGCCCCTGCTGAACCAATCAAATTTCAATCCACATATGGCCAGCAAGGCCAGATTTAGCCTGTCTGATGTGGGAGTGCAGTAAAAAATGTCAGAGGAGCAGAGGATGGGAGGTCAGCAAAATTGTGTGCAGCTCTTCAAAGAAACCAATCATCTTCCAGTTTTTTTTTTTGTCAAAGCTTAATTAAACAAGCTGAAGTTAGGAGATGATTTGCTACCATGCACTGATGCACCAAATGTTGCACCTGTCTTTTTGTTAGTGCTGTTTTACAGCATCCCCTTTTGTGAGTTCAATTCGTATGCCCCGTACACACGGTCGGACTTTGTTCGAACATTCCGACAACAAAATCCTAGGATTTTTTCCGACGGATGTTGGCTCAAACTTGACTTGCATACACACGGTCACACAAAGTTGTCGGAAAATCCGATCATTCTGAACGCTGTGACGTAAAACACGTACGTCAGGACTATAAACGGGGCAGTGGACAATAGCTTTCATCTCTTTATTTATTCTGAGCATGCGTGGCACTTTGTCCATCGGATTTGTGTACACACGATCGGAATTTCTGACAACGGATTTTGTTGTCGGAAAATTTTATATCCTGCTCTCAAACTTTGTGTGTCGGAAAATCCGATGGAAAATGTGTGATGGAGCCTACACATGGTCGGAATTTCCGACAACAAGGTCCTATCACACATTTTCCGTCATAAAATCCGACCATGTGTACGGGGCATTAGATGTGTTTTTATTATTACATGAATGGCGTTTGAACTACTATACTACTAGGACCTTTTGTGCTACTCTTTTCTCTTTTTGCTTTTCTGTGTCATGTGCCCAGGAGCCCCTTTTTTGGGGAAATGTTTTCTTTGCTTTACACAGTAATGCTTCAGAACTAACTGCCATATAACTGTCCCTCATTTCTACAATAGATCATTTTACAACCTATAAAGTATGCTCCCTTAAATTGTTAAGAAAAGCATAATGAAGGGCAGTGATGTTTTTTTTTGGTCAATAATATCGATTGAATATTCTTTAAATGTAGGTGAAACTAAAACCTTTTCTTTTTTTTTAGTTTTAGAGTATAGAAAGCTTAAAAACACTATCATTTTTTTTTTTTGCTGACTGTGAAAGAGGTGTAGGTGGAACAGAACGCACATGGAGATCAAGAGTGGTTTTTGGGGCCCTGTTCAAGGGATGCTTTATTTGGGGGGGGGACTCAACAGTGAGGGACAAGCATCAATATAATAGGGTGGCAATCAAGCACAACAAGGGATAAGTCTAGAGGCACAGGGCAGCAATCCTGGCACAGTGAGGGAATGGCAGCTATCTGGTAAAGCAGGAACGTAGTCCAGGGTCACAAGGCAAGAATCCAGGCACAGTGAGTAACAGTCCACAATCTGGTACAGCAAGTATTTAGTTCAGGCTCACAGGGCAACAACCCAAGCACAATGAGGGACAGACAGTAGTTTAGTACAATAAGAACTTAATCCATGGCCACAGGGCTACAATCCAAGCACAATGAGGGACAGGCAGCAATCTGGTCAAACAGGGACTTAGCTCAGGGTCACGGGGCAGGAATACAAGGCATGGTAAGTAACAGGCCACAATCTGGTACAGAAGGGGTTAAATCCAGGGTCACAGGGCAACAATCCAGGAACAACAAGGAACAGGCAGCAATATAGTGCAGCAAGGACTTAATTCAGGGTCACGCTAAACAACAGATCAAGTGGCAGCAATCTCATAGCGAAGAGGTGAACTACTCACACTTGGGCTCTTGGTGATTGTGGGGTTATCCAGCCTCAGTTGGAGGGTCAGAAGAACACAGGAGACTTCTGGATCCGATGCATGCAGAGTGGATAGGTCCTATGCATCAGGTTGCAGCTTGGCATCCACTCATGCAGCAAGGCAGCAGTTGGGCACAGCAGTGAAGATTCAGTGTCCAGATAGCAGCTCACAGCCATTAGGGAATTACATATCCCAGTAGTCCCTCTCATAGTATATGCTGGTGAAGAACTAAATGTACCATAAGTTCTAATATCCTTCAAATCTCCTTCTGTTCTCCATCTATGCAGCCCTGAGTTTCTCCATGCCTATCACTAGAGCAAACGCTGAACACTCTGACCCCTTTCTTTGAGCATAGGTCTGCTGTATTTTACCTTATAATCAGTAGGCCTCAGCTCAAATTGCCAGTGCCAGGGTGTCTCACTATCCTGGTACAAAATTCAAGGAATTCTGTTCTCCCCGCTGAAAAAGACTACCTACCTCCATGGCCTCTGTTTTGGCACAGGAACTCACTAATGAATCATGCAGATCAGCTAACTTATTTACACACTGCATACTGATTGGTTTTCATGTAACAACTGTTCTTTTAGAGGTTTTTCCTCGTTTATTTTTACAAAATCTAATATTTTAGATCTGCGTTACACTGACTGTATCCTACCGGGCGATTTTCCTTTACTGCTTGTCTTGGAGTTGCAACAGGAAATGAGAGAATATCTCTTCAAAGTGAACAGAATTCTACCATCATGTCACAGGAGAAGGTGTCTCCATTGGAAAAATATTTGTTTATTATTATTATTTATAATATTATTTATTATTGACTTTCTGTAAAAGGCCACACCAGTGAGGATTCAGATAGCATTAAAAGTTGGACTATTGCTGCGTACACACGATCGGAAATTCGGCCAGCAAAAGACCGATGAGAGCTTTTGGTCGGAAAATGCGACTGTGTGTATGCTCCATCTGACTTTTGCTGGCCAAATTTCCGCCAGCAAAAGATTGAGAGCATGTTCTCAATTTTCCCGACGGAAAAAGTTTCTATCGGAAATTCCGTTCATGTGTATGCAATTCCGGCACGCAAAAAAACACGCATGCTCCGAATCAAGTACGAGACGGAGCCGCTTAGTCTGTTAAGACGACCGTTCATAATGGAAATGGCACATTCGTCACACTGCAAATGTTGAAATCTTTCAATGCAGCGCATTCTCTTCTTCTTTATAATGCTAGAAGAATGAAGTTGTTTTGCTGCTCATATTAACACAGAGTTTTCACAAACTGATTTCTTTATTAATCTCATGACTAATCTTTTTCGTTTTTAAAGCCAGATCTCCATAATAATGTTTTTTTTTATAGTATTTTTTTTTTTCATCAAGATCTCCTGTTGTTTTTTTTTTTTTTATTATTTTATAGTCATCTCCATATTTTTATTTTTTTTGTATGTCCCGTTTCCACAACACCATTATTATCTTGTATTTGTAAACCTCAAGTTGGTTGCTTGGTGTCCCTTGTTAATTTGACATTTTTTTTTTTTAAATGTACCTGCCTACTCACCAAAAAACTGTCCTATTTGAAGAAAAACACATCGGCAAGTATTTTCATATAAAAAAAATCTCCATTTATTCTGGCTCATAATAACAAAATAAAGAGGGAAGGCAACGCCGGAGAAACAGCTGGAATTTGAGAAGCCTTTGGCCCGCAGGGCAGACATCAACTCTGTGGTTAAAAAAATTGGTAGCTTGAGAAGTCCATATAGAAGGGAGCACAATCTGGTCTAGGACTCCCAGAGATCACGAACAGCAGCAGATGACATGTATGTCCCCAGGCTGTGGTACTACAACAGCCTGCGTCTTCTGTCAGACCAGACTGAACCCAGGCAATCACTTTCTTCTCTTCACTGCAGCTTTCCCTCCATGCTGTCCTGCAGCCTTGCCTGCAGCCTTTCCTGCAGGCTGTGGCTCTGGAGGTGGACTTGTGGCAGGAGGAGGAGGATGGGCGAGCGTACATAAGTGGAAATCATCGGTCATTTGCCCCCTCTACCCCTTGTGAATGGCCTCAAAAAAATCTTTTCACAATTGAGGCGTTGGCCCTCCTCCATTTTCTGCATATTTGAGGCTAGATAGTAGCCATAGGCCTCTCCAGCGTCGAGGGGGGCTTTCGGTGCGTCATTAGCCTCCTTAACCACTTTAGCCCCGTACCATTATGCTGCCTAAGGACCAGAGGTCTTTTTCCAATTTGGCACTGCGTCGCTTTAACTGCTAATTGCACGGTCATGCAATGCTGTACCCAAACGAAATTTGCGTCCTTTTCTTCCCACAAATAGAGCTTTCTTTTGATGGTATTTGATCATCTCTGCGGTTTTTATTTTTTGCGCTATAAACGGAAAAAGAACGAAAATTTTGAAAAAAAATGATATTTTTTGTTATAAAAAAAATCAAATAAACTCAATTTTGGTCATACATTTAGGCCAAAATGTATTCGGCCACATGTCTTTGGTAAAAAAAAATGTCAATAAGCGTATATTTATTGGTTTGCGCAAAAGTTATAGCGTCTACAAACTAGGGTACATTTTCTGGAATTTACACAGCTTTTAGTTTATGCCTATGTCATTTCTTGAGGTGTTAAAATGGCAGGGCAGTACAAACCCCCCCCAAATGACCCCATTTTGGAAAGTAGACACCCCAAGGAAATTGCTGAGAGGCATGTTGAACCCATTGAATATTTATTTTTTTTGTCCCAAGTGATTGAATAATGACAAAAAAAAAAAAATATTTACAAAAAGTTGTCGCTAAATGATATATTGCTCACACAGGCCATGGGCCTATGTGGAATTGCACCCCAAAATACATTCTGCTGCTTCTCCTGAGTACGGGGATACCACATGTGTGGGACTTTTTGGGAGCCTAGCCACGCGTACGGGGCTCCGAAAACCAATCACTTCCTTCAGGATTTCTAAGGGCATAAATTTTTGATTTCACTCCTCACTACCTATCACAGTTTTGAAGGCCATAAAATGCCCAGATGGCACAAAACCCCCCCAAATGACCCCATTTTGGAAAGTAGACACCCCAAGCTGTTTGCTGAGAGGCATGTTGAGTCCATGGAATATTTTATTTTTTGACACAAGTTGCGGGAAAGTGACAATTTTTTTTTTTTTGCACAAAGTTGTCACTAAATGATATATTGCTCACACATGCCATGGGCATATCGGGAATTGCACCCCAAAATACATTTAGCTGCTTCTACTGAGTATGGGGATACCACATGTGTGGGACTTTTTGGGAGCCTAGCCGCGTACGGGGCCCCGAAAACCAAGCACCTCCTTCATGATTTCTAAGGGCGTAAATTTTTGATTTCACTCCTCACTACCTATCACAGTTTTGAAGGCCATAAAATGCCCAGATGGCACAAACCCCCCCCCCTCAAATGACCCCATTTTGGAAAGTAGACACCCCAAGCTATTTGCTGAGGGGCATGTTGAGTCCATGGAATATTTTATTTTTTGACACAAGTTGCGGGAAAGTGACAATTTTTTTTTTTGCACAAAGTTGTCATTAAATGATATATTGCTCACACAGGCCATGGGCATATGTGGAATTGCACCCCAAAATACATTCTGCTGCTTCTCCTGAGTACGGGGATACCACATGTGTGGGACTTTTTGGGAGCCTAGCCACGCGTACGGGGCTCCGAAAACCAATCACTTCCTTCAGGATTTCTAAGGGCATAAATTTTTGATTTCACTCCTCACTACCTATCACAGTTTTGAAGACCATAAAATGCCCAGATGGCACAACCCCCCCCCAAATGACCCCATTTTGGAAAGTAGACACCCCAAGCTGTTTGCTGAGAGGCATGTTGAGTCCATGGAATATTTTATTTTTGGACACAAGTTGCGGGAAAGTGACAATTTTTTTTTTTTTGCACAAAGTTGTCACTAAATGATATATTGCTCACACATGCCATGGGCATATGTGGAATTGCACCCCAAAATACATTTAGCTGCTTCTACTGAGTATGGGGATACCACATGTGTGGGACTTTTTGGGAGCCTAGCCGCGTACGGTGCCCCGAAAACCAAGCACCTCCTTCATGATTTCTAAGGGCGTAAATTTTTGATTTCACTCCTCACTACCTATCACAGTTTTGAAGGCCATAAAATGCCAAGATGGCACAAAACCCCCCCAAATTACCCCATTTGGAAAGTAGACACCCCAAGCTATTTGCTGAGAGGCATGTTGAGTCCATGGAATATTTTATTTTTTGACACGAGTTGCGGGAAAGTGACAAATTTTTTTTTTTTTTTGCACAAAGTTGTCACTAAATTATATATTTCTCACACAGGCCATGGGCATATGTGGAATTGCACCCCAAAATACATTTAGCTGCTTCTCCTGAGTATGGGGATACCACATGTGTGGGACTTTTTGGGAGCCTAGCCGCATATGGGGCCCCGAAAACCAAGCACCGCCTTCAGGATTTCTAAGGGCGTAAAGTTGTGATTTCACTCCTCACTACCTATCACAGTTTTGAAGGCCATAAAATGCCCAGATGGCACAAAGCCCCCCCAAATGACCCCATTTTGGAAAGTAGACACCCCAAGCTATTTGCTGAGAGGCATGTTGAGTCCATGGAATATTTATATTTTGACACAAGTTGCGGGAAAGTGACAATTTTTTTTTTTTTTTGCACAAAGTTGTCACTAAATTATATATTGCTCAAACATGCCATGGGCATATGTGGAATTACACCCCGAAATATATTCTGCTGCTTGTCCTGAGTACGGGGATACCACATGTGTGGGAATTTTTGGGAGCCTAGCTTCATACGGGGCCCCGAAATCCAATCACCGCCTTCAGGATTTCTAAGGGCGTAAATTTTTGATTTCACTCCTCACTACCTATCACAGTTTCGAAGGCCATAAAATGCCAAGACAGCACAAAACCCCCCAAAATGACCCCATTTTGGAAAGTAGACACCCCAAGCTATTTGCTGAGAGGCATGGTGAGTATTTTGCAGCTCTCATTTGTTTTTGAAAATGAAGAAAGACAAGAAAAATATTTTTTTTTTCTTTTTTTAATTTTCAAAAGTTTGTGACAAAAAGTGAGGTCTGCAAAATACTCACTATACCTCTCAGCAAATAGCTTGGGGTGTCTATTTTCCAAAATGGGGTCATTTGGGGGGGTTGTGCCATCTGGGCATTCCATGGCCTCCGAAACTGTGATAGGCAGTGAAGAGTGAAATCAAAAATTTACGCCCTTAGAAAGCCTGAAGGCGGTGCTTGGTTTTCGGGGTCCCTTACGCGGCTAGACTCCCAAAAAGTCTCACACATGTGGTATCCCCGTACTCAGGAGAAGCAACAGAATTTATTTTGGGGTGTAATTTCACATATCCCCATGGCATGTTTGAGCAATATATCATTTAGTGACAACTTTGTACATAAAAAAAAAAAAAAATTGTCTTGTGTCACAATATAAAATATTCCATGGACTCGACATGCCTCTCAGCAAATAGCTTGGGGTGTCTACTTTCCAAAATGGGGTCATTTGGGGGGGGTTTGAACTGTCCTGGCATTTTATGCACAACATCTAGAAGCTTATGTCACACATCACCCACTCTTCTAACCACTTGAAGACAAAGCCCTTTCTGACACTTTTTGTTTACATGAAAAAATTATTTTTTTTTGCAAGAAAATTACTTTGAACCCCCAAACATTATATATTTTTTTAAAGCAAATGCCCTACAGATTAAAATGGTGGGTGTTTCATTTTTTTTTCCCACACAGTAATTGCGCAGCGATTTTTCAAACGCATTTTTTGGGGAAAAAACACACTTTTTTACATTTTAATGCACTAAAACACACTATATTGCCCAAATGTTTGATGAAATAAAAAAGATGATCTTAGGCCGAGTACATGGATACCAAACATGACATGCTTTAAAATTGCGCACAAACGTGCAGTGGCGACAAACTAAATACATTTTTAAAAGCCTTTAAAAGCCTTTACAGGTTACCACTTTAGATTTACAGAGGAGATCTACTGCTAAAATTACTGCCCTCGATCTGACCTTCGCGGTGATACCTCACATGCATGGTGCAATTGCTGTTTACATTTGACGCCAGACCAACGCTTGCATTCACCTTTGCGCAAGAGCAGGGGGGGACAGGGGTGCTTTTTTTTTTTTTTTTTTTTCTTTATTATTTTTTTGATTTTTTATCTTATTTTTAAACTGTTCCTTTCATTTTTATGTTTTTTAATCATTTTTATTGTAATCTCAGGGAATGTAAATATCCCCTATGATAGCAATAGGTAGTGACAGGTACTCTTTTTTTAAAAAATTGGGGTCTATTAGACCCTAGATCTCTCCTCTGCCCTCAAAGCATTTGACCACACCAAGATCGGTGTGATAAAATGCTTTCCCAATTTCCCAATGGCGCTGTTTACATCCGGCGAAATCTAAGTCATAAAATGCTCATAGCTTCCGGTTTCTTAGGCCATAGAGATGTTTGGAGCCACTCTGGTCTCTGATCAGCTCTATGGTCAGCTGGCTGAATCACCGGCTGCATTCTCAGGTTCCCTGTTGAGACAGGAGAGCCAGAGAAAAACACGGAAGACGGTGGGGGGGGCATTCCCTCCCACAGCTTGTAAAGGCAGTCTAGAGGCTAATTAGCCGCTAGGATTGCTTTTACATGAAAGCCGACCGCTGGCTGAAAAGAATGATACCAAGATGATACCTAAACCTGCAGGCATCATTCTGGTATAACCACTCAAAGTCCAGCAACATACCAGTACGTTGCTGGTCCTTGTTGGGCATATATTGTAAACTTTTTTTTCATGCAGCCTGTGGGCTGAATGAAAAAAAGATATTGATCGGTGGGTATGCCCACCATTAGAATACCTCCCTTCATCCACCCACTTCTAATGATGGGCATACATGCACCATTTATATATGCCGAAGCATGGGGGCATCCTCCCGCAAAAGGCAGGAGCAAATCGCTCCTCCACCCACTGCTGCCCCCACGCTTCGGCATATATGCTGAAGTATGTAACTGTGGTGGTGAAATCACCTCCGACAGCGCTGGAGTCACAGCTTTATATATCGTGGGAGCAAACGCTGTTGCTGTCAAGATAAATAAATCCGCGCTGCACCTGAATGGCATACCTGCTAAGCAAATGATGGTTAACAATAAAACAAAGTAACATTACAGTATAACAGTAAGACTTACCATACCTGCAAAGCAAATAAAAAAAAAAACATAGTAAAAAATAAAACATTTAACGCAACCTGTGCCTAAAATATATATATGCCGAAGCATGGGGGCATCCTCCCACAAAAGGCAGGAGCAAATCGCTCCTCCACCCACTGCTGCCCCCACGCTTCGGCATATATGCTGAAGTATGTAACTGTGGTGGTGAAATCACCTCCGACAGCGCTGGAGTCACAGCTTTATGTATCGTGGGAGCAAACGCTGTTGCTGTCAAGATAAATAAATCCGCTCTGCAGCTGAATGGCGTACCTGAAAACAATAAAATGGTTACCAACAAAACACAGTAAACAGTAAAGTATAAAAAAATTGCATATCTGAAAAGCAAACATGGTAAAACATAATAACAATAAAACATTGCAGAATAGAATACAGTAAAAAAGAGCAGAACAATAGAGAGAGAATAGAGAGAGAGAGAACACAATAAAACAACAACTATTTTTGTTTTTTTTATTTTATATTTTTTTTGTGTTTTTATTTTTTTTATTTATTTTTTATTTTTTATTTTTTTACACTTTTTTTAGTAACTTTTAACTTTTGTAACTGGTACCAGGTTTGGGTCTCTCAAAATGCAATGGCATCTTGGGAGACCCTGTGAAAGTGTGTCCTAGTCTGTGCAGTGCTGTACCCTACGCTAATACTCAACTAGTGTATGGTAGCGTTCAAAACATTCACCCTTTGCAAAAACCAGGATTGCCAGGACAGGAGGCCCAATAACACCGGATGTCACGCCTAAATCCACGCTTTCTGCAGACACGACATCTTTTTTGGGGGGCTTTTTGGGTAGGGGTACTCGGGAGGGCATAAGGAAAATGCCTCTCATGCAGCCGGCTTACTGCATTTGGTTGGGGATGGTGAGGTGGAGCACCGTCTGGATACAGAAGGGCTCTAACGATCTCTTCCTGGAATGTAAAGAAGGATCCAGTCCGTCCTGAAGCTCTGTATAGCACATGAGCGTTCAGCAAAGCCAATTGAAATAAATAAACAGACACTTTTTTGTACCAGGGTCTGGCCTTGCGGGCAACTAGGTACGGCGCCAACAACTGGTCGTTGAGGTCCACCCCTCCCATATTAAGGTTATATTCGTGGACACAGAGGGGTTTCTCCACAACACCAGTCGCCGTAGTAATTTGGGTTGTCGTGTCTGCATGAAGGGAGGTGAGAACGAAAACATTCTTCTTATCCTTCCACTTCATAGCGAGCAAGTTATTACACTTCAAGCAGGATCTCTCCCCCAGCCTAAGACGGGAATCTACAAGCCACTGGGGAAAGCCCCGGAGATTAGGTTGCACGGTGCCACATGCTCCAATCTGCTGATCAAACAAGTGACTAAAAAGTGGCACGCTCGTGTAATAATTGTCCACGTACAAGTGGTACCCCTTTCCGAATAAGGGTGACACCAAGTCCCACCCTATCTTGCCAGCACTTCGTATGTAGTCAGGGCAGTTTGTCGGCTCTACGTGACTATCTTTGCCCTCGTAAACCATAAAACTACATGTATAGCCTGTGGCCCTGTCACAGAGCTTATACATCTTGAACCCGTATCTGGCACGCTTGCTGGGAAGGTACTGTTTGAATGACAAGCGGCCAGAAAATTTAATCAGGGACTCATCAACACAACTTGATGGGGAGTAAACAAGTCTGCAAAACGTTGGTTGAAGTGGTTTACGAGGGGCCGAATTTTGTAGAGCCGATCGTATCCAGGGTCTCCACGAGGAGGACAGAGTTCATTGTCGTTGAAGTGCATGAACCGCAAAATCTGCTCGTATCGTGCCCTGGCCATGGAGGCAGAAAACACGGGCGCATGGTAAATTGGGTCAGTGGACCAATATGACCGCAACCTACTCTTTTTATTCAAGCCCATGTTGAGGGAAAGGCCCAGAAAGATCTTAAATTCGGAGACCATAATTGGTCTCTAATCTCTGGCAAGGGAGGACTGGGGATTAGCGGCGATGTGTTGACCAGCGTATAAATTGCTTTGGTCCACAATAGATCTATAGAGATCTTCGGTGAAAAACAGCGAATAAAAATCCAGTGGCGTAAAATCAACTGTTTCCACCTGAATTCCGGGTTGGCAAGTGAATGGGGGAAGTACGGGTGCTGCAGAAGTGGTGGGTTCCCAATTCGGATTGGCGAATGCAGCAGGAAGGGCACTATGGGCACGACGGGCCTGTCTTTGTCTTCTTGGTGGCAGCGGGACACTACTTGTGCTTGCCACCTCGCCAGCTTGAACTGCACTTGACTCGCCACGTCACCACGTGATACTGCAGTGCTGGATGTACGACCAGGGTGTACTAGGCCGCTGGTGCTTGCCAGTTCACCAGAAGGAATAGCGGCACTAGTACTTCTCTGCTCCATACGAGAGCCCTGCGGTTCTTGCACTTCAAGGACAGAAGAAGAAGATTGGGGTCTGGTACGCCTGACCTTGGCAGGGACCACAACTCCGTCGTCAGAGCTATCTGTCATGGAGCCGCTGTCCTCTACAGGATCGTATTCTGAGCCTGAATCTGACAGATGAGTGACTTCCTCTTCACTATCTGTCATGCTCAGAAACGTGTAGACCTCTTCACTAGTGTACCTTCGATTTGCCATTTTGGGCTCTAAATTTAGGGGTACACTAGTGAGCCTCACAGGCAAAAAAGCTCCTGACTGTCAGCGACTGTATCAAAACGCTACCAAAAAACTGTTAGCGATCGCAGGGATCAGGCCTGACTCTGCGAACGCTGCAGTTATGTGTGCTTAGTGTTTTGTAAGTGTCAGTGATCGATTGATACTGCACTTGGGTGGGCTGGGCAGGGCTGGGCCGAGGGGCAAAACGCAGGTGCTAGCAGGTATCTGGGCTGATCCCGCTAACACTGTGTTTATGGGAACCCTAAACTGCTGGGGAGTATAGATCTGATCGGATCAGATATCGATCCGCTCAGATACTATACCACTAAGGGAGGTGTATGCTGCGTGCGTGGGTTTTAGCGGTACTGGCGCTAACCTGACGCTGCCTGGGGCGACGCAGACCTTATCTGACCCTAAAAACGTAACTTATATCACCGCCGGGCAATTAGGGGGTTAAACCTTTATAAGGTAATAAACGGCGGGTGCCCTAAAACTATAATAAACTATAATAAACTACAAAAAACAAACTAACTAACCAGCATCACCCGTAACACTTATACGGTGATCGCTGGTGAAAGGGTTAATTAGGGGGCAATCAGGGGGTTAAAACCTTTAGCAGGTAGTATATGGGGGTCCCTGTCGCTATAAAACACTGACAGCGAACCTATATACTTACCTCCCTAACTAGCGTCACCTGTGTCACTAATACAGCGATCAGAAAAACGATCGCTTAGCGACACTGGCGACGGGGGGTGATCAAGGGGTTAACCTTTATTAGGGGGGTTAGGGGGGTACCCTGGACCTAAGGGGGGGCACCCTAGACCTAAAGGTGGCTAACCTAACTGCCCTAACACTTATAACTGTCACAAACTGACACCGATGCAAAAAAAAAAAAAAACTGCTATTGGTGTCAGTGTGACAGGGGGTACAGGGGGGTGATCGGGGGGGTTATCGGGGGGTGAAGGGGGGTGACAAGTGTGCCTGGTGTGTTCTACTGTTAGTGTAGTGTTGTGCAGACTTACTTGATGTCTTCTCTCCTCGGCGCCGGATCGAAAAGACCAGCTCGAGGAGGGATGACATCACTTCCTCTCCCTCTGTTTACATTACAGAGGGAAAGGAAGCGTTTTCATTCGCTGGGAGCGATTGGGAGGGGGTGGCCATGAATGGATGGCCTCCCCCTCACCTCTCATCGCCCGGGAAGACATGGCGACCGCCTCGGGCACCGGGGGGGGGTCCGATTGGACCCCCCAACTGCGGAAGGCAGATCACGTATATCTACGTGATTTTGCCTGTCCGTGCCACCTTGCCGACGTATATAGGCGTGAGGTGGTCGTCAAGTGGTTAATGAGGCCCAGTGCTGCCTCCTCCACATCCCTCCCCTTCCTGGGCCTTTTGGTTGGAGTTGAGGGGAGGGACCTGGGATTGGGTGAGGCTGGGCCCCGCCACCTCCTGGCTGACACTAACCCCCACCTCCTGGCTGACACTTCCCCCCGCCTCCTCCTGTGTGCCACATTCCAGAGCCTCGTGCTGGCTGAGGTCTTCCTGTGTATGAAAAAGGGACATAGTTTTAGTTTTTGGTTCATCAATCACACACAACTTTCAGCTCATGACTGTTGCAAATTGAATGTTAATAAATTGAAAAGACTATCATTCTGAGCCCAGCATTTTTCATTCTTGTCCCAATCATTTTTGGCCCCTACTGTCTATTGACATGTAAAACACTTTTTGTTAAATCATTCATTTCTAGTTAACAACAATCATTTTCCACCAAAAATATGTTTTAATATACTATACCTGGCTCCATCTGGGCTCCTCAATTTCTTCCAGGATGGAACGCCCAGGTTGGTCCTCGAAAGTCTCAGCTGGGGTGGATGGAAGGGGGGCCGGAAGAGTCGAAAGTGATTCCCTGGCTTCAATCTGGTCTTCTAGAAAACGCATTCTGCTGTAGTACCACAGACTGGGTACATACATATCTTCTGCTGCTGCTCCTGACCTAATGGACTTCTGGACTTTCTGAAGCTCCTTCCCGTGCGTGCTTCTCGAGCTACCAATTTTCCTTTCCACAAAATCAATGTCTGCGTTGGGGGCCAGAGTCTTCACAAATTCCAGCAGTTTCCCCATCTATGCCTTCCTCGCTGGTTTGTTGCGATATAAGGGGTTTTTCACCTCCCACAAATTGCGCATATCCCTGTATCTGTCTATGAATTCGCTGAGGAAGTCTGGGTCTTTAAATTGTTTCATTTTTGCTGCAAGACCAAACAAAAGACAAAAACACTAATATGAGGCTAAACTAGGCACTGTAGGTGTCTAGTGGCTGGTAGTTGGAGCCATAGTGCTCAGCAGAAGACTAGGCATCCAACATTCACAGAGGTGTGTCCAGTGGTAAAGACACTTTGACAGTCATAGCTCTTCGGGAATGTGAAGATACAACGCACTCCCTGCCATAAAGGAAGAATATCATTCCTCTTCTTTTTCAAGGTGGTTTGCGGAAGATGGTCTCTTTAAGTATTTTTATTTATCAAAAACATAATAAATTGTATGGTGAGTGTTGCCTTATGAGTTTATGTAAAATCTCCATTAATAGCTGTAAAATATTGTAATTATGAATATATTTCATTTAGCTTGTATCTATGGAGGGCGTGCAACATAGTTTCACAGAAGTGTCTGTTAGATCAGACAATTTGGTGCCTAGGCTTGTGTATCTAACTAAACAATGGGACCCAAACCTCATTGCTTTCTTTTGGTGGTATTTGATCGCCTCTGTGGTTTTTATTTTTTGCGCTATAAACAAAAAAAGAGTGACAATTTTGAAAAAAAATGCAATATTTTTTACTTTTTTGCTATAATAAATATCCCCCAAAAATATATAAAAAAAACAATTTTTTTCCTCAGTTTAGGCCGATATGTATTATTCTACTTATTTTTGTTAAAAAAAATCGCAATAAGCGTATATTGATTGGTTTGCGCAAAATTTATAGCATCTACGAAATAGGGATAGTTGTATGGCATTTTTATTTTTAATTTTTTAATTAATTAATTAGTAATGGCGGCGATCTGCGATTTTTATCAGGACTGCAACATTATGGCGGACACATCAGACATTTTTGACACTATTTTGGGACCATTGTCATTTATACAGCGATCGATGCTATAAAAATGCATTGATTACTGTGTAAATGACACTAGCAGTGAAGGGGTTAACCACTAGGGGGCAGTGAAGGGGTTAAGTGTGTCCTAGGGAGTGATTCTAACTGTTAGGGGGCTGGACTTCAACACACATGACAGTGATCACAGCTCTCGATGAGAGAGAGCTGTGATCACTGTCCTGTCACTAGGCAGAACGGGGAAATGCTTTGTTTACAAAAGCAACTCCCTGTTCTTCCTCTCCGTGACACGATAGTGGAGACCGGGGCGGGCGCGCGCCTGCGACACCGCTTCTTAAAGGGGACGTATCTGTACGCCTTTTTGCCTACCAGCGCCATTCTGCTGACGTACATCAGCGTGCGCTGGTCGGCAACCGGTTAAGCCAGGATTACTGAACGTGTAGTCAATGCCTAAACGTTATGAATATACCAAGTGCAGGACAAGTGACAGAGGCTTCTCGTGTATAGAATGTTCAATCACAGACACGCTTTTTTTTTTTTTTTTTTTTGTGTAACAATTTTACTTTTTATAAGTAACTCTTTTTAATAAATATACTGTATATTATTTTTATTTGTGTCTGGGTCAACTTTTCCCACCCGGCCAAAATGTTGGAAGCTATACATAATATTACAATCAGTTCAAATCTGGTTTACATATTGGCATAAAGGTAACTTAAAGTGGAAGTAAAGTCAAAACCTAATTCTAAACCTACACTCAGCCACATTCTAAGCCTAATCTATCTAGCCAAAAAAAAAAAAATCACTATACTTACCTGTTCTGCAGCTGCTCCGGTCTGGTCCCAGCATCAGCCATCAGTGGCGGCTTCAGTGTGTAGGTGTGCATGTGCAGGAGAGAGAGCTGGTGTGCAGGAGTGGCAGCCGACAATGGAAGCCCCATAGTAACTCTATGAATGACATCACTTCCTAGGCATTTCACCTGCACACAGCAGCCACTTCTGGAGACTGGACCGGAATGGCTGCAGAATAGGCAGGTAGAGCGATTTAGGTTTAGAGTTAGTTAGGTTTTGACTTTACTTCCACTTTAATTTTTTGTACAGAACTAGAGAGACCTTCTACCACTCTTTAATATATTTTGAGAAAAGCATCCTATACTGCTAGTCATTCCTATTTAGTCTATCCAATACTAGAGAGGTTCAAGCAGTACTTCTGCCCATCATATGATCTAAACTCATTTTGTACTACCTTTTACCTACCTCAGTTGGAACTACCAGAATGGTACAAGGAATTGGGCCTTTGGTGATGGTGGTGGTTCTGGTGCCACAGCACTGTAAGTCCTCACAGTTACTCTTGGTGGGCGCTGGAACGGGCCCTGCTCTGAAATATTAGATCAAGAATTGTAATTACATGTCCCTGTTAAATAGGGGCTGAAAAATTGGGCCTTAGGCACTGGTGCTGGTGCCACAACACTGCAACCCCTCACAGATAATCTAGTTGGAGCGCAGGAACGGGCCCTACTGCAAAGTATTGCATCAAAAATTGTAATTACATGCCCCTGTTAAACAGGGGCTGAAAAATTGGGCCTTAGGCACTGGTGCTGGTGCCACAACGCTGCAACCCCTCACAGATATTCTAGTTGAGCGCAGCAACGAACCCTCCAGCAAAATATTGCATCAAAAATTGTAATTACACGCCCCTGTTAAACAGGGGCTGAAAAACTGGGCCCTAGCCACTGGTGGCGGCACCCAGAACCAAAAATGTTCTTACAAGCTATCAGCATGATCATTGAGGAGGAAGAGGATAATCACTCAGCATAACAGAATAGTCACTCAGCATCAGCATAGGCAGTCTTGAAGGGATCTGACATTTCAAAAAAAATTATTCGGTTACATCAGCAACAGGTGCTTGGTAGCTGGTGGTGATCCAAGACTGATTCATTTTTATGAAGGTCAGTCGATCGACCGAGTCGGTGGACAGATGCACCCTGTGATTGGTTACAAAGCCTCCAGCAGCACTGAATGTGCGTTCCGAAAGAACGCTGGATGCAGGACAGGCCAGTAGCTCAATTGCATACTGTACAAGCTCTGGCCAGTGATCCATTCTCAAGACCCAGTAACCCAGAGGATTTTCGGTGGGAAAGATGTCCAAGTCAGATCTTGCCCCAGGTATTCCTGCACCATGTAAAACAGACGCTGGCGATGGTTGCTGGAACCGATCATACCTTGGGGCTGCGGACTAAAAAATTGTCTGAACGCATCGGTCAGACGGCCACCTTCTCTACCGCTCCTTCTTTGACTGACTGAAGCCTCAGCAACATGTTGTCCAGCAACAGGAGTTTGTAGCCTCCCAGTCTCCGGGAACGCGTTGCACAGACCTTTCTGCAAAGCCTCCCGAAGATGTTTCATCCTCTGCTCCCCCTGTGACGGCAAGATATGGTCCGCAACCTTACCCTTGTAACGCGGATCAAGGAGGGTTGCCAGCCAGTATTGATCCCTCTCCTTGATTCCACGAATACGAGGATCCTTCCGCAGGCTTTGCAGGATCAGGGAGGCCATGCAGCGTAGGTTTGCTGAGGCATACGGTCCGGAGTCCTCTGGGTACATGATCCGCAGCCACCTCCTCCCAGCCACGTACAAGTCCATGGGTTTCTTGGGACTGTAAATGATCCCTTAAAGACTGCTGCTGATGCTGAGTGCTAGGCTCCACCTCCATGCTGACACAATTCTCCTCCTCGTCCTCTTCCTGTGTGATCGGCGGGCACGCAGGAACACTGTCTGGATAAAGGGGGGCTTGAGAGCTAAGGAAGTCCTCCTCTTCCTGCCTCTGTTCTGCCTCAAGTGACCTGTCCATTATTCCACGCAGCGTGTGCTCAAACAGGTGGACAAGGGGGACAGTGTCACTGATGCATGCACTGTCACTGCTCATCATCCTCGTGGCCTCCTCAAATGGTGACAGGACAGTGCATGCATCCCTGATCATGGCCCACTGGCGTAGGGAAAAAAAAACAAGCTCCCCTGACCCTGTCCTGGTGCCATAGTCGCACAGGTACTCATTGATGGCACTCTGCTGCATGTGCAGCCGCTGCAGCATGGCCAACGTTGAGTTCCACCTGGTGGGCATGTCACAGATTAGGCGGTTCTTGGGCAGGTTAAATTCCTTTAGGAGGTCTGCCAGCTGAGCACTGGCATTATATGACCAGCGGAAATGCACACAGTCTTTCCTGGCCTGCCTCAGGACATCCTGTAAGCCTGGGTACCTGCCCAAGAACCACTGCACCACCAAGTTAAGGATGTGAGCCAAACAGGGCACATGGGTCAGTTGTAACTGTCGGAGGGCGGAGAGAAGGTCGGTGCCATTGTCGTGAACCACCATTCCTGCCTTAAGTTGGCATGGCTTCAACCACCTCTGAACCTGCCCCTGCAGAGCTGACAGAATCTCTGCCCCAGTGTGGCTCCTGTCCCCCCCAAGCACACCAGCTCAAGCACCGCATTGCATCTTTTGGCCTGTGTACTTGCCTAGCCCCTTGAACGCCTACGGAGCACTGCTGGTTCCGAGGACAAAGCACAGGAAGAGGCCATGGAGGAAGAAGAAGAGGAGGGGGTGGAGGAGAGAGGTGTGTCAGAATCACCAGTACTGGCATTTTGGAGGCGTGGTGGCGGAACAACCTCCAACACTACTGCCCCTTGTCCTGCATCCTTCCCAGCTGCCAGCAGAGTCACCCAATGCGCCATGAAACTTAGGTAACATCCCTGTCCATGCCTGCTGGACCATGAGTCAGTGGTAATATGCACCTTACCGCTGACTGCCCTGTCCAGCGAGGCCAAGACATTGACTTCCACATGCCGGTAGAGAGCCGGAATCGCCTTCTGTGAAAAAAAGTGGCGTTTGGGAACCTGCCACTGAGGAACCGCCCATTCCACAAACTCACGGAAGGGGGCAGAGTTTACCAACTGAAAAGGTAGCAGTTGAAGTGCTAACAATTTTGCCAAGCTAGCATTCAACCGCTGGGCATGTGGATGGCTGGGAGCGAACTTCTTTCTGCGGTGCAGCAGCTGGGGCAGGGAAATTTGCCTGGTACAATCTGACGTCGATGTACCGAAAGTAGATTGCCCGCAAGTACTTGGCTGTGACACACCTAATTCTACACCTTCATTCCTCTCAGTGCAGGTCTCAGAGAGGACTGAAGGTAGAGTGGGGTTGGAGATCCCAGCTGATGAGGAGCAAGGAGAGGTCCTCTTTGTTCTTTGGTGTGGGTCTTTTAGGTACGCTTGCCAACGAACTGCATGGCAGGTCAACATATGTCTGGTCAAGAATGTGGTGCCCAAGCAGGAGATATTTTGGCCACGCGAGATACGCTTGAGACATATGTTGCAAATAGCAGCGGTGGGATCTGGTGCACTCGTCTCAAAAAATGCCCACACCAAAGAACTTTTGGAATAACGCACAGAGACAGCAGCGCCCTGCACATGCGGAGCTCTGCGGTGTGATGCAGTCAGTGTGCTGCCCTTAGGCTGGCCCCTGGAGGGCATCCTGCCTCGTTGGTGATGTGCCTCCTCCTCCTCCTCTCTCCTATCAGGCACCCACGTTGAGTCAGTGACCTCATCATCCCCTCCCTCCTCATCACTGGAGCAAACCTGGCAGTATGCTGATTGCTGTCTTTCTTGGGGGCACCCACCTCTGTCTGGGCTCCTGTTACTGCCTTCCTCTAGCTGAGTACCATCATCGGAGCCTTCAAAACGCTCGAATTTAGCGCAAGCGGCCCATATCGTTCGTAATTCGGCGAACGACCGAACACACAATGCTCGAGTCACGAAGCCCATCCCTACTTCTGATAGAGGTTTTTGCATGTCAGATTAGAAACTATTAGGGACTAACGCATAGAGAAGATATTTTGGCTCTGAGTTCCAGTGTCACATCTTTCTGCCTGAGAGAAGCTACATTTCAAGCTGGTTGAATAAAGGCTTGAGGGTCTCCTCATCACATCAGATCTTGTTTTCAGGTCTCCAACACCAAGATGAACACTACATCATGATCATCCTTAGAGGGCCCCTACAACTGGGCTTTGCTGCAACATCACCTCTTTTAATACCTATACCTATACCTGGGTATATGTGTTCAATTTCACCAGGACTCTTGTTGAGCCTTTGCTGATAGTACATTGAATGTATGTACTATTATTAATCTTTTCTTATATAAAGCTTGTATTATATCCATGCTGGTGTGCATCTAGATACTTATGATTAATGTTATATGCTGGTTACAGTAGTTCCTCTGTTCTCAATTATTTTAATCAGATTACTGGTTAATTTCCCAGGAAGGATCACAGATGCCCTGTGCTGGGTGGAGGCACTGCCAACTTTATTATCAAACCCACTCTTCCACTTAGCAAAGTGCCTGGTTCTCTTATTTACCTGCAAGTTTAGCACAATGGGCACAATTCACTAAGCGATATTTTACCACATCTGAGTATGTGGTAAAATAACACAGTGTTTAACCTCTTCTCGTCTGCCAGCTGTAAATTGACGGATGGGCGGGCTCTCGTTCTGGATGGACATCATATGATGACCCCGATCTGTGTAAGGAGCCGTGGCTCTTTAACCATGTGATCGGCTGTGTCCAATTACAGCCGGTCACATGTAAACATGGAGATGCCAGTAATCGGCGCTCTTCGCCTGACAGAGTGTGAGGAGAGGACAGCCGATCAGCGGCATCTCCTCACAGAGGACATCTAGGGATGTAATCAGGGCACTGATCATCAGTGCCCTGATTACAATTAAGTGCCAGAAATGCCAGCAATGCCACTGCCAGCAATCAGTGCCCACAATTGGCACCAATCTGTGCCCACAAGTGCCAGCAATCAGCGCCCACAAGTACCAGCAATCAGTGGCCATCAATGATGCCACTCAGTGCTGGCTATCAGTGCTGCCTATCAATGCCCATCACTGGTGCCCATCAATGCTCATCACTGCTGCCCATTAATGCCATCCATCAATGCCCATCAGTGCCCATCAGTGCCGCCCATCAATGCCACCTATCCGTGCCACAAATCTGTGCCCACCAGTGCCACCTATCTGTGCCCAGTGACCACCAGTGCCACCCATGAGTGCCACCTATCAGTGCTCACCAGTGCCACATATCAGTGCCCATAAGTCCAGCATATTCGTGCCTCCTCATCAATGCCACCTAATCAGTGTCCATAAGTGCCACCTCATCAGTGCCCATCAGTGCTGCCTCATCAGCGCCCATCAGTGCTGCCTCATCAGCGTCTATCAGTGAAGGAGAAAAATTACTTATTTACAAAATTTACTGACAGAAACTAAGAAAAACTTTTTTTTTTTCAAAATTTTTGGTCTCTTTTTTTTTTTTTTTTTAGGAAAAAATAAAAAAACCAGGAGTGATTAAATACCACCAAAAGAAAGCTCTATTTGTGTGAATAAAATGATAAAAATTTCACATGGTTACAGTGTAGCATGACCGCGCAATTGTCATTCAAAGTGTGACAGCGCTGAAAGCTGAAAAATTGCCTGGGCAGGAAGGGGATGTAAGTGCCCTGTATTGAGGTGGTTAAAGAAAAATTGTAATTCACAAGGAAACTCTCCTTAAAGCGGAGTTCCACCCAATTTTGAGAGGTGGTCTTAAACAAAAGACAACCTCTCCACCCCTCGTTTTTGGGTATTTAAAACATTTTCTTTCTTTCTCTAGTACCTTATTTGAAGTACTAAGAGTACTTCCGATCCAGCTGTTTGCGGCTGGAACACCGCTTTAAAATCTTGCATGTGTTATATTTCCGAATTATGCCTTAAATACCGCATGAAACCGTGCAGTAAGTTATTGCAAGCATCTTGTGTGTGTAAGTGTAAAAGGGTAAGGCAGCCAATAATTTAATCATGGCTGGCATGGCATGGCTGCTCTGGGTTGAGGGCTCCAGGTACCCTATGAGTTGGGTATACAGCTCCATGATTGGTGCCTTGGATAGGCCAACTTCTTCAGGGAATCAGCATCCGTGAATTTATCCAGCAATTTCCTTTAAAAGGTCCCCCCAAATCTTCTCCTCCTCCTCTTCTTCTGCATTACTTTAAATTCCAGAAGACTGGATTGAAAGGGCTCCATCCTCTGTGCTATGCCATCTGCCAGCCTCCAGAGACAACTCCTGAGTAGAATCTAGTTGACACCTGCTCCTGCTTGTACTTTCCTGCCTTTTTTTTTATACCAACCACTTACCTCAAACCCAGGATCTGACCATTATCATAGGTATCGCAAGCTTGGACAGTACCTGATTACTGCATACATTTATTTATTCATTCCCTTCTGTGAATTGACTTTAATGCCTTTTTATGCAGTATTTAATGGGCGTTTTTAGTGTTTGCTCTAAATACCGCATACGAGCAATAGTGAATTGACATTTTCATTAACGCATGCGTTAAGTGGTTACGTGACCGTCATAACGCATGTGATAACCTTTAGTGAATTGTGCCCATTATCCTGTTTGGGGTGCATGAATTGTCATAACACCTCCCCCACCCAAAAAGAGTGCTACACTGGTAATACATGTTCTTATCTTAAAGGATACCTCAGATAAGGGAAGCCACAACAGAATGTACTAGGTAAATAATGGTTATTATAAAGGAACACATACTGGATGTAAATATTGGCCCGTTTGTGTTTTTATGAACCTAAAGTATTACTAAACCCAGGACCCTGCATTCACAATATCTGGTCTCCCACAGTACACAGACCATGGAAATGCACTTTTTTTAGTAAATATAAACTGCTAAATACCTTTTGCCATCAGCAGTATATACTGTAGCAGTCTTGTGACTTCTATCACTGTCCAGCCGAGCACTGGTTAAAGCTTTTAGGAGAAGTTTTCTTTCTCCTCTGACTGTCCTATGAGGCTGCAGGACCTCTGACCCTCTGTCTGGGGAGTTCTAATGGGCCCTGTACCAATCACATGCAGGCTCCAAGAAAAAAAAACTCATTAGTAATACACACCAAACTGAGCATGTGCAGAGTGTCCCCAAGGCTCTGTACTATCAGGAGATGGATTGGGGACTGTGGAAGAAGGGAGGATCAGAGAAGACAGGATCGAACAGCCTTTTTGCAGAATGCGGAGCATTAACTCCTTAGGTTCCACAGTGAGTATAACAAGCATATTTTACTGCATATACAGACTGATTTTACTGTTGTGGGTTTAGTAACACTTTAAAGGATAAATTATATAATCACTAATCTACCCATGTCTCATTACATTGTCTTATTTTTTATACCAAAAAAATCTGCACATACTCATAATTTTTATACTTTGAAAATTCATGATCTTCTGGGTATCTGTAGTAAACTAGTAAAGCAGTGATTTGTATCTCTAAAGCCGCGTACACACGAGTAGAATGTCCGACGGAAAAAGTCAAACGGAAGCTTTTCATCATCTATTCCGATCGTGTGTAGGCTTCATCAGACTTTTTTTTTTTCTAAAATTCTGATGAACCTAGAAATGGAACATGTTCTAAATATTTCCGATGGAACCAATTCCTATCGGGAAAACCGATCGTCTGTATGCTGTTCGACGGACCAAAAACGACGCATGCTCTGAAGCAAGTACAAGACGGAAGCTATTGGCTACTGGCTATTGAACTTCCTTTTTCTAGTCCCGTCGTACGTGTTGTACGTCACCGCGTTCTGGACGGTCGGACGTTAGATTGACCGTGTGTAGGCAAGACCGCTTGAATGGAATTCCGTCGGAGTTCCGTCGGTGAAACCTTCGGAGTTTATTCCGACGGCAAAACCGGTCGTGTGAACGCGGCATTATAAGTTAATTTAGGAAGCACAGAGACCTATGAGGAATCATTATTTATTCTGCAATGTAGCTGACCCAATAAAGAGCTACTATATTTCATGGTTGGCCAAAATTTTAAAGCAGAAGAAGATGCAATATGTTTCCTAGTTCTAGGCATTCTCCCATTGTAGTACTACGCAGAGTGCATATACAGTACAGTGACAGGAAGCTTTAAACCCAATCAGGCAAATTTTTGATGATTTTGGTTCCCTAGGCCAGATAGTTATTATCCGCTTCACCGCCATACTTCCAAATGTTTTCTAGTGCTCATTTTAGTTTAACTACCTCCACACAAAGATTTCCTTAGGCCTTAATTTTTGTCTAATAGTGTTACATATACTCTCACATATACTCCCAATGTTACATGTACTTACCTCCACATTGTCCTCCCTTCTCTACACTCCTCATATACCACTATATTAGTGAAAAGGCTGTACTAAACAGAATCACCTGTAATATCTACATACACTGTGTGTTAACCTAATTAAAGTCCACCATACTTTGTAAAGTGACCCCTTTTAACCACTTCAATACAGCGCATTTTCACCCCCTTCCTGCCCAGACCAATTTTCAGCTTTCAGCGCTGTTACACTTTGAATGATAATTGCGCGGTCATGCAACACTGTACCCATATGAAATTTTGATAATTTTTTTTCCCCACAAATAGAGCTTTCTTTTGGTGGTATTTGATCACCACTGCGTTTTTTATTGTTTGCGCTATAAACAAAAAAAGAGCGACAATTTTGAAAAAACACAATATTTTTTACTTTTTGCTATAATAAATATCCCATTAAAAAAAAAAAAATTTTTTTCCTCAGTTTAGGCTGATATGTATTCTTCTACATATATTTGGTAAAAAAAAATCGCAATAAGCGTATATTGATTGGTTTGCGTCTACAAAATAGGGGATACATTTATGGCATTTTTATTGTTATTTTTTTTTTTTTACTAAATTTTTTCGTGACTGCGATATTGCGGCAGACACTTTGGACACTTTTGACACTATTTTGGGACCATTCACATTTATACAGCGATCAGAGCTATAAAAAATGCATTGATTACTGTGTAAATGTGACTGGCAGGAAAGGAGTTAACAGGGGGCGAGGAAGGGGTTAAATGTGTATCCTAGGGAGTAACTGTAGGGGGAGGGGACTCACAAGGGGAGCAGACCGATCGGTGTTCCTCTGTACTGGGAACACACTATCGGTCTCCTCTCCTCTGACAGGACGTGGATCTGTATGTTTACACACACAGATCCACGGTCCTGCTGTGTTCACAGGCAATCGCAGGTGCCCGGGGGACATCGCGGCTGCCGGGCACGCGCATCGGGCACCTAGTGACGCGGCGGGTGCACGTGCGCGTGCGCCTCCTAGAGGCTCAGAAAGTAAAAGATGTCATATGACGGCGGCCCGGAGGGACAAAGGGTTCCTGCCGCCGTCATATGACTATGCACGGTAGGGAAGTGGTTAATCACCTTAGACCCATCTTTCATTTACAGCATATTTAACTACATCGAGTACTGCAGATTCAGGAAGCTATAATTTCCCAGGGCAACAAAATAAAGTGTTTAGAAGAGATTTGGCAAAGCAAATGTTTGCTGCAGAGGTAAATATTATGGCATATGAAAGTACAAAAATCAAGGTGCTTTAATACAGTGCTATCTTATGGCTCCAGCCTGCTGCTTGGCAAGAAGCAGCAGCAAGTTGTAATATTGGGCCACTGGAAATTTGCCCAGGTTCTTTTCCCAGTGGATTGCCCCACAGCCAGGCACACGACAGTCACTCTTTGGCTCAATGACAAGTCTAGGAGTGTTCTTTTTGTCGTTGTTATTTTTGGAGTTACTGGGATAGGGTTGAGGGAATCGAGGGTGATACTCCAAAAACAAGAACTATATACAGGTTGAGGACTGTTTTCTGAAAAGCTAAAGCCAAAGTCCTTGCAATAGCAAACTGTGAACTTGGCTTGTAGTAGAGGCAGTGAAAAGCAGGCTTCTTTCTTTAGAGCACCAAGAGCAGAGTCCCTTCACAAAGAACTGGATAGACTAAGCTCGTCTGAAAACCAGCTGATGTTCCCATTGATCAAACACACAGCTGACTCTCTAACACAAGAAGGGTGGCAGCAGCCCCAAAGTCTCTAAGCAGTCTGTTACTCCCAAATGTGCAGAACAGTTGCTTGCCTCATTCCAACTTCCAAGCAACACCTTTCTCCGGTGATACCAGACTAGATCTTCAGCAGACAGATCCTCAGTCAGCTCAGTAAGTCACCCACCTGAGGCCTCACAAACAACAAGCACATGGCAGCATAGCCCTGGAGTGCAGACAAAGACCCAGCTGTTCTGTGTCTCAGAGTATTTATACAAACTCCCAGAAGCCTTTAGGGCCATCCTCCCTGGGATTGGCCAGGACTGTATAAATATTCATGCTTTTATTTGCATTGCTGCACACTTTTGTTCCAGAGAGTTCTCCAGCTCTCTGGAAAGCAGAGGAAACAGTCAAAACTAGCAGCAGCTAAAACATTGAGGCTGGGTTCACACTGGTCCGAAAACGCTCCGACATTGGGAGCTCATGTCGCATGACGTGTGAAATTTAATGTTTCCCTATGGGAGCCGTCCTAACCGGTCCGACACAAGTCGTTCCGACTTTAGAAATGCTCCCTGTACTACTTTGGTCCGACTTTGATCCTACTTCAGCCTATTGACTATCATTGAAGTCGGATCAAAGTCGGATCGCCGTCTCCCATGATCCGACTTCGGCACGCGACTTGTGCTCAGATGATCTTAAGGGGGAACTCCGCGCCAAATTTTAAATAAAAAAACGGCATGGGTTCCCCCTCCAAGAGCATACCAGGCCCTTAGGTCTGGAATGGACCTTGAGGGGAACCCTCTATGTCGAAAAAACGGCGTGGGCGTCCCCCCAAATCCATACCAGACCTGTATCGGAGCACGCAGCCCGGCCAGTCAGGAATGGGGGTGGGGACGAGCGAGCCCCCCCCTGAACCATACCAGGCCGCATGCCCTCAACATGGGGGGTTGGTGCCTCGGGGGAGGGGGGCGCGCTGCGGCCCCCCCACCCCAAAGCACCTTGTCCCCATGTTGATGAGGACAGGGGCCTCTTCCCGACAACCCTGGCCGTTGGTTGTCGGGGTCTGCAGGCGGGGGGCTTATCGGAATCTGGGAGCCCCCTTTAATAAGGGGGCCCCCAGATCCCGGCCCCCCACCCTATGTGAATGAGTATGGAGTACATGGTACCCCTACCCATTCACCTAGGGAAAAAGTGTTAATAAAAAAAAACACTACACAGATTTTTAAACCCGATGACCACGCCCCCTTATGCTGTCACAGTCCCAGCATGCCCAGGGACTGTGACGGCATAAGGTGGCGGGGTCACCGCCTATATAATTCAGAGCGGAGCGCCCAGAGTGCATTCCAGCCAGAGAGAGCGTCGTGTCAACATCAGAAGAAGAGAAGATGGCAGAAGGCAGAAGACCGGGCTCCTCCGCTATAGCAAAAGAGCGGCGAAAGAGCAGAAGATAGCGGAGGAGCCCGGCAGAAGATCCGAAGAGCGCGGAGAAGAACCGGAGAGACCCCCGAAGTCGGAAGAAGACCCCCGAAGCCGGAAGAAGACCCCCGGAGCTGTCTAATAAATTACTTTAAAAATCTGTGTAGTGTTTTTTTTTATTGACACTTTTTCCCTAGGTGAATGGGTAGGGGTAC
Source organism: Aquarana catesbeiana (assembly GCF_042186555.1). Classification (NCBI taxonomy): domain Eukaryota; kingdom Metazoa; phylum Chordata; class Amphibia; order Anura; family Ranidae; genus Aquarana; species Aquarana catesbeiana. Next base: position 255,437,272 of record NC_133330.1, read on the forward strand.
CATGTACTCCATACTCATTCACATAGGGTGGGGGGCTTATTAAAGGGGGCTCCCGGATTCCGATAAGCCCCCCGCCCGCAGACCCCGACAACCAACGGCCAGGGTTGTCGGGAAGAGGCCCTTGTCCTCACTAACAGCGCGCCCCCCTCCCCCGAGGCACCAACCCCCCATGTTGAGGGCATGAGGCCTGGTACGGTTCAGGAGGAGGGGGGGGCGCTCGCTCGTCCCCACCCCCATTCCTGACTGGCCGGGCTGCGTGCTCGGATACGGGTCTGGCATGGATTTGGGGGGACCCCCACACCGTTTTTTCGGCGTAGGGGGTTCCCCTTAAGGTCCATACCAGACCTAAGGGCCTGGTATGCTCTTGGAGGGGGAACCCATGCCGGTTTTTTATTTAAAATTTGGCGCGGAGTTCCCCCTCAAGATTCATACCAAGACATCTGACATTGTGTTATTTCCTGCCCCCTGCTGTAGCCCCTCCCATTGTGTGTTAGTTTTAATTGGTCAAAGGACAAGTATACTATCTGAAAAGTCGGATCAAAGTAGTATCCTGTTCATGAAAGTCGGATGGATGTAGGACCAATGTAGGATCAATGTAGGACCAATGTAGGACTGATGTCGCAGAGCAAAGTAGGATGAAAGTTGTACTACTGTCGTGTAGTATAGTGTGAACTCAGCCTGAGCAGACCTAACTAATCACATGCAGCTGCACTGATTACAGTAAGCACAACTAAATTTACCTAACACATCAATTACAGCCACACTGGTTACAGTGAGATCAGCTAAATGTACCCAGCAAACACAAAAATATAGCTCCACTGAACGCAGTGAGCCAGCACCAAATCTAATTCCAGCACCTATCTAGGAGGGTGCTACAAGAGTGTTGAGATCATCTTTCTGCTCACTCTGCTCTCTCCTCCTATCAGTACATTTGCATGATTGGCTTTCAGTGGTGCTTCCCTATCTGCTAGCCTAAATAATGTTTTACAGGGGATTGCAAGAAGTGAATACCAGGTCAAATTCAGGCACTTGGAAAATATAATGATTTGTTGATGACTATAAAACTTAATTTGTTTATTTTGTACCTGTCTGAAGATTACCTTTAAGCGGCAAGGAAAATTGTCATACGTAGGACAGTTTTTATTGTTCCAGGCACTGGATTAAGTTGGATTAATGTTCACAGTAATCATGCCATGTAAGATTCTGGGAAATGATTAAGAAAATATGGCCTACGGGAAATTCTGTCCAGTTGCATGAGGCTGTCCCATAGGTATCAGTAGACCACAGTGATTCCCCATAACTAAACTTTTCACGTAGCGTGCGGTTTAAGTGATTACAATTTTGTATATGAGATAATTTCCTATATCCCTTCATCTGTTACAGAAAGGAAAAACATATGAAGAAATGCATCATTTATCTTAACTTCATTTGTTTCTAAAATTGGAACAATGCTGGAAAAGAAAATATTTATTACCAATGACAAACATCCCCACAGTTAAAGTTGCTGGAAAGAAGTTAGAGATAAATCAGTGATGTGGAAAACATGTCTTATCCTCATCACTCTGTGGTTTCTCTCAGTTTATGAGCGTCAAGTGGTGGTCAATAAATGCTTGATGTCTTATATATTTTGAACTCCAATAAGTTAAAAAGGTGGTCACCAGCAGTGTACACCTTGCACTGCACTTGCCAGTAAATTGTAATTTCATCTTGTTCCAGTAATTGTCAAACTTTTGCAGTCAAGCTTCTCTTAGGAAGCAGCTTATTTTTTTTTTTCCATATACAAAAACATTTTACAAAATGATTGCATTCCCTCCAAAAACCCACCCCCCGAACCCCACCCCCATTGTGCTTACGTTTCCTCTTCCCTTTGCCTTTAGCCCACTCCATCCATCCCGTTCTTATTCACCATCCGTCTTTCAGAAAATGTCCTTGTATTCTTAAAAATAGCCCACTTTTCCCATATATTTTCAAATCTTCCTATTTGTTCTTCATCTCTACTACTTAGATAGTCCATACTATGTATGTATTCTATCCTATTAAACCACTCTTTTAGCGAAGGTCTTTCTTTTTCTTGCCATGTTTTTGGTAGTAATGAGCTCTGGTATTTTGCCTTTTCCATATCTGTTACATGGAATAGACAACTCCATGGGTCCTCTGGGATCTCCGATCCTGTGATGTCTTTTATATATTCTCTTACTACCTGCCAGAAATCTCTAATCTTTGGGCATTCCTACCAAATATGAGACATAGTTCCCATCTGGCCATACCCTCTCAAACACAGTGGAGAGTTCTCTGGTTGATATTTTTGTGCCATAACTGGCGTAATGTACCATCTAGTTAGACATTTATAATTTATCTCAACTGTGTTTATACCTGTTGCAAACCTATACACTCCGCTCAATACTTTATATTTTTGTTGCTCATCTAGTTGTGATCCCAACTCATTTTCCCATTTTTCAATGAATAGAGGCATTCCCTGTCCCGCCAATGCCGTCAATATTTTGTACAATTGTGAAATAACATGCTTTATTCTTGTTTGTGCATTACATAGTCTTTCTATTGGGTTTAGGTTCCAAATTAACCACCCAACTTTTTTCACTTTTAATATTAGTCCACTCAATCATTCATGCCAACATTATCTGGTAATATCCGGTGCGGCTACACCCCCATCCCCCCCCCCCCGTGTGCTTTTCCTCTACTAAGAATTGAGATCTGTATCCTAGGTTTCTTATTTTGACAGATGTACTTTAACCACTTGCCGCCCACCATATAGCAGAATGATGGCGGCAAAGTGGTTTCAATATCCTGACTGGGCGTCATATGACATCCTCAGGATATTGAGCTGCTGCCCCCCGGGGGCGCGCATTGCGGCGATCATTGTTGCAGGGTGTCAGTCTGACACCCCACAACACCGATCTAGGTAAAGTGTCTATGACGGAGACTCTTTACCACGTGATCAGCCATGTCCAATCACGGCTGATCACAATGTAAATAGGAAGAGCCGATGATCGGCTTTTGTTCACTCGCGTCTGAGAGACGCGAGTAGAGGAGAGCCGATCGGCTGCTCTCCTGACAGGGGGGGTCTGTGCTGATTGTTTATCAGCACAGCCCCCCTTGGATCCCACCCAGGACCACCAGGGAAGCTGCCCAGGACCACCAGGGAAGCCGCCCAGGACCACCAGGATGGCCATCCACACTGGACCACCAGGTATGCCCCCTAGACCCCCAGGGAAATACTAATCTGTGTCCAGGCAGCTGCTAATCAATGCCCAGGCAGCTGCCAATCAGTGCCCACTCACAATGCCTACCACTGCCAGTGCCACCAGGGATGTCTATCAGTGCCTCATATCAGTGCCGCGTATCAGTGCCCATCAGTGCCACGTATCAGTGCCCATCAGTGCCCAGCAGTGCCACCTATCAGTGCCCATCAGTGCCCAGCAGTGCCATCCTATCAATGCCAATCAGTGCCACCCATAAGAACCCATCTTTGCAGCCTTTCAGTGCCCATCAGTGTCACCTATCAGTGCCCATCAGTGCCCACCAGTGCCACCCAATGCTACCCATGAGTGCCCATCAGTGCCGCCTATCAATGCCCATCAGTGCTGCATATCAGTACCACCCATCAGTGCCGCCTACCAGTGCCGCATATCAGTGCCCATCAGTGCCCGCTCATTGGTGCCACCTTATCGGTGCCGCCTTATCAGTGCCTGTCAGTGCCGCCTTATCAGTGCCCATCAGTGAAAGAGAAAACTTACTTATTTACAAAATTTTTTAACAGAAACAAAAGCAAAACTTTTATTTTTTTCAAAATTTTCGGTCTTTTTTTATTTGTTTAGCAAAAAATAAAAACCGCAAAGGTGATCAAATACCACCAAAAGAAAGCTCTATTTGTGGGAACAAAATGATAAAAATGTGGTTACAGTGTTGTATGACCGCGCAATTGTTATTCAAACTGCGACAGCACTGAAAGCTGAAAATTGGTCTGGGCAGGAAGGTGTATAATGCTGTACCCAAACGAAATTTGCGTCCTTTTCTTTCCACAAATAGAGCTTTCTTTTGATGGTATTTGATCACCTCTGCCATTTTTATTTTTTGCGCTATAAACGGAAAAAGACCGAAAATTTTGAAAGAAAATGATATTTTCTACTTTTTGTTATAAAAAAAATCCAATAAACTCAATTTTAGTCATACATTTAGGCCAAAATGTATTCGGCCACATGTCTTTGGTAAAAAAAAAGTCAATAAGCGTATATTTATTGGTTTGCGCAAAAGTTATAGCGCCTACAAACTAGGGTACATTTTCTGGAATTTACACAGCTTTTAGTTTATGACTGCCTATGTCATTTCTTGAGGTGCTAAAATGGCAGGGCAGTACAAAACCCCCCCAAATGACCCCATTTTGGAAAGTAGACACCCCAAGGAAATTGCTGAGAGGCATGTTGAACCCATTGAATATTTATTTTTTTTGTCCCAGGTGATTGAATAATGACAAAAAAAAAAAAAATTTACAAAAAGTTTCCACTAAATGATATATTGCTCACACAGGCCATGGGCATATGTGGAATTGCACCCCAAAATACATTCAGCTGCTTCTCCTGAGTACGGGGATACCACATGTGTGGGACTTTTTGGGAGCCTAGCCGCGTACGGGGCCCCGAAAACCAAGCACCGCCTTCAGGATTTCTAAGGGCATAGATTTTTGATTACACTCCTCACTACCTATCACAGTTTTGAAGGCCATAATATGCCAAGATGGCACAAAACCCCCCCAAATGACCCCATTTTGGAAAGTAGACACCCCAAGCTATTTGCTGAGAGGTATGTTGAGTCCATGGAATATTTTATTTTTTGACACAAGTTGTGGGAATGTGACAATTTTTTTTTTTTTGCACAAAGTTGTCACTAAATGATATATTGCTCACACAGGCCATGGGCATATGTGGAATTGTACCCCAAAATACATTTAGCTGCTTCTCCTGAGTATGGGGATACCACATGTGTGGGACTTTTTGGGAGCCTAGCCGCGTACGGGGCCCCGAAAACCAATCACCGCCTTTAGGATTTCTAAGGGCATAAATTTTTTATTTCACTCCTCACTACCTATCAGAGTTTTGAAGGCCATAAAATGCCAAGATGGCACAAACCCCCCCCAAATGACCCCATTTTGGAAAGTAGACACCCCAAGCTATTTGCTGAGAGGCATGTTGAGTCCATGGAATATTTTATATTTTGACACAAGTTGCGGGAAAGTGACAATTTTTTTTTTTTTTTGCACAAAGTTGTCACTAAATGATATATTGCTCAAACATGCCATGGGCATATGTGGAATTGCACCCCAAAATATATTCTACTGCTTCTCCTGAGTACGGGGATACCACATGTGTGGGACTTTTTGGGAGCCTAGCCGCGTACGGCGCCCCGAAAACCAAGCACCGCCTTCAGGATTTCTAAGGGCATAAATTTTTTATTTCACTCCTCACTACCTATCACAGTTTTGAAGGCCATAAAATGCCAAGATGGCACAAAACCCCCCCAAATGACCCCATTTTGGAAAGTAGACACCCCAAGCTATTTGCTGAGAGGCATGTTGAGTCCATGGAATATTTCAATTTTTGACACAAGTTGCGGGAATGTGAGAATTTTTTTTTTTTTTTGCACAAAGTTGTCACTAAATGATATATTGCTCACACAGGCCATGGGCATATGTGGAATTGCACCCCAAAATACATTCTGCTGATTCTCCTGAGTATGGGGATACCACATGTGTGGGACTTTTTGGGAGCCTAGCTGCGTACGGGGCCCCGAAAACCCAGCACCGCCTTCAGGATTTCTAAGGGCGTAAAGTTGTAATTTCACTCCTCACTACCTATCACATTTTTGAAGGCCATAAAATGCCCAGATGGCACAAACCCCCCCCAATTGACCCCATTTTGGAAAGTAGACACCCCAAGCTATTTGCTGAGAGGCATGGTGAGTATTTTGCAGCTCTCATTTGTTTTTGAAAATGAAGAAAGACAAGAAAAACGTATTTTTTTTTTTCTTTTTTCAATTTTCAAAAGTTTGTGACAAAAAGTGAGGTCTGCAAAATACTCACTATACCTCTCAGCAAATAGCTTTGGGTGTCTATTTTCCAAAATGGGGTCATTTGGGGGGGGGTTTGTGCCATCTGGGCATTCCATGGCCTCCGAAACTGTGATAGGCAGTGAAGAGTGAAATAAAAAATTTACGCCCTTAGAAAGCCTGAAGGCGGGGCTTGGTTTTCGGGGTCCCGTACGCGGCTAGGCTCCCAAAAAGTCTCACACATGTGGTATCCCCATACTCAGGAGAAGCAACAGAATGTATTTTGGGGTGTAATTTCACATATTCCCATGGCATGTTTGAGCAATATATCATTTAGTGACAACTTTGTGCAAAAAAAAAAAAAAAAAATTTGTCTTTTTCCCGCAACTTATGTCACAATATAAAATATTCCATGGACTCGACATGCCTCTCAGCAAATAGTTTGGGGTGTCTACTTTCCAAAATGGGGTCATTTGGGGGGGTTTTGAACTGTCCTGGCATTTTATGCACAACATTTAGAAGCTTATGTCACACATCGACCACTCTTCTAACCACTTGAAGACAAAGCCCTTTCTGACACTTTTTGTTTACATGAAAAAACTATATTTTTTTGCAAAAAAATTACTTTGAACCCCCAAACATTATATATTTTTTTAAAGCAAATGCCCTACAGATTAAAATGGTGGGTGTTTAATTTTTTTTTTTCACACAGTATTTGCGCAGCGATTTTTCAAACACATTTTTTGGGGAAAAAACACACTTTTTTAAATTTTAATACACTAAAACACACTATTTTGTCAAAATGTTGGATGAAATAAAAAAGATGATCTTAGGCCGAGTACATGGATACCAAACATGACATGCTTTAAAATTGCGCACAAACGTGCAGTGGCGACAAACTAAATTCATTTTTAAAAGCCTTTAAAAGCCTTTACAGGTTACCACTTTAGATTTACAGAGGAGGTCTACTGCTAAAATTACTGCACTCGATCTGACCTTCGCGGTGATACCTCACATGCATGGTGCAATTGCTGTTTACATTTGACGCCAGACCGACGCTTGCGTTCGCCTTTGTGCGAGAGCAGGGGGGGGCAGGGGTGCTTTTTTTTTTTTTTTTTTATTTTTTTTTTGCTTTTTTATCTTATTTTTAAACTGTTCCTTTCATTTTTATTTTTTTTAAATCATTTTTATTGTTATCTCAGGGAATGTAAATATCCCCTATGATAGCAATAGGTAGTGACAGGTACTCTTTTTAGAAAAAATTGGGGTCTATTAGACCCTAGATCTCTCCTCTGCCCTCAAAGCATCTGACCACACCAAGATCGGTGTGATAAAATGCTTTCCCAATTTCTCAATGGCGCTGTTTACATCCGGCGAAATCTAAGTCATGAAATGCTCGTAGCTTCCGGTTTCTTAGGCCATAGAGATGTTTGGAGCCATTCTGGTCTCTGATCAGCTCTATGGTCAGCTGGCTGAATCACCGGCTGCATTCTCAAGTTCCCTGTTGGGACAGGAGAGCCAGAGAAAAACATGGAAGACGGTGGGGGGGGGGCATTCCCTCCCACTGCTTGTAAAAGCAGTCTAGAGGCTAATTAGCCGCTAGGATTGCTTTTACAAGAAAGCCTACCACTGGCTGAAAAGAATGATACCAAGATGATACCTAAACCTGCAAGCATCATTCTGGTATAACCACTCAAAGTCCAGCAACATACCAGTACGTTGCTGGTCCTTGTTGGGCATACATTGTAAACTTTTTTTTCATGCAGCCTGTGGGCTGAACGAAAAAAAGATATTGATCGGTGGGTATGCCCACCATTAGAATACCTCCCTTCATCCACCCACTTCTAATGATGGGCATACATGCAACGTATATATATGCCGAAGCATGGGGGCATCCTCCCGCAAAAGGCAGGAGCAAATCGCTCCTCCACCCACTGCTGCCCCCACGCTTCGGCATATATGCTGAAGTATGTAACTGTGGTGGTGAAATCACCTCCGACAGCGCTGGAGTCACGGCTTTATGTATCGTGGGAGCAAACGCTGTTGCTGTCAAGATAAATAAATCCGTGCTGCAACTGAATGGCGTACCTGCTAAGCAAATGATGGTTAACAAAAAAACAAAGTAACATTACAGTATAACAGTAATACTTACCATACCTGCAAAGCAAAATACAAAAAAAATAGTAAAAAATAAAACATTTAACGCAACCTGTGCCTACCTAAAAAATATATATGCCGAAGCATGGGGGCATCCTCTCGCAAAAGGCAGGAGCAAATCGCTCCTCCACCCACTGCTGCCCCCACGCTTCGGCATATATGCTGAAGTATGTAACTGTGGTGGTGAAATCACCTCCGACAGCGCTGGAGTCACGGCTTTATGTATCGTGGGAGCAAACGCTGTTGCTGTCAAGATAAATAAATCCGCTCTGCAGCTGAATGGCACACCTGAAAACAAAAAAGTGGTTAACAATAAAAAAAACAAAGTATAAAAAAATTGCATACCTATAAAGCAAACATGATAAAAACATAACAATAAAACATTGCAGTATAGAATGCAGAACAATAGAGAGAGAATAGAGAGAGAACAATAAAACAACAACTATTTTTGTTTTTTTTATTTTATATATTTTTTTGTGTTTTTTTCTTTTTTTTTACTTTTTTTTGTTTTTTTTACACTTTTTTTTGTAACTTTAACTTTTTTAACTGGTACCAGGTTTGGGTCTCTCAAAATGCGACAGCATCTTGGGAGACCCTGTAGAAGTGTGCCTAGTCTGTGCAGTGCTGTACCCTACACTAATACTCCACTAGTGTATGGTAGCGTTCAAAACATTCACCAATGCAAAGACCAGGATTGCCAGGACAGAGGGGACAATAATACCGGGTGTCACGCCTAAATCCGCGCTTGCTGCAGACACGACATCTTTTTTGGGGGGTTCGTTGGGTAGGGGTACTCGGGAGGGCATAAAGAAAATGCCTCTCATGCAGCCGGCTTACTGCATTTGGTTGGGGATGGTGAGGTGGAGCACCGTCTGGATACAGAAGGGCTCTGACGATCTCTTCCTGGAATTTAAGGAAGGATCCAGTCCGTCCTGAAGCTCTGTATAGCACATAAGCATTCAGCAAAGCCAATTGAAATAAATAAACAGACACTTTTTTGTACCAGCGTCTGGCCTTACGGGCAATTAGGTACGGCGCCAACAACTGGTCGTTGAGGTCCACCCCTCCCATATTAAGGTTATATTCGTGGACACAGAGGGGTTTCTCCACAACACCAGTCGCCGTAGGAATTTGGACCATCGTGTCTGCATGAAGGGAGGTGAGAACGAAAACATTCTTCTTATCCCTCCTCTTCATAGCGAGCAAATTATTATACTTCAAGCAGGCTCTCTCCCCCAGCCTAAGACGGGAATCTACAAGCCGCTGGGGAAAGCCCCGGCGATTAGGTCGCACGGTGCCACATGCTCCAATCTGATGATCAAAAAGGTGGCTAAAAAGTGGCACGCTCGTATAATAATTGTCCACGTACAAGTGGTACCCCTTTCCGAATAAGGGTGACACCAAGTCCCACACTATCTTGCCAGCGCTTCCTATGTAGTCAGGGCAGTTTGTCGGCTCTACGTGACTATCTTTGCCCTCGTAAACCATAAAACTATATGTATAGCCTGTGGCCCTGTCACAGAGCTTATACATCTTGACCCCGTATCTGGCACGCTTGCTGGGAAGGTACTGTTTGAATGACAAGCGGCCAGAAAATTTAACCAGGGACTCATCAACGCAGACAACTTGATGGGGACTAAATAAGTCTGCAAAACGTTGGTTGAAGTGGTTTACGAGGGGCCGAATTTTGTAGAGCCGATCGTATGCAGGGTCTCCACGAGGACGACAGAGTTCATTGTCGTTGAAGTGCATGAACCGCAAAATCTGCTCGTATCGTGCCCTGGCCATGGAGGCAGAGAACAAGGGTGAATGGTAAATTGGGTCAGTGGACCAATATGACCGCAACTCACTCTTTTTATTCAACCCCATGAGGAGGGAAAGGCCCAGAAAGATCTTAAATTCGGAGACCGTAATTGGTCTCCAATCTCTGGCAAGGGTGGACTGGGGAATAGTGGCGATGTATTGACCAGCGTATAAATTGCTTTGGTCCACAATAGATCTATAGAGATTTGGGTGAAAAACAGCGAATAAAAATCCAGTGGCGTAAAGTCAACTGTTTCCACCTGAATTCCGGGTTGGCCAGTGAAAGGGGGAAGTACGGGTGCTGCAGAAGTGGTGGGTACCCAATTCGGATTGGCGAATGCAGCAGGAAGGGCACTATGGGCACGACGGGCCTGTGTTCGTCTTCTTGGTGGCAGCGGGACACTACTTGTGCTTGCCACCTCGCCAGCTTGAACTGCACTTATGGGACTCGCCACGTCACCAAGTGTTACTGCAGTGCTGGATGTACGACCAGGGTGTACTAGGCCGCTGGTGCTTGCCAGTTCACCAGAAGAAATAGCGGCACTAGTACTTCTCTGCTCCATACGAGAACCCTGCGGTTCTTGCACTTCAAGGACAGAATAAGTTCGGGGTCTGGTACGCCTGACCTTAGCAGGGACCACAACTCCGTCGTCAGAGCTATCTGTCATGGAGCCGCTGTCCTCTACAGGATCGTATTCTGAGCCTGAATCTGACAGATGAGTGACTTCCTCTTCACTATCTGTCATGCTCAGAAACCTGTAGGCCTCTTCACTAGTGTACCTTCGATTTGCCATTTTGGCCTCTAAATTTAGGGGTACACTAGTGAGACTCACAGGCAAAAAAGCTCCTGACTGTCAGCGACTGATTCAAAACGCTACCAAAAAACTGTTAGCAATCGCAGGGATCAGGCCTGACTCTGCGAACGCTGCAGTTATGTGTGCTTAGTGTTTTGTAAGTGTCAGTTATCGATCGATACTGCACTTGGGTGGGCTGGGCTGGGCCGAGGAGCAAAACGCAGGTGCTAGCAGGTATCTGGGCTGATCCCGCTAACACTGCGTTTCAGGGAATCCTAAACTGCTGGGGAGTATAGATCTGATCGGATCAGATATCGATCCGTTCAGATACTATAGCACTAAGGGAGGTGTATGCTGCGTGCGAGGGTTTTAGCGGTACTGGCGCTAACCTGACGCTGCCTGGGGCGACGCAGACCTTATCTGATCCTAAAAACTTAACTTCTATCACCGCCAGGCAATTAGGGGGTTAAACCTTTATAAGGTAATAAACGGCGGGTGCCCTAAAACTATAATAAACTATAATAAACTGTGATAAACTATAATAAACTACAAAAAACAAACTATCTAACCAGCGTCACCTGTAACACTTATACGGTGATCGCTGGTGAAAGGGTTAACTAGGGGGCAATCAGGGGGTTAAAACCTTTAGCAGGTAGTATATGGGGGTCCCTGTCGCTATAAAACACTGACAGCGAACCTATATACTTACCTCCCTAAACTAGCGTCACCTGTGTCACTAAT